>NC_047654.1:9441010-9749357 GCF_902201215.1 Prunus dulcis
GTCCTGTCAACTTGGTATCAGAGCATAGGTTTTACTTCCTGTAGACCCTACTACTTGTTACTGAACCCTTGTTCTTATTTCAGTTGACTATGGGACCGAAGCGTGGTGGTTTCCGTAGGGGGACGAGACAGTCGTCCCGAGTAAGGGGACAGAACCCTCCTCCTGAACCAGAGAACTTCCCTACCCCAGAACCGGTGCAGGAACCGGTTGAGCAGTCGTTTGTTGGAGGCCCCTCAGGGCCCGCACCTCCTATGCCCACGATGATGGGAGACCCAAACCTCCAGCAGACCTTGGAGCTATTGACGCAGGCCCTATCCCGGGCCGGGCAGCCCCGAGACCCATCCTTGGGATACGCGGACCAAGCAAAAAGAATAGGGGTCACAGATTTTGACGGAGACGGTGATCCAGCTGTGGCTGAAGAATGGATTGAAAAGATGGAACGGATCTTGGAAGTAATGGCCGTTCCTCAAGATCGTAGAGTGACATTGGCCACGTTCTTTTTGACTCGGAATGCGAGATTTTGGTGGGAGTCGGTTAGAAGAAGGTATAGAGATCCAGCAGCCATCACGTGGCCAGTTTTCAGAGCAGCCTTTGATAGCCAGTACTATCCTCAAGCCTACCAGAATCTGAAGATGGAGGAATTTTTGCAGTTGGAGCAGGGATCTATGACGGTACTGGAGTATGAGAAGAGGTTCAATGAATTATCGAAGTACTGCTTACCGCTAGTAGAGGACGAAAGCAAAAAGTGCCAGCTGTTTACTAGGGGACTAAAGGCCTCTATCAGAGACATTGTGATTAGTCAGCGACTGACTAATTTTGGAGATCTGGTGATGTCAGCCTCACTGATTGAGAGCAGTCAGATGATGGTTAGAGCCCGGGGTGAACCTCGGAGGAGACAGTACGAGACGGGTGGTCCCAATCAAGGGTCATCCAAGAGAGGCAGTTACAGCTCCGGATCGTCTAGTGGTCGTAGTTTTGGAGGTTTTCGACCAGGAATCAGTTCCAGTGGAGGCTCAAACCAGAGTGGTAGTTCTGGGGGACGACCTACGAGCAGTTCAGTCAGGGGTTCTGGTAGGCAGCCACCATCTGCAGCTGGCAGAATGAGAAGTCCCCAGTGTACAGTATGCGGTAGATTTCACACCGGGACCTGCAGACAGGGTACCACAGGGTGTTTTCACTGTGGTCAACAGGGGCATTTCTTGAGAGAATGCCCACTATTGTTGCAAGGTGGTGAAGCGACTGTTGCATCACCTCGGGAGACGGGCACACAGAGTAGAACCCAGTTTGGAGGAGCCTCGTCCAGTGGTAGAGCCCAGACCAGTGTTGCCAGTAGAGGTGGCAGTCAGCAGCAAGGACGAGGTGGACGTGCCAGAGCTACCGGCAGGGTGTACCATATGTCTCAGCAGCAGGCGCAAGCATCCCCAGATGTGGTTATAGGTATTTTATCAGTCTTTGGGACTCCTGCTAGAGTTTTGATTGACCCTGGGGCTACGCATTCATTCGTTACTCCTAGTTTTGCCCACAACACTGAGGTTAAACCATCAGCTTTACGGAGTGAGCTAGCGATCTCTGTACCTACAGGAGAGACGTGTGTTTGGAAGCAGATCTGATTCCACTAGAGATGGTGGGCTTGGATGTCATATTAGGCATGGATTGGCTAGCTAAGCATCATGCTTCAGTGGACTGCTTCAGGAAGGAAGTAGTATTCCGTAGCCCTGGACGCCCTGAAGTGACATTTTATGGTGAGCGTAGAGTGCTCCCATCTTGCCTCATCTCAGCAATGACGGCAAAGAAGTTGCTCAGAAAAGGATGTTCAGGCTATTTAGCGCATGTGGTGGATACCAGGAAGCAGGAGTTAAAGTTGGAGGATATTCCAGTGGTTCGAGATTTTTCAGATGTATTTCCGGATGAACTTCCTGGGTTACCTCCTCACCGAGAGATTGAGTTCACTATTGAGCTCCTCCTAGGAACGAGCCCAATATCCCAGGCACCTTATAGGATGGCGCCAGCAGAATTGAAGGAGTTGAAGGTGCAGTTGCAGGAGTTAGTAGATAAGGGTTTTATTCGACCCAGTTTTTCTCCTTGGGGTGCTCCGGCGTTATTTGTGAAGAAGAAGGATGGTACTATGAGGTTATGTGTCGACTAGAGGCAGCTGAATAAAGTCACAGTGAGGAATAAGTATCTGCTACCCCGTATTCATGATTTATTTGATCAGTTGAAGGGTGCTAAGGTATTTTCCAAGATCGATTTGAGATCGGGATACCATCAGTTGCGGATCAAGGAAGAACCCAAACCAAAATATCTAAAAATTAAGATTTCTTTATTCAAGCCAAAAGACGATTTTGCCCTCGCATATTTTAATGGGGGAAAATTTGACTTTTTTGATCGGAAAAGAATTTGAGAATTTCGCTTGCGCCGTTGCGTAGAGCACGGCGAAACGAGTCTGTAGACACAGAGTAGACCCGAATCGGAGTTCTAACGAAGAAATTAAGAGAAAAATACCGCGAAGGGCAAAATGGTAATTTGGTCAAAAGTCAGATTTTTTATCCCTTCTCTCTCCTCTCTCCCGATTGCACAGCGCGCGACCCTCCCTCCTTCCAGCGGCTCCCGTCGCCACCACAGGCCAGCTTGATCTCCGGCACCGGTACCAGTCGAACCGCCGCTCGCCCGCCAACCTTTCCCGACCAACCCCAGCCACGGGCACGCCGGATTCTGGCCGGAATCGGCCATTCTTGCCGACGGACGTGTTCAAACTTCCAGTTTGAATATCTCTCTCGTTTCTTCACCAAATCTTTCGACTGAGGTATGGATTTTCACCTATTTTTCATGCTCTAACTGATGGTTGGCTGGGTTTTGATCAATTTCATCTTTAGATCACTCGATTTGTAACTTGAAAATTGGCCAAACTTCGGCCGCCGTGATCGGCCATTTCCGCCCATTTTTGGGGGTTGTCCAAGAACAAAAGTGACTCCACCCGGGCCATCATCTTAGCTCTCGTCCCACCACCGAAGCGTAGGACCTCGTTTTAACTTTCTTAGTTCTGTAAATTTGTATATAAGGCTCTGATATCTTGTTGAACAGGAGAAACTGGAGTTAAGATCTGTTTGTTGAGTTAGTCTGGCAGTTGGTAGGTTGTTTGAGACTGCTTGACAAGTGGAAGACTTTGGGTTTGGTCAAAATACAGGGGGGACTCTGCCAAATTTTCGGCAGAAGTCGGGAGAAAATTTTAAAAAGAAATTGAAAAAGGAAAGGGTAAAAAGGTCATTCGTGCCCGACATTCGCCAGGTGTCGGACACGCACAGGATTCGGATCGGTTTCCAAAGCGAAAGTTAGGTCGGGTCCTGTCAATATATGTGTATATAGGTGTATCTATATATTGTAATATATACATGGGTATAATACATATACATATATATATATATGTATATTATAATATATATATATATACATATAGTATAAATATATAATGTATATGTGTATATACCTGTGTATATGTATATTATAATACATACATGGGTATAATATATATACACATATATGTATATATACTTATATATATATATATATACATGTATGCTATTATTATAATATTAATATGTATGTGTATATGAGTATATTATAATAATAATATACGTGTATATATCTATATGTATTTATATATTATATATGTATATATGTGTTTATATATATGTATATACGTGTATATATGTACATTAATATATAATATAATATATATTACATGTATACATGTATGCTATTATTATAATATTAATATGTATGAGTATATGAGTATATTATAATAATAATATATGTGTATATATCTATATGTATTTATATATTATATATGTATATATGTGTTTATATATATATGTATATACATGTATATATGTACATTAATATATAATATAATATATATTACATATATACATGTATACATGTATGCTATTATTATAATATTAATATGTATGTGTATATGAGTATATTATAGTAATAATATATGTGTATATATCTATATGTATTTATATATATATATATATTATATGTATATATGTGTTTATATATATATATGTATATACATGTATATGTGTATATACATGTATATATGTACATTATAGTATATGTGTATGTAATAATAATAATAATAATAATAATAATAATAATAATATATGTTATTAGTATTACAATATAATATATGCATCTTATACATTGGTGAACATAGGACTAGCTAATCCTCCCTTTCTACAAGGGCTTAGTAGTCCCCTCATAATGAAGTGTTTTTGGTGTATATGTACATTATACTATCAGCGGAGGTCCCACCGTTGCGGGGATGAGCAACCGTTCAATGAAGCAATACGTGCGCGCCGCACAGTTTCCTCAGGTGTTCGGCATAGAGGTGAATCGGCACCATGAAGTACCAAAAGTTCATTGGGAACCGATCACATTTTGCGAAGAGGAGGAAGAGGGAGTCCTCTATCCCCACGACGACCCGATGATCATCCGAGCTGAAATTACCGACTACGATGTAGGGCGAGTACTGATCGATACCGGGAGTTCCGTAAGGGTGATTTTTGCCGACGCCTTCAAAGAAATGGGAATAAACGAGAACCAGGTCAACCGGTAGTTAACACCTCTGTTGAGTTTCTCTGGGGACCTGGTCCAATCGGTCGGTAGCGTAAAACTGCCAATTACCTTCGGTACCGCACCAAGGAAAACTACGACATACGATCAGTTCCTCATCGTTGACTGCCCGACAGCATACAACGTCATCATTGGGCGAACGGCACTTACGAGGGTTAAGGCGCATCTTTCGCCCCACATGCTATTGATGAAGTTCCCGACCCCCAACGGCACGGGAGCTGTCCGAGGAAACCAGTTAAGTGCGCGGACTTGCTACGCCATGGCTCTCAAGGCAACCTCTTTCAAACTCCCCGACGAGACCATGTCTGTGCAGGGGTTACCGAACGGCATGGGACCGGTTGACGACCCAAGAGATGAGTCCCCAACCCCTCACACAAAACCCGCCGAGGAACTGGAGACGGTAACTTTGAGCGATGAACAGCCCGATCGTCAGGTTAGGATCGGCACAAGACTCACTCCTGACCTCCGAACGCAATTCATAAATTTCTTGCGGCACCATTCGGAAGTGTTTGCATGGTCTTACGAAGATATAAACTCAGCATTTCCCCCCGCTTATAAGCCCGTAAGGCAGAAGCGCCGATCGTACGATGCCGAACGATACGAAGCCATGAGTACAGAGGTGGACAAACTTCAAACTATCGGCTTCATCAGGGAGGCAACGTATCCGATATGGCTGGCAAATTCCGTAATGGTGAGAAAGGCTACAGGCGGGTGGCGAATGTGCCAAGACTACACCGATCTCAACAAGGCCTGCCCGAAAGACAGCTTTCCGTCGCCGCGAATTGACCAGCTTGTGGACGCTACTGCCGGCCACGAACTGCTCAGTTTCATGGACGCCTACTCCGGCTACAATCAGATATTCATGCACCCTCCGGATAGCGAACACACTGCATTCATAACAGACAAAGGGTTGTACTGTTACAATGTCATGCCGTTCGGTCTGAAGAACGCGGAGGCAACATATCAAAGGCTTGTCAACAAAATCTTCGCCGGATACATCGGCAACATCATGGAGGTTTACGTTGACAACATCTTGGTAAAAAGCAGAACTGCCGAAGCACATCTGCACAATTTATCAATCATGTTTGGCATACTAAAAGACTACCGGATGAGACTGAACCCGAAAAAATGCGCCTTCGGTGTATCTTCCTAAAAATTCCTAGGATTCATGATTAGTCAGAGGGGGATCGAAGTGAATCCCGAAAAAATAAAAGCAATCATCAACATGGAGAGGCCAAAGACGACGAAGGACATTCAAAGCCTTACCGGACGCGTGGCCGCCTTGACCCGCTTCATATCGAAAGCTACTGATAAATGTGTACCGTTCTTTAAAGCCTTGAAAGGGGGCAAACAGAATATCATATGGACTGCCGAGTGTGATAAGGCATTTCAAGACTTAAAGAACTACATGAGCAAGGCCCCCTATTGTCAAAACCACTGCCTGGAGAAATCCTCTCCCTATACCTTTCGGTATCCAGCACTGCCGTCAGTTCGGTATTGATACGAAAACTGGAAAAGGCAGAGTTACCGATTTTCTATGTCAGTAAGGCACTCCAGAGTGCTGAACTTCGGTATCCCCCATTAGAGCAACTTGCACTAGCCCTTGTTGTCTCGACACGAAGACTTTGGCCATACGTTCAAGCGCATGGAATCAAAGTCCTGACCAACCAACCGCTCCGGCAAGTGCTCCAAAAACCAGAAATTTCTGGCCGATTGATCAAGTGGGCGATCGAACTCGGAGAATTCGACATACAGTTCATTCCGAGGCCCGCCGAAAAGGGCCAGGCTATTGCCGATTTCATCTCCGAGCTTATCCCATTAACAGCACAGCCGACGCCCGAGGCGGTGACCGAGACCAGATTGCCGGATGAGCTAGACGTCGAACGCTTTGACACCTCAACTCCCGTATGGGGTCTGCACGTCGATGGTTCGGCAAACCAACAAGGATGCGGAGCAGGCTTAGTACTGACAACGCCGGACGGACTCAAGATCGAGTACGCCCTCCGATTCGACTTTCGAACCTCCAACAATGAAGCGGAATATGAAGCTCTCCTGGCCGGCCTTCGGTTAGCCAAGAGCATGAATGCAAAACAAATAAGAATTCACAGTGACTCCCAGCTCATCGTGAACCAGGTAACGGCAGACTTCGCCGCCAAGGATGCCTCCATGTACGCCTACCTTTCGACCTCCCATCAGCTACTCCAAAGCTTCCAAGCCTACGAGATCAAGCAGATCCCCAGAGGCGAAAACAGCCATGCCGATGCATTGGCGCGCCTGGCTTCGGCAATAACCGACAAGGTCGGAAGAAAGGTGCCGGTCGAGATTCTTGCCCAACCGAGCACGGCAGCCTCCGAAATGTGTACCGTACGGTATAAGGATATATGGATGTCTCATATCTACTCGTAGCTGACGAACGACACCCTTCCTGAAGATAAGGCCCAGGCCCGGAAGCTTAGATACCGATCAGCAAGGTACACTGTCATCAACAATGTGCTTTACAAGCGTGGCTACACCACTCTATATCTCAAATGCCTTACGGCAGAGCAGGGGGACTACGTCCTTCGAGAGATCCATAGCGATGTGTGTGCCGATGATCATATGGTTGACGAACTGGACCGTCTTCGCTGGGCAGGCGATGGTGACGGCCTAGGACGTGCCGTCCTCGTCCTCCACCGCAAGGACGGCCCTCGGGACCTCCGATCGGCGAGGGCGCTTGGAAGCCGGTGAGGCTTCCAAATCCACCGTCATTGGCCGCTTCCCGGCATCTTTGGTGGCGGCGGCTTCCTATCCGATTGCCTCGGCGCGGAGGCATCGGTAGCAGGCCATGCAACAGGCTCGGCACCCAGCTGTCACAGGTGCTCCGCGAGGGTCACGTCCTCGGGATCCGTCGACTGCCGAACGATAGGTGCCTCGGGCTGTTTTTTCTTCTTCTTGCCCTCCAGGCCCATCATAAGGCGCCTCCTGGAGGACTCGTTCATCTTCTTGCCCTCGGCAGCCTTCCTTGCCTCCGTCACTGGTCAAAAATAATCGGTCAGTCGGCATGCAAAAAAAATACACAAAAGGGGGGGCAAGATATACACTTACTCTCGGCAGGGTTGACGAGGCCGGCTCTGATCAGGTTGTCGGTGAAGAGGAAGCGTGGATAAACTCGCTCGGCAGCAGGTACCCTCAGACTCACTCTGTCGAGCTGCCGAATCTCACTCTGTTTAGGGTTCGACTGCTTGAGTTTACCTGTCCGAAAAAAGAATTAGTAAACATAAAACCAGAAAAAGGAAGACAAAAGTTAGCCTTTCGATCGTTAACTTGGAAACCTACCGGCAATTTGAAACATCGTGGGTACCGAAAACCGTGGGGGTACTCTCGATGGCGATTCCCAATCACCGGAGAGTAGCACCCGCCGATTCCTCCACGACTTTTGGGAAGTCGGCATCGAGCTGATGAAGTGCCCCCGCTCGGAAGCCTTTAGGCAGTTCGCCTGAACCCAGCCACCGTGATCGGCGCTCTTGGACTTGGTGATGCTGTACAGGTACGAGAACTGCTCGTAAGAAGGCTCCCCCTCCCTGGCAATCCCGAACGCGGCTATCACCCCCATCAAGGCCATCCAAAACTTGGGATTGTACTGGCCAGGAGCGTACCCTATCTGGGCAAGGATCTTCTGCACGGCAGGCTGCAACGGCAACCTAACCCCTTGCAGAAGCACGTCGGTGAAGAAGGTGACTTCACCATCCCCTGGGTCGCTGAGGGACTCGGTAGGGCCCGGAATTCTCATCTTCACCGAGTCCGGAATAAGGTACTCGACCCTAATCTTCTCCAGCTCCCGTTCGGTGATCTTGTTGGGCTCCAAGTAGTCGACCCCGAACAGAGTCTTCGTACACCCACCGGTATCCTAGACCGCTCCCGGTGGATGATCGTCACCCTCGGCCGGGAAGGACCGGCAACGCCCTCACCACGACCGGAGGTGGAGGCCTCCAGCTGATGCTCAATAATACCGACGAGAGTACCATCCTTATAAACCGCGGCCAGGGGAAGCGGTTGCCTCGTCATAAGCCCCTTGCCGATGCCGTGGGTGGGAACGGAGTTCACCTCCTCACTGAGTATCTCTACATCGATGTCCTCTCCACCTTCGGCCTTGAGGCTCGCTGCCCCACTAGACGTAACCCAGCCCGATGACAACTCCTCATCGAACGCATTGGGCTCACTGCCGAACGACGACTCGCTATCAGACATCTACAAAAAAGGAAAGGGAGGCTAAGGCCGTGTCATAAACTACCCTACCGATGCCTACGTCGCTACCTATGGCCACTAGACTACCGAAAGAAAATCCTACCTACCGTTCGGCTAGCCTATGCCATGAGAAGACGTACAGAAATAAAGAGAAAATATTTTGGGAGTACCGAACGGTATCTTACCTTGAGTAGTGTGGGAAATTTGAGGGCCGAATGGAGACTTCGGAAATCGCCTTGAATGCCGAGAACTTCTGTGAAAATCGCCTGGATTGCCGTTCACTCTCCTCGGAAATCGCCGCACAGAGCTCTCGCGTCAACTCACAATTGCAAAGTGAGCTCTACGTCCGGAGCAACCTCTATTTATAGGGAGAAGGCTGCAACGGTACGCCTCGGGAAACCAAACGACTCATAAATGCGACCGCCAGGCGTAGCTTCGCTAGCCACGTGTCGCCCAGTGGATGGAGATGTTGATTGCACGCCAGGCACGGAAGACGAAGCGTCTCTCTGCCGTCACACCTCTCAGCATCGACGACCCTTTGGGTTTAAGGGGAGTATCTTCCGAACGATGATTCCCGAAGGGATCAACACAAGCATCCTTTCCTTCCCCCAAACGAGCTTACCGAACGACAGGGCACCTTCGAACTGCTATGGAGAACTAAATTCCCTTCCGAAGGACCTTCGGAAGAGAACTTGGGGGACTACTGTTTATACCGGAAATAAACGACCTGTTACCGCCAGACACGTGGACAGAATCAATATTTTTCACAATGACCCTTCGGCATGTGTCCTGCCAAAGCCATACATTTTGGCTCTTTTGCAACAGGACACGTGTCATGCTCACAATCCGCTTCTACAGTCCCACATCGGAAATATGAGCATAGTGCACGCCTCCCAAGACCTAGAGAAACCAACGGTACGCTACCGCTTGATCTGTAATCTAATATTTACTAAAACCGAACTTACTTAAGCATCGGAGAGCCTTCGGCCGGTACCACACCGGTATCCCAAGGTCTTACCGAACGTGTCCTTTTGCAGGAACTTGATCTTCCGAAAGGTTATTCCCTTCCGAAGACATAATATCACTAAGTTGGGCGAAACACGTGCCGAACCAGTTTTTCGCATCAACAGATTTAATCTCAACCATTAAAAGTGGAGTATTCTAATGGCCAAACAATTGTGTCAAAAATATGGTTAACAGAAAAGTCATTTCAATATAATGTTATTTTTAGTCATTATACACAACTCACGACACTCACCAAAAAATAATTACCAAACACTTAATAAAAACTTTACCAAACTAGCCCTAAGCGTTGTCGGCTTGTATTACATCTTGATATTATAAGCGTGTTTGTCCGTTCATAATTTCTGCAGCCAATACTTCCTATTGGATTCAAATTGTAAGTTTCGGTTAACAATAGCATCATGTACCATTTTTGAGGCTTTTCTCTATTTTAATACTTTTTGGGTGATTTTCAATGTTTTTTAATGGTAAATTTGCTCTGAAATTTTTGTTTCCTGTTTTGGGTCGTCATGCTCATGCTGTCCAATTATCGGAGTTGTAATTCTACAAAGCAAACCATAATATCCTCCAAAAGCTACTGTCCTCCAAACCAGCTTTAATTTGGGCAACTGTCTTCCAAACCAGCTTTAATTTCAGCCACTGATTGCTCACAACCACACTGCAACAGAAAGAATTTTCAAATAAATTAAACAGGCAATTGAAAGTACGTCAAAATAAACTTGATTTCAAGAATTTTAAAACCTTTTCATTTGCTTTTATGTGGTAAAATAACTTCTTCCTATAAATCAATACTACTGATCCCCAACCCTTATGTATGGTGTCAACCATGGATCCAGGGGGCTGCCATTCTATGGAATAGAATTCAATCAATGACCAAAGTACCACAACTACAAGAATTAGCAAACCAATAGCCAACTAATATTAGAGTGTTAAATTCTATAACTATTACCTTCTTGCATATGAGAAAGGAGACCAAATACTTCTTTGATAGTAGAGTGCCCAGCCTGTTACACCCAACGCAAATAACATATTCACCTGGAAAACAAAAAAAGTTAAATCAGTAAAAATGGAACAAAAGTAACGAGTGTGAAACAGCACATAGAAAAGGATAGATATAACTGCCAAGCAGGCCACAAAACAAGGTACTTACAGACATATCGCAGCAGTATTCCTTCTGTTCACACCATGATGAACCGAGCAGATCCAACATCAAAGCAACCAGCACCAAGGCAACCACGCCTTCTCCCCTGCCGAAGGAAGACACACTTTCGAGGTGCCAGACACCTGCCAAAGCTTCTGCCAAACCTAATCTCCAGGACACGTGTCGCCACCACGACGACTAGCACAAAGTCCCACATTGGAATTTTGTGCAAAGCTCCTACTTTCACCTCCCTATAAATAGGGAACAGTACCCAAGTAAAAAGGGTAACTATTTTCCCACTTTTACTGTTACTCTGCCAGATTTACCACTTATAACTGACTTAGGCATCGGAGAGCATTCGGCCGGCACCATACTGGTGTCCGAAGCTTAACGATTGCTTCTACCACTTTGTCTTCTGCAGGTCCCCCACCAACCTATTTCACCAAGGGCCTCGGCCCTCTTCCCTGCAGAAGACCCCGCACATCTCATCACTAAGTTGGACTCAATATTGGCCGGGCCATTTTGAGCATCAATAGTTTGGCGCCGTCTGTGGGAAGCCGACACTTGAATCCCCTCTTTCTCTATCAGCCCAGCTGGCTCCTTCACCCATCAGGCCCCGTAGCCTCTCCTTCGCCCCGCACTCTGCTATGCCGACCGAGGATAGCCGCGATACCCAGCACCATACCCCCCGCGATGGTACTTCCCGAAGGAAATCTTCGGGAGATGCCACTCTCCAGGCAAAAGTGGAGCGCCTCCGCGACAGTATTACTTAAATGTTGGAGAAATACGAGCATCTTCATTGCTGGAATGCTGAGCTAGAGCATGACTATTGTGCTCTAAAGCGGAACCAAGAGAGGACTCGCACCCAGGATGCCCAACAAGACCTCACCCAGAACGTTGGGCATACTCAGCTAATGGCCCAGGCACGATGCGCGGTGACCAACTTGGCGCCCGTAGCTGCTATGCTTCAGCCGTCAAATCCACCAATCACCAACATAGGAGTGAAGCCCTTGTAGTAACCAAGGCTCCTGCCCCTTCTCAAGTTGGCACAGAACCACCTGAGGACCCAAGGGAGGAGTCTATCACACAGCAGGCCGAACCCGTGGAAGACCTGGAGCTGGTTTCCTTAGCTACCAAAAATCCTACCGAAGGTACCCTCGGCCCTACATGGGAGGGTCCTTATAAGATTATCAAAATCTACCGTCCCGACACTTATCAGCTTCGCGATCCCACAGGTAAGACGCTGCCTCATCCCTGGAACGCTGATCACCTCAAGTACTACTACAAGTAAAAATATCTAGACCCTAGGACAATACTTTGGTCTTGAGCATTTACTATAAGGCAGAAGTAAAAATATCTAGACCCTAGAACTCTTGTACCTTCTGCCTTTCGGCACCTATTTAAATGAAATGCCTGACTCCGGCTCATTCTCATGCACTCACATGGTTATCATTTTACTAGCACAATTGATATCACATAACAAGTCTTATATCATAAACATATCCAAACAACCTTGCTCCACGCAAGGAAAATTGTTCATACAAAGCAAAAATAAACAACCTTGCTCCGCGCAAGGCAAAGTGTTCTAACAAAATAGCTAGAATACAAAATAGCTAGAATACATAAAGAAGGCAACGCCTTCAAGACTCGGTAGAAGGGGCATCCTCAGTGGCCGGCTCCGCCTCTGGCGTCGGGACACTAGCATCCGCAGGAGGACTCTGTGCAGGAGGCTCGCCACTCGTATCAAAGTTAATCTCAATCGAGGGGTTGAACCTAACCAGCCTATCTTCCCAGCGAAGCTGCTCATCCACTAGTCGGTCCATGATGTAGCTCTTCAGCTCCTCTGAGGTTCGGAAGGACTCGATCGCCTCGACTCGGGCAGCAGCCACCTCATCGGCCTTCGACCTCTTCAGCTCCTCCACCTCCTTAGCCAGGGCCGCCTTTTGCACCAGCAGGGCGTTCTTCTCTCGGATGGCCTCCTGCGCCTCCGCCATCTTGCTCTTGGCCAGCTCATCACGCCTCTTCAGCCTCTGGATCTCTTTATCCGCCTTGGCCATGCTGACATACATCTCGCCAAAGGCCTGCAAAACAAAACAACATCAGTCAACCCAAACAAGAATAATCCAAAAAAAAATTCACAAAAGAAGGCCAAAACTTACATAAGGCAGAGGTGAGGATCGTCTTTTGGGCCCGGTCTATGAAAGGAAGAGGCTGGGGTCCTCGCCAGAGCCTCAGGATCACTCTTCACGCCTTCCAGGAAGACGTTAACCAAGGGCACCTCCTGCCGGTGCATAGCTAAGTTCACCTCCTTCTTCTGCTGGCATAGCCTGCCGAAGTCCACCTTCTCCACCCCTTCAGCAAATACCTCCATGCCGAAGGGGAAGGGTGGAAGTCTCGGCCCCGACCCCATCACATGCTGATGAGCCTCCTCCAAGGCTTTCCTCTTTCCCAGCACGTCAGCAACCCGACCCTCATCATCATCTCTGGGGCGTTTCCCAGCACCCTTCTCTGCCTTCTTGGCCCGAGACTCCCTGAGCCGCTTCTGCATCTCAGCCTCATCAATATCCACTGCCACTTTCGTGCTCCCTCTTATAATGCCAGCCACTGTCAAAACAAACAAAACAATTACATTAGTCACAACCACAAAAGGCTCAGCAGACAACTAATAAAGTGACCCAGGTACTTACTTCCTTGAAGGAGTCCGGACTCCAACAAATTCTTCTGAGTGACTAGGTTCCCGCACTCACGTTCGGTCTCCGACAGCTGTGCCCTCACCCACTCAACCTCGTCTTCCTGCTCCTTGAGATAGGGCCCCACTTCACTGAACCTGCATCAAAGGTTAGATACTACTTAGCCATTTACACTGGCACAGACAAAATACAGAACCAAGAATAAGAGCCAAAGCAAAACACAATCAAGCATTAGACAGTCTTAAGGGATGGGGCCAAGGACCTATAGACTGGAAGTGGGTAGGAATGTGTTGTACAACGCTCTTCCCTGGCGGACTCTCCCAGTCCCCATAAGCCATGCACCACCTGTTCCTCCAGGACTTTTGCGTAGTTGGCTTGTGCCTAATAAAATAGCCCCTCTCCTTCGCCTTTCGGCAATTAGCCTGTACCCAGCCAAAATTCCCCTACTGCTTCGAAACCGAGTACAAGTACATGAACTGCTCAAATGTTGGCTCCCCCAACCAGCCAACCACCAAGCGATGTACATCCCATGAAGAAGAATCCAAAAGTTGGGATTATACTGCCCCGGCGCATACCCCAACTTAGCCAACATCATCTGCACCCACGGATGAAAGGGTAGTCTGAAGCCGTGCCGATACATATCCGTAAAAATCATCACGGAGCCATCCGAAGGATATCTGACTACATCAGCCGCAGTGGGTAACCTCAAGCCCACATAGGTTGGAACACAAAAGTCTGTCCGCAGCTGGGCCAATTTGGCTTCTGTAAGCGTATTCCGCCTCGGCAACGGGACACCAACCCGAATGTCTACTCCCTCTGAAACTGAAGCCACGGCTATACCCACGGACCCCGATGGTGATGCCTGGTTGCTCGAACCCACCTCTTGCGTATGAGGCAAGGCTAGAACCCGGTTCGCTATAGCCTCTAACTCTATATAATTCCTCTGCATCTCCCTATATGCAGCCGACCCAGAGTCTACCGATGGCTCACCCCTCTCACCCCCATGCCCTATCATCCTACTTTCTATAATGCCTTCTACCATACCCTCTGTCTCTGAACTCTCCTCTTCAGAACAAACATATTGGCTGGGCTCTTCACTCTCAGTGTCATCCCCACCAAAGGCAGGGGGGTCAGGACTTTCTCTATCAGAACTTTCAGACATCTACAATATGCAAAAACAAGAAAAAGGAACTAATGCACATGCAAGGAGGATCGAACCACAACAACACAAAAATTTGGCAAATCTTCATGTTTGTTCATACCAAGCAAGAATTCAACATGTTCATACAAATGATTCAACGTGTTCATCATATTCATGCTCATATTCAAAGTGTTCTTCCTAATCTTCAACATGTTCATGCAAAGCTAGACATTTCAATTCAAAAGTTCAAGCAAAATGAGGTATAACCTTGTTCGTACCACCACGTCGAAGTCGCCGGAAATCTCCTTAGCCACAAGCACAACCACAAAACTCTCGCCGAAAATCTCCTCTCCTCCTCCTCACTTTCTCACAATTTCTCTCCTCAACTCAAGTGTGGTGCCTTCACCACTCCAAATTCCTATTTATAGCCAACTAAGGGTACCCACGCCTCGATTCACGAGCAAACCCTAGCACCCTTTCATATTCCCTCTTAAATCCCTTGTACCTACACAAATTTGAAATTCAATTTTCAAGTATACAAAAAAAAAAAAAAATCGAGAGAAATTTCAGGGCCTTGCCGTGCAAAAACAAAATGGAAGGTCCCCAAAATTCCAAGTGTGCTAGACTCTACCTCCTAAGCCCAATCCCAGAACAAAGCTAAGGCCCAAATTTGATCAAGGCACCCAAACCCATTTCACAACATATTATAGCTGGGTTTGCCGAATGGCAAGGCCCGGGCAGCAACAAAAACGGGACTCACCTGCCGAGTGTGGACGGTCTAGCTCAACAGGCTAGGCGGCAGCTCAAAGACCCAGCTCGTACCTGCAAAGCCTTCGAACAGCACTCGGTCTCGGCCCAAACAACACACTCTCCACACCCTTGCCGATCAGCAAGGGTTGAGCAGCAGCTCCTAAACGGACCTCGCACTCAAGCCTTGACTTGCCGAAAGTCCAGCACCTCGGACAGCACCTGCCGATCGGCAAGCACACAACCCAGCTGCTCCGAAACAACAAAATGGCCCTACCGAACACCTTCGGACAGCCTCCCGATCAGACCCTTGTTGCCGCCTTGCCGAAGGAAGACACACTTCCGAGGTGCCAGACACCTGCCGAAGCTCCCAGCTGCCAAACCTAATCTCCAGGATACGTGTCGCCACCACGACGACTTGCACAAAGTCCCACATTGGAACTTTGTGCAAAGCTCCTACTTTCACCTCTCTATAAATAGGGAACAATACCCAAGTAAAAAGGGTAACTATTCTCCCACTTTTATTGTTACTCTGCCAGATTTACCACTTGTAACTGACTTAGGCATCGGAGAGCCTTCTGCCGGCACCACACTGGTGTCCGAAGCTTAACGATTACTTCTACCACTTTGTTTTCTGCAGGTCCCCCACCAACCTATTTCACCAAGGGCCTCGGCCCTTTTCCTTGCTGAAGACCCCGCACATCTCATCACTAAGTTGGACTCAATATTGGCCGGGCCATTTTGAGCATCAACACCTTCGAAAATGTCCGATGCAAATCTTCCCTTCACAACCAACCCTTGTTGCCCATCAAGTGATCCACTTGTCCCCAGTTTAGCCAGCAAGAAAGCCTTCACATGATTTAGCTCCCTATGCATCATGCAATTTTAAGGTAGAATGGATTTATATTGAATAAGCATTTTATTCTTCTAAACTCTTAAGTAGATAACAACAAATATTAGCTTCAAGAAATAAATTGGGGAACATGATAAGTAATCCTTTTATTTTTCTACTGTTAGGCCCAACCATAAACACCACAAAAACGTAATTTTCTTTTGTCAAATATGACATTTCAACATAAATACCATGACATACAACATAAACACCAATGTAAACTGAGAAACCAACAGGAGATTCTAATGGACAAAATCAGTTAAATAATGGGAAGGAAACACATAATGCAGAGGAGACAAAAACAAGAGTTTCGATTTATCAGACAAGGGAACAAAAACCCACGTCTGGCACAGTTCCATGAAATTCACTAAAACAGTTGTCTGCTGCCCATCAGACACTGCAATGACCAAAAAGATAAGTCCCACCAAAGGTGATGCATGCATAGCATACTTGTAAAAAAAAAAAAAACCAGCAAAGAGTAATCAACGGTTGTTCAATAAACCAACCAGCCCGGTTATCGGTTTCAACAGCCAACTGGCCCACAGAATAATCGGTACGATCAAACGGGGCAATCTGCGAAAAAAGGATGAAGAACACAATACTTAGCTCTAGTGAAGAGACTCGAGGCATCGTAACTTCATCTCAGTATAAATTGAAGTAGAAATTAAATAGATATTCTGAGATGCGGAGGGAAGTGCAAAATTGATTGTTATTGCACCTCATATTTACATTGTTGATGCTCAAAATGGCCCGACCAATATTGAGTCCAACTTAGTGATAAGATGTACGGGGTCTTCAGCAGGGAAGAGGGCCGAGGCCCTTGGTGAAATAGGTTGGTGGGGGACCTGCAGAAAACAAAGTGGTAGAAGCAATCGTTAAGCTTCGGACACCAGTGTGGTGCCGGCCGAAGGCTCTCCGATACCTAAGTCAGTTACAAGTGGTAAATCTGGCAGAGTAACAGTAAAAGTGGGAGAATAGTTATCCTTTTTACTTAGGTACTGTTCCCTATTTATACGAAGGTGAAAGTAGGAGCTTTGCACAAAGTTCCAATGTGGGTTTGTGCAAGTCGTGGTGGTGGTGACACGTGTCTTGGAGATTAGGTTTGGCAGCTGGGAGCTTCGGCAGGTGTCTGGCACCTCGGAAGTGTGTCTTCCTTCGCCAGGGGAGAAGGCGTGGCTGCCTTGGTGCTGGTTGCTTTGATGCTGGATCTGCTCGGTTCATTATGGTGGAAACAGTAGTCCCCCAAGTTCGCGGTCGAGAAGTAACTTCTGGGTTGGGAACTTGTGAGTTTTTGTAATTGTAACCGAGCATTTCAGCTTCATTGGGAGCCGTGGGGCACTCCCTAGTCCCCCAAGTTGGCAAGCTAGGAGTTGCATAAACACATGGAATGTGTGATATAAGCTATGTAGGCCTCTAAAACTGTTGGTAGCTGGGTACCTAGGTACTTGGCCATGTTGCAGATAGGATGGGAGCTGGGTCCGTATGGGTTTTTTTTTTTTTTTTTTTTTGGGAGCTAGGCCTTCGAGGGGCCGGGTCTGTTGAAAATTTTGGAGACTCTCCATTTCTTCCATGGCCCTTGCCCTTCGGCAAGGGTCTAGCCTTGGAACCAAGATGGGCTTAGCCTTGGAACTAGGTAGTTTCGGCAAGGGTGATTTGTAAGACATGGGCTTGGGGTAGTGGCCCAATGTGGAGCTAGGGTTTTGAGATAGAAAAGCATGGCTTTATAAGGCATACCGTTCGGCAAGGGTTTGGGGCAGAAAAGGGACTTGGCAGCTGGCGGTTTGGCAAAGTTTAGGGTGGCCGTGGTGTCGAGTTTGTGATGGGTGTCCACCGTTCGGCAAAGTGGCTTGGGGAAATTGGAGCCGTGCCTTTGGAATCGGGTTCAGCCTGTGGGGCTGCTGCGCAAGATCGAAGTTGGAGTTAATCCTTCGGCAGGTCTTCGGCAAGACAGCAGCAAGGGCAAGTCAAGGCTTGAGTGCGAGGTCCGTTTAGGAGCTGCTGCTCAACCCTTGCCGATCGGCAAGGGTGTGGAGAGTGTGTTGTTTGGGCTGAGACCAAATGTTGTTCGAAGGCTTTGCAGGTACGAGCTGGGTCTTTGAGCTGCCGCTTAGCCTCTCGAGCTAGACTGTCCACACTCGGCAGGTGAGTCCCTTTTTTGTTGCTGCTCGGGCCTTGCCGTTCGGCAAGCCCAACTATAATATGTTGTGAAATGGGTTAGCTCTGGATGAAGGTGGTTTTTACCCTTGTGGAGCCTAGATTGGGCCAGGGCACTGTGGCTGGAATGTACTGGCTGATTCGGCTGAGTATGCCCAACGTTCTGGGTGAGGTCTTGTTGGGCATCATGGGTGCGAGTCCTCTCTTAGTTCCGCTTTAGAGCACGATAGTCATGCTCTAGCTCAGCATTCCGGCAATGAAGATGCTCGTATTTCTCCGATATTTTAGTAATACTGTCGCGGAGGCGCTCCACTTCTGCCTAGAGAGTGGCATTTCCCGAAGATTTCCTTCGGGAAGTACCATCGCGGGGGGTATGGTGCTGGGTATCGCGGCTATCCTCGGTCGGCATAGCAGAGTGCGGGGTGAAGGAGAGGCGACGGGGCCTGATGGGTGAAGGAGCCAGCTGGGCTGATAGAGAAAGAGGGGATTCAAGTGTCGGCTTCCCACAGACGGTGCCAAACTGTTGATGCTCAAAATGGCCCGGCCAATATTGAGTCCAACTTAGTGATGAGATGTGCGGGGTCTTCTGCAGGGAAGAGGGCCGAGGCCCATGGTGAAATAGGTTGGTGGGGGACCTGCAGAAGACAAAGTGGTAGAAGCAATCGTTAAGCTTCGGACACCAGTGTGGTGCAAGCCGAAGGCTCTCCGATGCCTAAGTCAGTTACACGTGGTAAATCTGGCAGAGTAACAGTAAAAGTGGGAGAATAGTTACCCTTTTTACTTAGGTACTGTTCCCTATTTATAGGGAGGTGAAAGTATGAGCTTTGCACAAAGTTCCAATGTGGGACTTTGTGCAAGTCGTCGTGGTGGCGACACGTGTCCTGGAGATTAGGTTTGGCAGCTGGGAGCTTCGGCAGGTGTCTGGCACCTCGGAAGTGTGTCTTCCTTCGGCAGGGGAGAAGGCGTGGCTGCCTTGGTGCTGGTTGCTTTGATGCTGGATCTGCTCGGTTCATTATGGTGTAAACATACATGATCATTAGGATGAGGTGCAATTAAGAAAAATTTGAAACTTACATCTTGTAGCACCTCGTCCATCACCTCATCCTGATTGTCATTTGCCATTGCTGCAAAACAATATAAACTAAATATATCAAGGACCAAACCCTACATACGCTGATAACCAAACAAGGCCTATAATCTCTATTTCAAACTTACATCTGGTACCACCTCGGGTATTGCTGAGGCCAGCATTTACAGAAATTATAAAGTTTTAAAAAAACGTTTTCCAGGCCCAAATAGAAGTTTAAGGCACGTTTTACAGTTTTTCCTGATTTTATTTTACAAAGGAAACCTAAGAAACCTATACTACACCATTACCATATGATTTGAAAGAAAACCTTAAAAAACCATCATCCACATGTCCAAATCCACATAAACCATTAAGTTTATGGACCATGGCAGATTGTGAGGGTAATCTCAATCACAATCTCCATATTTTCAAAGTTCAAAACAAAGTCCAAATAAAAGGCTAGATCCACATAACCCATTAAGTTTACAGACAATGGCAGATTGTCAAATACAGAATTTACACACCAAAAACCGAACTCTGAACAACAACTACAGTATCAAATACAGAGAAGTTTAAACAATATAGCAAAAACGAATAAACAACTTGTTTGGGGGTGATAGAAATCCACCTAACCTGGGCACGATAATTGGTTGGGCACGAGAGGAATAGCGGTCGGGCAGTTCGAGTGGAGTTGGAAATCTCGGCTGGGATTGGAGAAATTCGATGGCTGGGGTGTTAGAGATCCCGGCCAGGCGTGTTGAGTGATGGTGCGGCTGGGCAGATTTGAAAAATTACGGCTGGGCTTGAAATGGATGCTGCGGCCGACTCTCAGGATGAGTTACGGTGGCTGCTGTGTTTGTTAAATGGAGGCTGGGATATTAAGTTTGGTGGACTCCTTAATATTAGACTGGGTTTAGGTTTTTATTTGTTCTTTGTAGCTGGTCCTTATATTGATAGAAACAAATTTGAAGTGTCCTTATATGGGTTTAGGTTTTTATTTGTTCTTTGGGTTTTTGTTGTCACTTTTAATTTTTCTAAGTCAAAATAAGCTTTTTAGAGCTTTTGGGCGAATAGAATTTCATAATGAGTTCATGATGTATTTTTATGATTTTTAATATATTTCTTATGTCTGGGACATGCCTATCTGGAAATATGTTGATAATGAATGATCTCACAATATCGGTTCAGCATATGAATATTCTCCAAAATAATAGAAATTTTCCAAGGTCTGGAGCAATATATAGATATATATATATATAATGAAATTTGTGTTATTAAGTTATTAGTACCTAATTCATTGGTTGATATGCTTGTTATATACAATTTGGAAAGTATCATAAAAACAAAATATACTCTATCGAAATTTCAATAAAAACTTTTTGATTGAAAAAATTGACATGAAAGTTAGCTCAGTCATTTTTAATCCGAGACCGTGCTTGGGACAAAAGAGACATAGTTGGGGGTCCTTACTTATCAATCAAAATAAGGGGAGCGATCTCCTCCAGTATAAAATGGCTGGACAACGAAAAAAAACCGAACTTTTAAATTGTGGGTTTTAATTGGCGTTTAGTTATCCATATTTACCAAAATACGAATTCACATTTGCTTAAAATAAGTTGTGTGATATTGGACTTAACAATCATAAAAATAGAATGAAAAAAAAAAATCATAAAGAAGACAAATTAAATAGAAATAAAAATGTGTTGAGTGAAGGTACAACTGATGCCTCTTAAAACTTCCAACTTTTTTGTTACAAGATGTAGCTCGTCAACTCTTCGGCTTTGATTAGCGGAAGCTGATGAAGGAGGCTGAATTTGTTAAGGAAGCTTGTCTATTTAAATTGGATTGCATGAAAGTAATGAAATGGGGCAGTAATCACAAACACTTAACAATTCCATTTGTCTAGGTGTCTTGCATGAAGAGATAGGAGAGTAGATATCCGAGGATGACTTGCCAGAATTTCTTCAAGGCGTATGTTCTTCTGGGAGGTCGTTCTTAGTTCATGTTTGCTCTCTTTTCTCTCATGTGAGATTCTCAAAGACCAAACTCAAGGACCATGTGAAAGTTATTGAACATGAGTTTTGATGATATTGAGAGATATAGAAGCAAAGAAAGGTACTTCAAGAAATTATTTTCAATCAACATATACATTAATTAACATTTCTTTGCTAACATTTTAGCGAGTTGCATAGGTGTATAATATATATATATATATATATATATACTTAATGTAATATTTTTAATTTGACATAATCAATCATCTGAAATCAAATGTTTGTTGGATTGACCCAGGTCTTTGATGTGCTTCTAAGAGGTCCTGGATTCAAAACCCCATAGTATCTCTGTATGTGAGCTTCTCCCCTCCCCGTTCTTAACTTTGACACACACAAAAATGTATTTATTTTGTTCCAAATATACTGTTCCAACCAACTAATTAAAATTTTGAATTTGAAATATTTTCTTTATTTAAAAAGAGGATAGTGAAAGTCGAACTCTTGTAATGCCCAAAACTTACTAATGATCCGTATTTGTACAATCTTCCTACACAACCTATATAGTATTTAAAGGGCTGAGCACAACCTTGTAATTAGTCCTACCAGGACAAGTAAAAGGGCTGGTTGGATCATCTGTAGGGTGCATTGATCCTCAAAAAACTTCAACCAATTTGTAGACCCACCTTTTCTAGAATTGCAAAATTATTGGTAGGGCTGGCTCTGACATTTTGGTGGTCTATGGCCATAAATTAAATGAGGCCCATAATATACATGTTTTTGTGTGTGTGAATTTGCTCATGTCTTTTTCTTTTTATGAATGGGGGGCAAAGCCCCACAAAACAACTAAGCCTGCTTAAATAGAATAATTTCATTCAACTAATCTAAAAATATAAAAAAAACCAAAAGTATCCATAAACAACAAAAATCATATTTAGGTTCATTCATAGAGATGCTAAAATTTCAAGAAAACAAAAGTTCTCAAGTGGCCCTTTAATAGGACTTAGTTCTCAAGTGGCTCAGTTGTACATAAAAAGCTGCTTTGACTTCCACTCCAAATTATAATTAGATGCATACAATACAATAATATATATATATAAAGATAATAGAAAGAATTAGAAATATGGGGTTATTATTGAAGAACCTCATCCTCACTCAGATAATCTTTCAAAGTCTTTTTCTCTGCAGAAATCATGTAGTGTAGAAAAAAGAAATATACAAATATTTCTTTGGATAGATCAATTCAAAGACAAAGATAAAAGAGGGATGAGAGAAAAACTTGAAATAATGGAACACATCTCGAGAGAAGAGGAGGGAGAATAGAGCCTGGGATAAGGGTCTAATATATTGACTAAAAAAGAGAGAGGAGAATATGGTGGAAAAGGGAAAGATCTCTTAGGAGGAAGCATGCAATATTTTTATGGGAAGAGAGAGGAAGTTTGTTGGAAATAGGAAAGATCGCTCAGGAAGTTGAAAATAGGAATATGTGTAGTTAACTTTTTTTTAAGTTTTGGCTCCTGTAATATATATAAAAATTTTGAGGCCCCAAACATCGGAGGCTATCATGGCTGTCACCCTCTATCTCTCTCCTCATCACCGCATATGTCGTCGGACAACCACCATCACGTCTAATGGCACCATAAAGTAGGGGTGGGCATTGAGATTGAAAAACGGAAAACCAAAACACCAAGCCGCACCGAACATAAAAAATTGAAAAAAAACAAGTGTTCACTAAAAAGTCACCAAACCGACACCAGACCAGTTTTAGCTGATTTCGATGTGGATTTCACACCTTACAAAAACGGACCTAACAAGCCCTTCATGGCCTCTGCCAATGCGGTAGAGGCAAAGTTTTATGAGGATGACATAGGGCCTCTTTATTTTACGGGGTCAGATAGGAACGGCCGACCTACGAGAGTCTCGGCCTAGAAGTTGATAGACTTGGGGGCACATGATGCCCAAGCGGATGGGGAGCGCCCTACTATAGCTAATTTCTTCTCCCTCAATGACTGATACAAATATAGAGGAAGAGAAGAAGGCCACGGTGGAAGACACTTTGAGACGGCTATAAGGTTTTTGGGCCGAAAGAGCGGCCGAGCATGGGTCCACCTCAAACTTGGTGGAATTTCTTCATGAAGGTCTGGAGGATGATGCACTTGAGCTTGAAGAAGTGGAGTTGACACCAAGCGAGATGGATGATTTGAAGGCGGAAGTCCAAGACCCTTTGTTAGAAATCAACTTGGGGATGGAAGACAACCATCGACCGATACATCAGTGGTCTAATCGAGCCAGAACTTCGGGCCAAGATGGAAGAGCTTTTGAGAGAGTTCAAGGATTGCTTCGCTTAGGATTATGCTGAGATGCCTAGATTGAGCCGTGACTTGGTCTAGCATTGCCTACCAACGGTGGAAGATTTCAAGCCCTTTGAGCAGCTGCCCCGCCGAATGTCGGCGGAAGTAGAGTTACAGGTTAAGGAAGAAATTATAAGGCTTGTGAAAGCCAAGTTTATTAGGCCAACTAGATATGTAGAATGGCTTTCAAATATTGTACCTGTAAAGAAAAAAACCGGAGCAATAAGAATATATGTTGATTTTCGCAATCTTAATCTTGCAACTCCTAAAGATGAATATCCCATGCCCATGGCCGACCTCTTGGTCGATGGGGCGGCCAAGCATGAAATTTTATCATTCATGGATGGGCACTCAGGTTATAACCAAATTTTTATAGCTGAGGAGGATGTCCTCAAGACAGCCTTCAGGTGCCTCGGATCCATTGGAACTTTTGAATATGTGGTGATGCCCTTTGGCCTGAAAAATGCCTCGGCCACATATCAACGAGCAATGAACGCTATTTTTCATGACATGATCGGTCGAAATTTAGAAGTCTACATCAACGATGTTGTTATAAAGTCGGAGTCTAGACCAGGTCACTTGGATGACCTTCGATCGGCCTTTGAGAGAATGCGGCGACATCAATTGAAAATGAACCCAAAAAAGTGTGCTTTTGGGGTGTCCGCCAGAAATTTCTTAGGATTCTTGGTGCACCAAAGGGGGATTGAGATTGATAAAAATAAGGCGAAGGCTATCATTAATGCGCCCCCTCCAAAAAACAAGAAAGGTTTGCAAAGTTTATTGGGCCAAATTAACTTTCTTCGAACGTTTATAGCCAACTCCGCGGGAAAAGTTGAGCCCTTCTCATCTTTGCTAAAACTCAAAGATGAAGAGAAATTTCGGTGGGAAGAGATTCGCCAAAAGGCATTCGACGCCATTAAAGAATATTTGGCCAACCCTACGGTACTTATTCCGCCAAAGCGGGGCCAACCTTTGAAATTATATATTTCGGCCGCGGAGAATTCAATCGGAAGTTTGCTAGCCCAAGACAATGATGGGAAGAAAGAGCAAACGGTATACTACCTTAGCTGAATTCTAACGGCCACCGAGAGGAAATATTCTCATGTGGAGAAACTTTGCTTGGCCCTATACTTTACCGCGACCAAGTTAAGACATTACATATTGCCCTCCGTGGAGGCACGACATCGTGCAATATTTGAAAAATCCAAATTGGTCGCATAGCCAACAAGTTCGGCGAAAGGCCCAATATTATGTGATAAGAGATGAAGTATTGTTCCGCATAGGTTCCGATGACTTGCTCATGAAATGTTGGGAAAAAAAGGAACAACTCATAGCAATGACCGAGGTCCATGAAGGGAAATGCGGTGCCCATCAAGCTGACATCAAGATGAGGTGGCTTTTAAGGAGGCACGACTATTATTGGCCAACTATCCTCAAAGATTGCATTGAATATGCCAAGGGTTGCAAAGATTGTCAAAAACATGGGCCGATCCAACATGTCCTGGCCGGACCAATGAATCCCATTGTCAAGGCTTGGCCTTTCAAAGGTTGGGCAATGGATGTGATTGGCCAAATCCACCCAAAGTCATCCAAGGGCCATAAGTACATATTGGTGGCCATCGATTTTTTCACAAAGTGGGTGGAGGCCGTCCCAGTCAAGCAAGTTACCCAAGTCGAGGTGATAGAATTCATTGAGAAGAATATCATTCACCGATTTGGCTTGCCCCAGTCCATCATGACTGACCGAGGAACGGCTTTCATGGGCAAAGCTGTTCAAGTCGCCGCAAGGAATTGGGGAATTAGGATGGTTCAATCCACCCCATATAATCCCCAATCAAATGGCCAAGCGGAGGCTAGTAATAAGGTGATAAAAGGGATTTTGGAAAAAATGATCGATAAAAATCTCAAGGAATGGCACTCTTCTTTCCAACTCTTTATGGGCGTATAGAACCTCGAAGAGGTCTGCCACGCAAACAACGCCATTCGTCCTCACCTACGGCCATGATGCCATCTTGCCACTTGAGATTTCGTTTAAGTCCCTAAGGGTCGTTCGCCATGCCGAATGGAGTGAGGACAAATATGAGCAAGCCATGGTACAAGAGTTAGACGACCTCAACGAGGTCAGGTTGGGCGCTCTAGATAGATTGAAGGCCCAAAAAGTGGTCGTGGCTCGAGCATACGACAAGAGAACCGAGGCCAACAGTTTTGGGGTCGGAGATTTAGTATGAAAGACCATTCTTCTGGTGGGATCAAAGGATCCAAAATTTGGCAAGTGGTCTCCAACTTGGGAAGGGCCATTTCTCGTTCACCAAGTGTTGGGGAAGGGGCCGCACAAGTTAAGTGACCAAAATGGTCGTGTCCATGATTCGCCAATCAATCGATTTTTGAAAAAATATTACCCAACGGTTTGGGAAATGGTAGAGAGATAGTCCGCCGCAAAGAAACATTTCATAATAAAACAAAGATTTTTATTAGAAGAATGGGCATCATAAAAGGATAACTTCCAAGAGATATCATATGTATAGGTGGGCAAAAGTTTACTACAAAATGGGGCCAAGCAATGGCCTAAGGATCCACCAAAAGAAATAATAACTAAGATAGTTCTACCATATGTGGTGACCAAATAAAAAGAAACTAACGAAGTACAAAATGGGCCAACCAATACTCAAGTATGAACCTAAGCATCAGGAAAAAGGTGCGGAGGTCAGTCCTAAAGCTCTCCATCGCAGTATCTTTGGCAGACAAAATAGACTGAATCATCAACTTCCTCTCTCGATACTCTCCTGATTGCTTGGCAGGTTCCGGTGCCAGTTCAGGAATAGGAAAATTCTCCAGTTCAGGTGAGGGATTCTGTCCTTAAAGTCGGAGTGACCGTCTAGTCCCTCTACGAGTGCCACCACATTTAGAGCCTTTAATTCTGTCACAAGATCAAAAATTCATCAAAACCAGATTGCACACAAAGTACATAGTCTACAAGAATTTAAACCTAATGCTCTGATACCAAGTTGATAGGACACGACCCAAATTCCACTTTGGAATCGTGCCAGACTCTGTGCGTGTTCGACACCTAGTGCCCTTTTTACTAAAATCCAAATTTATTTTAAATTTACTTCTGCCGAAAATTC
This sequence comes from Prunus dulcis, assembly GCF_902201215.1. Taxonomy (NCBI): domain Eukaryota; kingdom Viridiplantae; phylum Streptophyta; class Magnoliopsida; order Rosales; family Rosaceae; genus Prunus; species Prunus dulcis. The sequence continues at coordinate 9,468,197 of NC_047654.1, forward strand.
GGAAGAGTTTCCATTGTAAATTGCACTTTTTCCAAAATTTCAACCTGTCAAGAAAGCATAAATAAAAATATCTCAACTGCTAGCATGCTATCAATTTACACCGAACAATTCAGCCAACATAAACGGCCTCAGCCTATACAAAAATCCTTGGGCAATTCTACAGAGCAACTAAGTTCAGAATTTTCAAAGAAACAACGTAATTACAAAGGAAATCCTACGTAGCGGAATAGAAGGATGGAGAATAGTGACAGCCCTGTGGTGACGTCCTGGTACACGACTACTATATAGGGGCACAAAACATTGAAAAACGTGAGTGGACAAAAATAATGTTTTAGAACATAGAATATCAACATACTAATCACTCTGTTAAAACATTTAGAAAATTCAACCATATCTATGTTCAATATTCGTATAAAAATCCAGGCATACATATCCTCATATATATATATATATATATATATATATAGCTGATCATACATTCAGCAAAACATCAACAAAATATTTGAGATTATTAAAAAGAAATAATTTCCTACCACCTACTTGTACCCATCATATATCCGTCAATTCCTTAAATTCCGTCAATTCCTCGCGTCACAATTTGTGACACGTCTTCGCAGGTCTCGGTAACACAAGGTCCACCCGAGTCGTAATCCTCGCAAGACTCCAAGGACACTTGGTCCACCTAAGCTGCATTCCTCGCACCATATGATTTGGGCATCCTCGAAACTCGTGGGGCGTTGTCAAACGTGCGCTGACTCAACCGAAGGCAACTAGGATGTCCGTAGACATCATTATAACCAAAGGCAACAATTTGGGTACCTATGGTGGTTTAAAATAAAATACATGCCTTTCTTAGAAAATTACCATTTCATTCCTCATCAAATCATTCAATCTGGATAAAACCACATTTCCTACTTTCCAAGCTATTCGCATTAGAATATAACAGTATACAATAAAGAAATACATAAATTCCAGTATACCTGCTTGGAAAGTAATAACCATAAATAATCCATTCAAAATCAATTTATGAAATTTTGTTTGAATAAAACCGTTTAGAAAATAAATGTCCACTCACTGTGCGTCCGACCTGCTTTAACCCTTTGAGGGTCCCTCATGTGGATCAGTTGGTACTACAGTACCTATTAAAGCCATTATAGATATGTAATTAATAAAAATTGCTCAGCATAATAATTTAATTTAAAACCCTGACCCCCGGCTCTTAAAAATGCGTGAACCAATTTAAAATAATTCCTATGCCCACTTAAGCATTTCCAAAGAATAGAACAGTCTAAAAAGACCCGAGACTCGTAAAACGATAAATTTCCTTAACTCGGGACCTCGTGGGGTCCACGACCTCCAATTGTCAATTCGTGAGTTTTTATAGGTTCTGCATATTTTAATAACCATGTTCTGAGAGTTTAGCCTAAATCGGACGGTTGGATTAATCACGATCGCTCAATCGTACGGATATCGTTTTATTAAACTTTGGAAAACCGAATCGGAATATCCGGGAGTCCGATTCACAATCCGTGAAATCCTACACGATTCTACGACCGTCTAGATCAATATATATTAAATTGGAAGCAATCCAACAGTTCAAACATATCGAACCCGAATAACGCACAATAGGCGAAATCCGTTCGGAGTTCAAACGATGTCCGAATCGAAATCTGAGCATTCCTACGTGCTCGTGACAACACAAGGATTATTTAAGAACATAATGCCAGGCCACCATGCTGCCCACGCGCTACCACAAGCTCTAGTAGCGCGTCTCCCTTATTTTGATCGATAAGTAAGGACCCTCAACTATATCTCTTTATCAACCAATAAATTAGGTACTAATAACTTAATAACATAAATTTAATTTTAAAAAAATATTGCTCCAGACCTTGGAAAAGTACTACTATTTTGGAGAATATTTCTAAAATTTAACTTCTACCGGAAAGGGTAATATTTGAATGAGGATTTAATTTAGTTTTTGTAAAATTATAAGGGAATAAAATTAAAACATATAAGGATCTTTTGTCTGTAGTCTATCTATTAATATATAACATCATCAATTCATCTAACAAAAATTATTATTTATTAATTTAATAAAAAGGCATATCAAATTATCAATTAAATAAACCCAAAAAGAAAACAGCTATGGATTCAGGTATTACTTTTCCAAGAAATTATTCTTATTTTTCTATTACTTATATATCTTTCTTTTAATCTAAAATTTTGCTGTAATAATATTCCAATTTTTTCTATTTTGGAGGCGTTTTAGCTATGGCTCAGTCTGGTTTTACCCGTTTGTCTTTTCAAATTGGGAATATTTGAGTTTGTTGAACTTTCTGTTCTTCATCTGTCTAATTCAATTTTTCCCGTTTGTCTTTTCAGATTGGGAAAATTTGCCTAAGGACCTATTAGATCTAGTTTTAGAGAGATTAGAATCAATTTCAGACTATTTGGCATTTAGGGCCAGTTTGGCATTGCTGTGCTGTGAAAATAATCGCTGTCAGATTTGCTGTGAGAGAAAGCAGTTTGGCGTTTGGTAAAATTTTTGTTAAAAGTGTTGTTGGTATTGATTTTATGCATAATCAGAAAATGATTGCCGCATAATCATTAAACCCAGCGCCTTTTCGAAACTGATTTCTGCATAATCAGAAAATGAAAGCACCTCATTAGCTGCTTTCCTTTATAGCTTTCTCTCACAGCAATTTTTAACAATAAGTGATTTTCTCACAGTTTACCAAACGGGTTGAGCTTCTCAAAATTTTTTTAAAATCACTTATTACCCCAAATAAGCAATGCCAAACGAGCACTTAGTGTTGTTTGTAAGACATGGAATGGTGTAGCAAAGAATAGTCGGAGCCAAAGTCGACACACAGCTCCAATGCTCTTAATTTCTAGTGACAAAGAAGATACATGGAACTTAATAACGTCATGAATAATAAGGTTCTTGATTTACAATTAAGACTTCCGAGTAAGCGATTATGTGGGTCTTCAAAAGGATGGCTAATAACTCTGGATGAGAACTTCGTTGTGACCTTAATGAATCCATTCTCTATGGTTGAAGGATGTAAAGAGAAAGAAAATTCAATCATTCGCCTTCCTCCACTAGCGCGTATGTACGACTTTAGAGAACCCGATTATCATGTGTATAAGGCTACAATTTCAGCAGACCCAATTTTAAATGCACATGATTTTATTGTTACGGTCATATACAGATTTTTTTTCTAATTTCGCTGTTATCAGACCTGGTAAAGATACAGAGTGGTCGTATATTAATTTTAATTTGGCGGATGATTACGAATTCCGACGATTTCATGAAGTTGTTCACCTTGGAGATAAATTTTATTGTCTACATAATGATGATAGAATTTTAAGTTTTGATGCTCGGGATACAATTGAACTTTCTGAAATTATAAGTGAATTGGAAGTAAAGTGGGGAAGCTTGACACCTATGGAAGGGTTTGGTTCACAAAGCCGCGCTAACAAGACATATATTGTGGATTCCAATGAGAAAGGGTTTTTGATCGTGAAAAGGTATAAAATTTGGGAAGGTAATTGGCCAGATGAGAAGGCTGTCACATTTAAATTTGAAATTTTCGAACTAAATTTTGATAAGCATGAGTTGATTGAGAAAGAAACCTTGGATGATGCTGCCCTTTTTTTGGGTGATAATTCTTCCATGTTTGTTTTGGCTTCAAAATTGCCAGGATGTCAGCCCAACTGCATATACTTCACCTCAGATTATCAACGTTCGTCTTGGGTACTTGAAGATTTTGGCGTGTATAACATCAAAACTCAAAGCATTTCAAAGCCTTACACGACAACTGCTATGACCCTGTTGGCGAGGACTAAGCAACCAGAAATTTGGGTTATGCCAACTTGTCGACAGTGAAAAGCTCCTTTTGTGGCTTCTTGTTTTTATTGTTAATTTGTGACTTGAATGTCTTTTTGGTTTTTGTTTTCTGTTTCAAACTATTTTCTTTCGTTGAAGCTCCTTCTTGTGCTCTTGTATTTGACGTAGTGTGCTCTTAAGTATTTGCCATATATTTTGTACAATGAACACTTTTGCCATGGCTGAAGGTGGATATATACTCATTTTATATAATTATTTTTTTTCCATATCATACATTTTTTAGACCACAATTTCATATTCGAATTAATGTACAAGTCAAAAGTATGGTAATATGCGTTAAGTATTTAGGTTTTCTCATCATATATCCTCCTTAATGCAAGTATATCCTCCTCAACTTGTCGATCGGAACTTCATGTTGTAAATTAAATATGATATGATGAAATATTAAACAATATGATTGGGTTTTAAATTTGTGTGCTTGTAGCTATATATGCGAGATTAATAAGTAGATCTCCAAACAAAAATTAAAATCGGAAGTTTTAAGGCACATTACTGTTTGGTCTAGCCCTCAATCTCCACTAAAAAAGAGGTTAAACGTTTATAATTCCTGGATATTGACAGTATTGGGTGTCGAAGAGGTGACCATGAGGGGCGAGGGGGCTAGCTTACCACTATGGTAAACTAAACTTATTTTAAGAAAATGTGAATTCATATTACACAAGAGGGTATTTTGGTAAATGTGAATAACTAAGCGGCAATTTTAAAGTTCGGTTTTTACCCTTGTCCACACATTTTGTACTGGAGGAGATCGTCCTCCTTATTCTTGATTGATATAAAATCACACTCAGAGTCAGAGAGATCCACATATAGTAAAGCAAGCTCATTCAATCTCAGTGCTCCGTACTCAGAAACCCTCACCGCCGTTTACCAATCGTCTCCCGCCGTGCCCCTTTTAACGGTAATACGAATTTCATTCTTTGGATATATATTTCTTTTAATTCAGTGAATATTTTATGAGTGGTTGGGGAGGAAAATGAATCGGGGAGTGACAGTTTCGGCTGCGGAGGAGCAGAGCTCAAGCCTCAATGTGCATTGCTCTTCCAACTTTTTTCATTTTCTTTGACGAATAAATTTAAGAGGTAGACATAAATGTAATTTTACCCAATTTGGGGTTTTGCATTTTAACTTGTATAACTTTGAGATTGGCTTTACCATATCTGAAAGTTGCATTCTTTTGTATTTTCTCTTTGGGTTAATGCTGCATTTTTGTAACACTTTAGCTAACCATGTGATGTAGCCGAGGGGCGTTACTTGTTGCATTAGTTGTTATATTCAGTTGTTAATGTGGTCAGAAAATGTGATCCTTCTCATGTTATGAGGTGAATGGTAAGCACAAAGCAACATTTATAATTTTGTGTTTAAGTTCGTTTTATTAGTTGAATACTTATTGGATATGGTTCCCCAATCTGGCACGCGCAATATAACATTTCTCTAATTTCCATTTTACTCAGAAAGGTCGTTGATCACATATGCCTACTGAAAGCAAAGGAGGATTTATCTGACGAGGAAGAGAAGGAAATGCTGGATTTTCTTTATACAACCCAGTATCAAATGCGAGGCATTCTTGCAGTATCATTAGGTGAGCTTTACTTGTATAAATCAATTGTCAAAACAATGCTGTCTCAAACTTTCGAAACTCAAATACTTGTTTCAGTTTAATCGTTTTTCTGTTGTCTGATTTTAATTAAAACATGGCCTTATATGTTCGATCACATTTATAGGACGTATCTGCAATGAAAATATCGACAAGTATATACATGCTGTCTACATGCGTTTCCAAGAGAAAAGAAGACATTGGGAAGTTTTACGAGAACCCTTTCTACTTGCAAGTACTCAATGAGCATGTAGTGCCTTACTGCCATGTATGCCCTGACATGAAAACACCAACACTCTGTGCTTTAGGCTTCCATTTCTTTAGTTTCTGCTTTATCAACTTTCCTTTGAATAGTTTAGTATTTTTCTCAATTTATTGGTCTGACATTTAATGTACATAAACAGGGATTGACTAATGCGGATTACGAATCTGAAGTAGAAGATGTATCATACCTATATTCTGAAAAGGAGAGGTTGGAAGCAACATCCTTCCCAATATTTTATACCAGCTAGTATAGAGTTTGATTCTTGCCTAATTTGAGGTGCAGACACATTTTGGAATTATAGCTCTTAGATTTGTCTCCATTGCAGTCGGCCGACATTTCATTAATATTTGGAAATTTTACAAAATTGCAGATATGGAAGTCTAAGTTTGATAAAATCACTCGGAAAACACTTTCGCTTCATTTTTCAGTTGATCCAGTCGGCAGTGAGATTATGTAGCGAAACTTCTTTGAGGTTTGTTTCCCCTGTTTGTCTAAACCACGGAATCTATGAAGAGTACTAAATCTTATAATGTATGAATAGAGCAATCTATTTGGTTGGAAGCTCTGTCTATCTTGTCTAAACGGAAAAGTGTGCAATGTATTGGTGTGACTCAGAACCATCTACCGGGCACTCAATCCATCTTGAAAAATCCTCTGTTCAAAATTCAAGCAATCTAATCAGTCCAATCCTTAGAGATCATAAGAGGTAAAAGTGTTTACCATACAGTAGGATCTGTATATTTTATTTATAATATTTCTGGTATGATTTCAAATCATCACTTGCATTTAGAGGAAAATTCTTTGTGAGGGATCTATATCATTCTGATCACTCAAACTTCCACAAAGCTGGGTTGCTTGTAACACTAATCTTCTTTGTGCTTTCAGGATGAATAAAAGAAACTAATTTTATATACATTGCATTGGCATATGTACTTAAAAAATTTCTACCTTCCCATTTGTTTTCTTCTAACATGGAAGTTACATCAGAGAATCCTTCCAAATCTATTGTTTGACCTCATATGGAAAAACAAACACACACATAAATATGCAAACAGATTATGAATATTTTAAGTTTCAATTATTTTATACTCCAGAAGAGCCAAAACTGTGCCCCACCACCCAGGACAAAATCAATTAGATGGTGTTTGCATGTTGACTTGTTATATACAACATTACAGGTGCTTTATAAGTACACACATACTACTAGTTTGTGATGTAATTAAGTTAGTTGGTCATCTCTTGTACTTTGAAAACCTTTTCTGCAAGAACTTGCTTTGTAGGTTCTGACTTTTTTCTTTGAACTATAATATTTATTTAGTGATAAGAAAATGTCAAGATTATTCAGATCAGTATATTATCTATTTCTTCAACTAAGATATTCACCACATAATGCAGCCCCTCTTGAGAACATGTGTAATAAATTTTTTTACCATTCAATCAAAAACTGTTTACAGACTTGCACCTTGTTCATAGACTAGAGTTGCTCACATTCTTTCCCAACTGGATCTATGAGACTGAGTACAAAAAATAAATAAATAAATTTTGATTTACACTAGAAACTGATAAAAGTATTTGTGTGACTGAATAATACACTTGATTGCAAGAGGCCTGATCAGTTGTGAAGAGGGTTTGGTCCCTGTGGAACTTCTTGTAGAGAAACACGCCTTTGAGGGCGCCGATCTCATCTCTGCTGCTGGATCCCTCTGGAGCTTCTTTGGAGAAATGCCATGAACCTGGAATAGGATTCAGATTTATCTGTTTGCTTGGATTCTTCAACTGTCACTCTGTGGATGTGACGATAACTTGATATCTGACTGATCATGAAGATCACACATACGACTCTGAGATGCTAAATTCTCATGATTCTTAAGATGATAAATTTCAGTATTTCTTACAAAGAAAAAGGAGGCAAGTTAGGAAAACTGAGTATGTTCTCTCATTCCTCAAATGCAAGCAGGTATGAAGTCTTTGAATATGGGATGGCAACCTGTGGGAAAGATAGAGCCAAAACTCACAATTCATTCTACTGAAATGACATAAATCCCGATCGTCGTTGCGTATTTGCGAAAACATCCATTAAAATACCCAAATTGCCCAAACATAGAAAAATGATCTTGCATTTGTCATCTCATTCTGCAGTTTTATGCATGTAGCTGTTGTTTCCAACTATACTAATCGAAGATGGTTTGTGTTGCAGCTTTGCAGGTCATTGCAGAAAGCTCTGAGAGTGTGATTATATGCAAACAGATGCATGTTTTGGTACTTTTTCTTGACTTAATTGTCTCTTTTGGTACCCAATGAAGTGCTTATGTGAAAAACGGTTTGTCATTGCTATCTTTGATGCAAATATTGGACCAAAATGTCTCTCCACGTGAGGGGCACATGTTTAGTTACGGCTTTTTGCCTAATCTTTATGATTGTTAAGAGACCCTTATCATACTAAACTTATTTTTTTTAAAATGTGAATTCCTATTTACACAAGAGGGTATTTTGGTAAATTTGGATAATTAAGCGCCAATTTAAACCCACTGTTTTTAAAGTTCGTTTTTTTTAGGACAAGGAAAATTATAAGCAAAAATCACGAGAGCACCCAAGCCCAAAAAAGGTCAAAATAAAAGGGAAGTGAATAACTTAAAGGCAGCCCATGTTCCTACAATTTAGAAGGATGAAAACCATGGCCCACGTTTGCAATAGCATCAGCTGTGAAGTTAGCTTCCCGGTGGACATGGGTGAACGGAGACTCACAAAAAGAGCTAAGCAAGTGGACGTCCTTAACTAGAAGTTTAAGGCTTCGAAGTGCTTGGTTTCCGAGGGCAGTCAATAATAATCTTGGAATCCCCTTCCACTAAAACTTTACGCCATCTCCAATATTCTTGGCACCAGCTAGTAAGACATGACTCTTAAAATCTCGAATAACAAATCATGTTGCTGCAAAATTGTTACGAACAGAACCATCAAAGTTTAACTTCAACCAACCAGAAAGGGGTGGGTGCCACTTAATATGTTGAGGGGGTTTTTGTTCCCACCAACTTCTTAAAAATGTGATGCCAATAAAACACCCCAATATGACCAACCACAGTAAGAACCTTAACAGGATGAGGGGGTAAATCTCTGAAAATGAGGTTATTTCTAGCTTCACAGATTTGCCAACACAACAACAAAACTTCACTAAGGATATCAGGCCCTTTAATATTAGCAGTAGTTGGGAAAGTACACAACCAGGGCAAAAATCAAAATTTGCAGGGGTGGTATCGGGTGCAAGGTTAGAGGGGCAGATCCACATAGGAGCAAAGGGGGTCAATTGACCCTCGCAACCCCAGAATCCACCATTAGAGGGGAAAAATTTGACTCTGCGAAGTGTTTGTCGAAATGCCCCAAAGGGGAGCGCCTGGACTTCCCAGAATCCGCCAACCGCACCTACGTTTTTCATGTCTCCCTATACATCAAAACGACGTCCTTCCACTTAAGGGCTTTGAACGAAAAAAACAGAGGCATCACACCTACCACCATTTGACAGAAGTAAGCAATTGTACTTAAATATATTTTGGGCGATTAACTAATTCACCTAATTGCTTTTTTGTTTCTGTTCCCGTGCAGTAGCCTTTGTCCAACAACGAGAGTTGCTAGTATTTCTTACTCCCCAGTGGATTTCAAAAGAAGAGAAAAAGAATCAATTGTATTTTTAGGTATTCTTTTTTAATAGTTAGAAATGCCGATGATACATGAAATTTATATATCTTGCGCTATTAAAAGATATTAATGAATTTCTTGTAGCATCTATAGAGAGAAGAATGAAGATTTTTTTTTTCAAAAAAAAGAAAAAAAACAAGCTTTACCAAGAAATTGATGAATGAACACTTGAAGGATCACTATCATTTAATTTGAGAGGAAACATGAGTACCTGCTAAATCTTAGAAGATCGATTGTAAAGGACTTCAGGGCATGGTTTCTGCCATGTTCTTCAATTTTCTTCTTATATTAGATTCAATTGCATATTCATCCTCTTAAGCAAAGTCTACTATATTTTAACTCTTTTGTTTGATTAAAAAGAATTAACTGGATTAATTTTTGTGTTTGTTAGTTTGAATAAATTAGGGTTTTTTCTATTAAAGAATTAGGTTTTTTATTAGATTGTATTTGTTCTCTTTAATTAGATTGTATCTTAGTAAATTGGATTAATTTTTGTGTTTGTTAATTAATGAATATTCTTATATATTTTTATTTTTCTTGATTAGTTGTTGTTGGGGTTTTATTTTGGTTAATGTGAATAAATTAGGGTTTTGTTAGTTTGTATGTTTTTTTATTTATTAGATTGTATTTGTTAGTTTGTATGGTTTTATCTATTAACTATGAATTATTATTTTATCGTTTCATTTTGATGGGGCTATTTTGTATAGATTTTTTTTTTAAATTTTTTTACATGTTGACCTCCAGAATGAAAATTCCTGAATTCGCCACTTACTACAAACGCTTTCAGGGAAATGACAAGTGAAAATGAGATGGGAGATGGTTTAACATTGATTATTACACATGGGGCACTCAGGATTTATATGAGGAATGAATCGATGTAAATGGCTTCGGACTTGAAGTCCTTTTCTAATAAGTAATCAAGAGAAAGTCTTAGCTTTAGGAGGGATCGTGAGACCCCGAAATTTCTTCAACAAAGCAGCTTGAGGATGGCAACTAGCTTCCTGCATCTGCACATTATAAGCATTTTTAATAGAAAATGGACCACTCGGTCAGGACCTTAGATTAATTGATCTTCCAAAGGGGAAATGGGGAGGGGATAGAAATAGTTTTATAAACAATGTCTTCAATAAGAACTACTTTAAGTTTGTCTTTATCCCAGTTTTGATTGGTCAAGAACTCATAGACCACCAAATTAAGATTTAGATTGCCCCTTAGGGTAGGAGGAATGAGAGGGAAAATAAAAACCAATGGGTAGTCTAAAAAGAAATGGACTTACCATTTTCCACTATCCACCTGCCTCCCATATTAAGGACAGATCTTGCATTGCCTGCCATGCTGAGGAATAAGAAGATTTCTTCCTAAGATCTAAGAAATTGTCTTTTCTTATATATTTCCTTCTAACAACTTGAGCCCACCAATTACACTCATTAGTAAGACAGATCCAACCAAGCTTAGCTAAAGTATCCATATTAAAATGGGAAGCAGACCTCACTTCCAGACCTCCAATTTGTTTTGGGATATAAATATCTTTCCAAGAAATATGAGAAATCCTTGTTTGGTTTCCCCAGAAAAAATTGCTACAAGTGGAGTTCATTTGTTTACGTACACTTAAAAACAAGATAAAGTATGATTGGAGATTCTAGAAACACTTTCCTCAATAAGGGTTAGCCTCCCAGCTCTGGAAAGAGTTCGGACCTTCCAACCAGCAAACTTACCTTTGATTCTTTCAATCATCTTTCTGGCGTTGAGATGATCTTTCCAAAAAAACAATGTTACTAATACCTAGATTACGGCCTATAGTAGTTTTATGTTGAATGTTAGTACCACTTTGTAAAACCCAAGCGAAGGCGTCGTATAGCAGTGTAGCTCGGAAGTCCGAGTGTCCACTTTTAACATAAGCATGCAACTCTTATTAATTTGATCCACAAAATATTTTTCATTGTAGTTGTTCAAAATAATTAAAGCTCTTTTTAATTTCCTTTAGAAGTATTCTAAGCATAACTTGTACCATTGGCAACAAACTATCAAAAAATAATCTTCATTGAAATTCTATCTATCTTAGTAATTATCTCATCTTTTAAAAGCATGAAAGTTTTTACTACACAATGGGAAAAACATGATTGAACCCATGAAATAGATTATCAAACATTCATCAATTAATTAAAAAGAAAACTACAAATCCCATCTGAACCAGAACTACAAATTCATATTAAAGCTTAAGTTTGGATCAAACTAATAAAAATTACACACTCATATTAAAAGCTTTCTCCCTAGCCTTAGCTAGGGAGTTAGTTTCCCATAAAATAAAACTAAAACAGAAATTTAGAACTAGAAGAATTGGAGAAAGGAGAGAGAGCTCAAGAGAAGATTGTGAGCTTGGTGTGTGTTTTGAAGCTTGAAGACTTCTCTATTTATAGGGCAAAGAAGGAGAAACATCATGATGGATTCCAACACCATCATTCCTATTTCAATGCAATACCTAACTCCCACTTCATCTTGCCTATGTTAGTGTGGTTGGAATCAATTCCATTGTTGAATTGTTTTCTCTTTTTCTTCCTTTACTTGTGGCTTTCATCCTCTTTTTAGATAATATGCATTGAATTTGAGCTTCTTTTGAGTGGATGACACCTTACAAGCATGTGAATTCAATTTCTTCTTGTTTGCTTCCATCCCATACTTCTTTTCCTTTCTTCTTTTGGCATGGGTGTGGCACTTCATGCATTCTTTTCAATTCTTTTGTTCTTGTGCTAGTTGCACTTCTTCCTTCATCATCATTGCTTCATGGATATGTTGAAGTTATTTAATTGGCCACTAGCATATTACCTCTGGGTGGCACACTTCTTAGCATGCAAATTGAGTTGGTTTTTGCAACACACAAGCCTACATAGGAAGACATTGATCAAAGTTAAGAAAATGACATTAAACCAATTTGACCAAGTAAAAATATAAATGCATAAGATTATTTAATTACTCATTATAATTGCTTTGAACGATAAATGTTAAGGGAAATAAACACGTATTATTGTAATATTATCATTGAATTTGCAAAATGGTACTAAGATTAGTTCTTAGGTTAATAGCAACGTTGTTTGAAAAATACATAGTGGATAATCACCAACCGTTAGAATAAAACAAAACTTAAAAATACACAGTGAAAAAAACAAAAGAATAAAACAAAACTTAAAAACAAAGAATCAGCACAAACAACAAACAACTGACTTCATAATATCGATCCCAGAGATAATCACCAACCATTAGATTGCTTCCAAAAAATAAACAACAATAACTTAAGACTTTATCCAAGGATTAACCAAACTTTAATTGAACAACTTGGAGTGTAGTGTGTAAATAGCCAACATTAATACGACCCACGACTTAACCTTCACACAAGTTAAATAACCAAATAAGAACAAGCTTCAACGTCAAATCTCACCAAGGATGTTCACTCCAATAAAAGCACTCGAAATTTGAGTAGTTATTGTCACTCATAAATATGTGAGAGGAATCAAAGCAATAGGATGTACTCACATAATCAAAATGAAGGCACAAGATATGAATAAAAGATCTCATGGAAAGATATCGCATACTTAAAAATATTTAAACCATCCGACCATAGTCCTTCCACACCTATTCTCCACATGATGAACCACACTTTTCCTTGGATCAAATAGGACTTTTACTAAAGTTGTAATGGGACTTAGAGTGATGGGTGAAACAAGAAAAATGTATGAAAAACAACAAAGTCTAGAGAACCAGTAATAAAGCATCCCTTGATAATGAGAGATTGTTGAACTTTGTGTCATGCAAGAGTAGACTCGAAATTTTGAGCTTTTCTTTTTCTCTTCTTTACTTTTCTTGAATTTGCCAATTCTTTTGATGAGTTACCATACCCCCTAACTTATGGTTTTGACACACTTTGGATATTGCACTTTTTTTCTCTTTTGATTTTGTTTTTGTTTTTTTGTTTTACAATATTTTTCACATTTGTTTTCTTTTCTTCTGTAAACTCTTTGAAGTCCTTGCATTCTTGAGAATGTCTTTAAAATATAATGCTTTACTACTTCTCTAGGAAGGGTAAGGATGTATATATTGAAGGGTTATTCGGGTACAGGTGATGTGGTTTAAACAAACGAATAGGCTCAATGTAGAAGGCTCAAAGGGTTAATTGGGGATAATTAATGAACGGGTTGGCTAGAAAGGCTCAAACGAAATAAACAAGGCCTATATCATTTCCTCGGATCCATGTGGTTTATGAAATATGCCTCAAATAGATAGTGAAAGTAGTTCTAGCAAACAATTTAAATATCCTCAAGTACTTAACCAAAAGAAGGAATAATGAGATCATAAAGACTTGTAGCTCAAGAAAATTAAAGAATAGTATATAAACACTCAAGAAAGAAAGTCATAGGCTCAAAAGCTCACATAAAGAGGGTTATATAAGTCACACTAGCTCTTATTTACAAGGACGGACCGTCCCTTTAGTTAACATGGGCTATAGCCCAAGCGGTTCCTTTTTTTATTTTTTATTTTTTTTATAATATAAAATAACGAACCCAGCACACCTACCCTAAGTTTCAATCAACATAAAATAACAAACCCAGCATTGACTTGGTGAAACAATGAACTTTTTTGTTTCGAGAACAAAGAAACAATTTGTAATAACCCAAAATAAAATATCTAAAAAGAAAGAAAATATCTAAAAAGTAAGGAAAATATCTTTAAGCAAAAAGACAAGTTTGCCATCGCATATTTTAATGGGGGAAATTTGACTTTTTAATCGAGAAAGAATTTGGGATTTCCACGTACGCCATTGCGTAGAGCGCGGCGAAACGAGTTCGTAGACACGGAGTAGACCCGAATCGGAGCCGTAACGAAGAAGATATGGTCTAAAAATCGCGAAGGGCAAAACGGTAATTTGGGAAAAAAGTCAGATTTTTATCCCTTTCTCTCTACTCTCCCCCGTCACTTTCTCTCTCCTCCCTCTCTCTCCCCGCTCGAAACCCTCCCGCGGCTCTCCTCCCTTCCAGCTCGTCCAGCCGCCGCCACACGGCGTCTCGATCTCCGCCGTGGGTACCATCGGGTCCGCCTCCCTCTCGCCGTCAAAACCTGACCGACCTCCCCCCTTGGGCCGCCCGGAGCTGATCGGAAAACCATGTTTTCCGACGGATGTTCGTCCGAATCCAACCCAACTTCCAGCTCAAATTTCTCCTTCAATTCTCCACCAAATCGATCGAGTAAGGTATGGTTTCTGAGCTATTTTTCACGTTCTAGCTGATGGATGTATGGGTTTCGATCGATTTTAGCTCTAAAGCGATCAATTTTCGACTTGAATTCTGGCTGAAACTTCGGCTGCCCAAAACTACTGTTTTCGGTCACTTTTTGGGGTATGTCCAAGAACAAAAGTGACTCCAAATCGCTTAAGACACCCAAGTCTGCCCGCGCGTGCTGGGGCGCGTGGGCGAGGATGGTGAAGTAATTCTGTGCAGTTTTGTGACCCTCGTGTCGTCACGAGCGCGGAGGATTTAGCGGATCTCGATTCTTGGGTGCAGTGTCGTCAAATCGTCGGATCGCGCTGAATTTCGGATATGTCGGTCTACATGACTTCAGGATCGTGTAGGATTCAACGGATTACGAATCGGAGTCCCGGATACTCCGAAATCGGGAACCCTGGAGCTAGGGTTTGGATTTTAAGCGATAACGCGATTTTGGCCAATCCGACCTTCCGTTTTGGACCAAACTCGCAGAACAAGGTTCCCTCTCTGTAAGGAACCTTCAGGGAAGCCCAGATTGGCCATCGGAGATCGTGGACCCACGGAGTCCCGGGTCGGCCGATCTGGCAGATTCTCGCTTAGCTGAGCGTCGGACCTTCCAAAACTGGTCCAAGTATCTAAAAAGCTAATGTGGGCTCAGGAGTAACTTGGATTGGAATGCACGTATTTCTAGGAGCCGGGGGCAGGGTGTTTAATTTAATTCTTTTTATTCAGCAAATTATTGATTTATTTTTTATGGATAATCAGGCACCAGAGGTCCGGTCAACCCGCAGCCTTCGAAAGGTCAACTTAGCTCGGACCATCTGTGAGTAGACTTTCTTTCATAAATGATTTTATCTAAATGAGCTATATAAATGATTTATAAACTGAGTTTACTTAATGATTTTATCGTGATTTTATAT
Source organism: Prunus dulcis (assembly GCF_902201215.1). Classification (NCBI taxonomy): domain Eukaryota; kingdom Viridiplantae; phylum Streptophyta; class Magnoliopsida; order Rosales; family Rosaceae; genus Prunus; species Prunus dulcis. The sequence continues at coordinate 9,483,828 of NC_047654.1, forward strand.
AAATAAGTTTTATAAATGAGTTTATCTGAATAAGTTTTATTATGTTTACGAGCATGATTAGTACAGAAATAGTTTCATAGTTTTGGGCTGCTTACTTACACATGCTAAAGAGTTATAGAAAACAGAGTTTGAGGCTTATGGCAGATGAAATAGCAGCACAATTTGAGATTTCAGTTATTAATCAGATTTTTCTAAAGGAATTTATTTTAAACCCACCTCGTACCCATTTTCTTTGGTGATTACCCACAGTTGGACCGATGTCTACGGACATCCAGTCCGATTTCAGTTTATGTCAGTGCACTTGACTTTGTCTCACGAGTTTCGGGGACGCTCGGACCGTGAGTGCCAGAATTTGTGGCTCGGCAGACTTGGTGTCCCGAGACCTGCCAGGATTGCGGCTCGGCTGACTCTGTGTCCCCGAGACCTGCCAGGATTGCGGATCAAGCTGACTACGGTTCCCTGCATCCTACCAGAGCGACTCGAGCTGACTTGGTGTCATCGAGGAATCTGCTGGCGGGACAGGCTTATCATAGTCCCCTGATTTCGCCAGTTTGCAGCTCGGGTAGACTGTGTGGCACCCGAGACCTGCCAGGGGAATTGACGGATATGACAGGGGTACAAATAGGTGGTATTTTCAAAGGATTTTGAGTTTTCTTTATTTAATTATGATTTCCAGTTATTTTATATCAGTTTCTCTGATTTTTCAGGCATTGATACATTTATATATTTTTGTTCAGTTATGCAAGGTTTGAGTACAGTGCTTTTATACAAGTTTGATTTTAGTGTTTTATGCAAGCTTTGATTTCAGTGCTTTTGAGCGAAATTTATCAAGCTTGAATATGATTTACATAGAATGCCTTGAGTTTAGTATGCTTTAAATGGAGAGTACGTATTTAGTTTTATTTAACAATTTTTATAATGGGGGTTATTATGGTTATAAAGTTGTTTCTCAGAACCTTATTTTTGTCCACTCACATTTTCAACCTGTTTTTCGCCCCCAGGCCGTAGGAGTGCGCGAGATCCACCACCGGGGCCATTCAAAGCTTCCGCGACACCACGTAAGGTAGAGTTTCGTAGAAAATCCTTGGAACCCTGAAAAATTTAGAAAATGCTCTTTTAGAGGTAATATATGTTATCTTTTATCTCCTTTTACCATTTATGAATCAAAATTTTGCTTCCCAAATTTGAATTTTTTTAAAGTTAAATATTCAAGAAAATAAATTATGATGATATAAACTTAAATTAAATTAAGAAAAAATTAAACAAAAAATTATTCTAGAGTTAAATCATTTTTAAACAATTAATAAAGTTGAGTATGAGATATACATGAATAATTCTATTTTAGATCGGAAAATTTTGGGTTTGAGTTACCTAGTATTAGAGATGGACTTAATAGGTTTGTACGCAAGGAAAATTTAGCTCATCCCATTTTGAAATCCTAAGTCCGTCCCTGCTTATTTAGCAATTTAAATCAAGTGACATTTGCAATCTAAAATCATATTAGATGGCTATGTGCATATAGTTTTACCAAGATCATAAAAATATGGCTAACATAAAGATAATGTAAAGAATTATTGTCATGCTCACATTGTCTTGGAAGTTAATTGAAAATAAAGACCAAATGTCATCATAGAATTGGAAAGTAGTTACCAAAAAACAAATAATAAAAAAAATCAAACTAAAAAGAAAATATTTTTGGGTTTTCTTGAATAAAGAAAAAAAAGGACAAAATGAAACCAAAAAAGAAAAGAAAAAAAAAGAAAATGCATAAAAGCACAAACCAGTTAAATAAAAGCAAAAATTGAAAAAGAAATTCAACAACAAACAACGCATCATGTAAAAGAGTTAATTGTGACTCTTATTGGTAACTTTGGATTGTATATACTTGCACGTGTGTGGTTTTATCAATTGAAGTATTGATAGTATTTCTGTTTATCATATCCATGAAGGATTTATTTTTACTTGTATTTTTTTTATACGTAGTCCAAGCATAATGTCGTGGATAAAAACCAACTTCGTTTTCGAATTCAGGCACTTGGGGATTTTTTGTTCGTTTTCTCTTTACGGCTGCCCAAGCCCATTCGTCAGGCTGCTGGAACAAAAAGACCCCTATAGATTGCATATACTTCAGTGAGGTTAATGGGGTCATTTGCATAAGTAAAATTTTTTTTTTCTTCAATGAAATCATCAATTTTTTGACAATCAATCAATGAAAAAGGGTCTTGTGAAAACAAAATGGAATCTTAGGGGGAGTTCGTGTAATTTTTGAGAGCCGATGGGGTTTGTGAACAGGAAAAGAAGAAAAAATAAATAAAGTTAATTTAAGACGGGAGTTCAGATCCTCCGTCTCACATGCGTTGAAAGATCTGAACTCTCTTTCAGATGGACATTATTCGTGACTTAAATAGTTGTGAAACCCTAAACTTCTGGACTTATTCGTGAGTTGCATATTCTCGACTCTCTCCCTTTCTCTGAGCGTTTCAACAAGCACTCGAGCAAAAGCGAAAGAAAATAATTCAAAAAGCAAAAGCAATTCTTCACAAATTGATTCATAGACCATGAGCATCGAGCCTGTCAACAAGTACTCGTTCTTCAATTCCTGTGGGAACCTAATTAAATCAAACCCTAGATCAAATAATTCCTACTATTTGGGGATTATTTGACCAAATTGGGAATTGATCAACCTAATTGGGAGTTACTCAATTTAATTGGGAATTATCCAATTAAATTGAACGTTACCTAATTAGGTTGAGATTTGATTTGGTTAATTACCACGATCCCCAATTAAATTAGGAGTTACCTAATTGAATCGGGATTTGATTTGATGCCTACCACAATTAGGGATTTGATTTACCCTAATAAATCAAATCCCTAATTAATCAAATCAATCCCAAAAAGGGGAGGAATAATTCCCTTCCATCTACGGAATTATTCATCTGAAACCCTAGCCTCCGAGACCACTATAAAAGCATGGCCACACACAAGGGTGGAGGTACGCCTAAATTCCTACTAAAACTACAGAAATTATTTCTCAAAAACCCTAGCCACCCCCTCTCTTTCTCTCTCTCACACAAGGCTCGGGCCACCACACATGGCTCCGGCCACCCGGTTTTCCTTGAATTACCTTACCTAACTTAGGCATCGGAGGGCCTTTGGCCAACACCCCCCGGGTGTGGTCCCTTTACTCCGATCTGTTTTGCAGGGAGAAAGAGAGGCAGAGAAGACCAAGGAATTTTGGGCGAATATTCTCGTGGGGAAATTTGCTCCCACAATTCCAATTCAATTTTCTAAAAAAATAAGTGTTAATTAATGTACTTCGTGCATTGTGGTTGTCCTAGTAATCCATTTGAGCTCCATTTGATGACTTAAGATTTAGGTAATCCACAATGTAGTTCGTGCATTGTGGTTGTCCTAAAAAAACAAAAGTTTGACTTTTCTTCCTCACTTATTTCTGATAATTGCTTGAAGTTATTCCTTAAGATTTAGGTAAACCCTAAACCCTGGCTATTGATAACCGTAGCTATTGTTGTTAGATTTAAAGCCTTTGAACTGAGTTTCAGTTCAGTTCAAAGTGTTGTCTTCTCTAAACAACCGAAACAATGACAACAATTTCAAATGCACCTCAACTTTCTTACCTATTCATTTGCTTTTGTGGTTTTCGATTTTACAACAGAAGCCATCCTCTTTCACATTCTGCAATTGCATGTTTTACAGAGTACCCTCTATTTTGTGGAGGTTGCGAATGTGAATTTTTTTGCAGAATTTGTGGTTTGTGCTGGCCAATTTTGCCGCACGCAACCATCATGATGTTGTTGTACGTTGGAAACAAAAGTTTGACGTTTCTTCCTCACTTGTTTCTAATAATTGCCTGAAGTTATCCCTTAAGGATTAGGTAAACCCTAAACTCTAGTTATTGATAACGGTAGCTATTGTTGTTAGATTTAAAGCCTTTGAACTGAGTTTCAGTTCAGTTCAAAGTGTTGTCTTCTCTAAACAACCGAAACAATGACAACAATTTTAAATGCACCTCAACTTTCTTACCTATTCATTTGCTTTTGTGGTTTTCGATTTTACAACAGAAGCCATCCTCTTTCACATTTTGCAATTGCATGTTTTACCGAGTACCCTATATTTTGTGGAGGTTGCGAATGTGAATTTTTTTGCCGAATTTGTGGTTTGTGCTGGCCAATTTTGCCGCACGCAACCATCATGATGTTGTTGTATGTTGGAAACAAAAGTTTGACGTTTCTTCCTCACTTGTTTCTAATAATTGCCTGAAGTTATCCCTTAAGGATTAGGTAAACCCTAAACCCTAGTTATTGATAACGGTAGCTATTGTTATTAGATTTAAAGCCTTTGAACTGAGTTTCAGTTCAGTTCAAAGTGTTGTCTTCTCTAAACAACCGAAACAATGACAACAATTTCAAATGCACCTCAACTTTCTTACTTATTCATTTGCTTTTGTGGTTTTCGATTTTACAACAGAAGCCATCCTCTTTCACATTCTGCAATTGCATGTTTTACCAAGTACCCTATATTTTGTGGAGGTTGCGAATGTGAATTTTTTTGCCGAATTTGTGGTTTGTGTTGGCCAATTTTGCCGCACGCAACCATCATGATGTTGTTGTATGTTGGAAACAAAAGTTTGACGTTTCTTCCTCACTTATTTCTGATAATTGCCTGAAGTTATCCCTTAAGGATCAGGTAAACCCTATACCCTAGCTATTGATAACCGTAGCTGTTGTTGTTAGATTTAAAGCCTTTGAACTGAGTTTCAGTTCAGTTCAAACTTTTGTCTGCTCTAAACATCCGAAACAATGACAACAATTTCAAATGCATCTCAACTTTCTTACCTATTCATTTGCTTTTGTGATTTTCGATTTTACAACAAAAGCCATCTTCTTTCACATTCTGCAATTGCATGTTTTACCGACTATCCCCTATTTTGTGGAGGTAGCGAATGTGAATTTTTTTGCCGAATTTGTGGTTTGTGCTGGCCAAATCTTGCCGCACACAACCATCATGATGTTGTTGTATGTTGAAATCAAAAGTTTGACGTTTCTTCCACACTTATTTCTGACATTCGCCTGAAGTTATCCCTTAAGGATCAGGCAAACCCTAAACCCTAGCTATTGATAATCGTAGCTATTGTTGTTAGATTTAAAGCCTTTGAACTGAGTTTCAGTTCATTTCAAAGTGTTGTATGCCCGAAACAACTGAAACAATGACAACAATTTCAAATGCACCTCAACTTTCTTACATATTCATTTGCTTTTGTGGTTTTCAATTTTACAACAGAAGCGGTCTTCTTTCTCATTCTGCCATTGCATGTTTTGCCGACTACCCTCTATTTTGTGGAGGTTGCGAATGTGAATTTTTTTGCCGAATCTGTGGTTTGTGGTGGCCAAATCTGGCCGCACGCAACCATCATGATGTTGTTGAACGTTGGAATCAAAAGTTTGATGTTTCTTCCTCACTTCTTTCTAACAATCGTTTGAAGTTGCCCCTTAAGGATTAGGTAACCCTTAAACCTTAACTATTGATAACCGTAGCTATTGTTGTTAGATTTAAAGCCTTTGAACTGAGTTTCAGTTCAGTTCAAAGTGTTGTCTGCCCTAGACAACCGAAACAATGACAACACCTCAACTTTCTTACTTATTCATCTATTTTTGTGGTTTTTGATTTGACAACAGACACCATATTCTTTCTCATTTCGCTATTTGCTGTCGTTATCTCCCTTTACTCTACGAGGAACACTCTCCGTTATCTTTCTCCCTCATCTCTTCTCCCTTTGCTATCCTTTTCCTCTGCCGGGAACTCCCTCCATTATCTTTCTCCCTAATCTCTTCTCCCTTTACTATCCCTTTACTTTATCGGAAACCCTTTCTATTATCTCTCTTCATCCTCTCTTATCCCTTTGCTCTCCCTTTCCTTTATCGAGAACTCTCTCAATTATTTCCTCCATTTGCTCTCCTTTTCCTCTACCTGAAACCCTCTCGATTATCTATTTCCTTCCTTTCTTCTCCATTTTCTCTATCGGGAGCTCTCTCGATTATCTCTCTCCTTCCTCTCTTCTCCATTTCCTTTACCGAGAACTCTCTCCATTATCTTTCCCTCCTCTCTTCTCCCTTTTCTCTACGGAGAAGTCTCTCGATTATCTCTCTCCTTCCTCTCTTCTTCATTTGAACTCTCTCGATTATCTCTCTCCCTCCTCTCTTCTGCTTTTGCTATCAATTTCCTCTTCTAGGAACCCTCTCGATTATCTCTCTACCTCATCTGCTTTTACAAACTTTTATTGATTTATATTTATATTTAATTTATGAATAATGTTTATCTTTTAATATGTATCATAGAGTAGTATAACAAAAAAAGAAATCACAATTGCTCGTCTAGAAAAATGTCACTTAGAATTGTTTCTCTAGAAAAATGTCAGTAATAAATAACTCACACTAGGCTCAGAGGGTGCCCTTGTTTGTAAATATCTTAAGGGAGTGAAAGGTAGAAAAAAGAGTTTAAAGCTAAGGGACACCGCGGTGCTTGACTAGAAGGGTCGACCGAATCTCCTAGTCCTAGTCCTTAATTGGCTCAGTGTTGTGGTTCAAATGAAACATAATATTATTCAAAGGATTATTGGTCAGAAACGTATGTCTTGTCCATAAAAAAAATGTTGTTAATGTGCTGGCCCACAGCTTTAAAATAAGTTTTACAAGCTTACACCACCCACAAGTTGCGACAACTGATACGAAATGAAACATCAATCCAACCTTGTCGTCGTGGTTCAAAACTTTTGTATTTTTTCCTCCAACTCGGTGAAAAGAATAGTATATGCGGGAAGATAGCATTAACTGACATTTTCTCCATAAATAATAATTTGCAATATTACAAAAAGCCAAACTTAATATCATATGGAAAAACTCTCCTAAAGTACAAACTCACTTAAAACATCACAACTGAAAATAAAAATAAAATGCATGTATCCAAATAATTATGTAAGAGGAAGAATCTTTGGGATCTCTTTTCTTTTTCTTTTAGGATAAGTTTTATATTTCATAAATTACCATATCCTGTGTTATTTTGAATTGCTTTATATCAACCATAAGGCGTAGAAATTCGTTTATTTCATAGATGCCTTATTCTTACGGATTTAATATATAAATCGACAAACCTTTTCATAAATGCAAGACATACAAAAGTTTGATATTTCTTCTGCGATTTGTGCTGGCTAGATCTGACCACATGCAACCATCATAATGTTGTTGAACATTGGAATCAAAAGTTCGACATTTCTTCCTTGCTTCTTTCTGACAATTGCCTGAAGCTATCCCTCACGGATCAAGTAAACCCTAAACCATAGCTATTGATAACCGTAGCTATTGTTGTTAGATTTGAAGCCTTTGAACTGAGTTTCAGTTCAGTTCAAAGTGTTGTCTGCCCTAGACAACCGAAACAATGACAACAATATCCACCTCAACTTTTTTACCGATACTTTTGCTTTTGTGGTTTTCGGTTTTACAATAGACGCCGTCTTCTTTCTCATTCTGTCGTTGCATGTTTTACCGACTCCTTTACAGTTCGTGGAGGTTGTGAAGGTGAATTCTTTTGCCGAATCTGTGGTTTGTGCTAGCTATATCTGGCCACACACAATAATTATGATTCTGTTAAACGTTGGAATCAAAAGTTTGACGTTCTTTGTTGCTTCTTTCTGACAATCTCATGAAATTATCCCTCACGGATCAGATAAATCTTAAACTCTAGCTATTGATAACCGTAGCTATTGTTAGATTTAAAGCCTTTGAACTGAGTTTCAGTTCAGGTCATAGTGTTGTTTGCCCTAGACAACCGAAACAATAACAACAATTTCAAATCCACCTTAACTTTCTTACCTATTCATTTGCTTTTGTGGTTTTCGGTTTTACAACAGACACCATCTTTTTTCTTATTCCGTCGTTGCATGTTTTACCGACAACCCTTTATTTCGTGGAGGTTGCTAAGGTGAATTCTTTTGTCATATCTGTGGTCTGTTCTGGCTATATCTGGCCACACTCAACCATCATGATGATGTTGAACGTTGGAATCAAAAGTTTGACGTTTATTCCTTGCTACTTTTTGACAATCGCCTGAAGTTATCCCTCACGAATCAAGTAAACCCTAAACCCTAGCTATTGTTGTTAGATTTAGAGTTAACAGGATAAAATCAATTAGATGGTGTTTGCATGTTGACTTCTTTTATACAATAGTACAGATGTTTTATAAGTAAACATATACTCATAGTTTGTGATGTAAGTTAGCTGGTCATCCCTTGTACTTTGGAAACCTTTTATGCAAGAACTTGCTTGGTATTTTTATTATTTTATCATTCTCAATTCCCTTATCTCTATGTATTCTCTATCTCCCCGCTAAGCAACGACCCCATTTACCTCGATTATCTCTATCACAACCAAGCAGCTTCTTGATTATATTTCTCAATCCCCTTCTATCTCTGTTTGTTCTCCCATTTGCTTTCCATATCTCCCTTTACTCTACCAGGAACTCTCCATTATCTTTCTCCCTCATCTCTTCTCCCTTTGCTATCATTTTCCTCTACTGAGAACCCTCTCGATTATCTCTCTTCATCCTTTCTTCTCCCTTTCATTTACTGGGAACTCTCTCGATTATCTCTTCTCCCTTTGCTCTCCCTTTTCTCTACTTGGAACCCTCTCGATTATCTCTCTCCCTCCTCGCTTCTCCATTTTCTCTCGATTTCCTCTACTGGGAACTCTCGATTATCTCTTTCCCTTCTCTCTTCTCCCATTACTCTCACTTTCCTCTATTGGGAACCATCTCGATTATCTCTCCCTCATCTCTTCTCCTTTTGCTATCCTTTTCCTCTACTAGGAACTCTCTCCCTCATCTCTTCTCCCTTTTCTATCCATTACCTCTACCGGGAGCCCTCTCGATTATCCCTCTACCTCATCTCTTCTCCCTTTGCTATCCCTTTCCTCTACCGGGAACTCTCAATTATCTCTCTCCCTCCTCTTTTCTCAATTTGCTCTCTCTTTCCTTTACCGGGAACTCTCTCGATTATCTTTCTTCCTCATCTCTTCTCTCTTTGCTATCCATTTCCTCTACCAGGAACTCTCTCCATTAACTCTCCCTCCTCTCTTCTCCATTTCTTTTACTGGGAACTCTCTCAATTATCTCTCTCCCTCCCCTCTTCTCCCTTTGAACTCTCTTGATTCTCTCTCTCTCTCTCTCTTCTCTTCTACCTTTGCTATCCTTTTTCCTTTATCGGGAACCCTCTCGATTATCTCTCTCCCTCTCCTCTACCGAGAACTCTCTCGATTATCTATCTCCCTCTTCTCTTCTCCCTTTGCTATCCATTTTCTCTACCGGGAACCCTCTCGATTATCTCTCTACCTCATCTTTTCTCCCTTTGCTATCCCTTTCCTATACCAGGAAATCTCTCGATTATATCTCTCCCTCCTCTTTTCTCCCTTTGCTATCCCTTTCCTTTACCAAGAACCCTCTCGATTATCTCTGTCCCTCATCTTTTCTCCCTTTGCTATCCCTTTCCTCTACCGGGAACCCTCTCGATTATCTTTTATATAGGAGAAGAATATAACGTGTAAGTAAGAGCTTCTCTCTTGGATTGAAAATATCCCTGATGGTGTTGTTGCTTACTTGGCTAACGCCTATATCTCTCTCATAACAGATTCGAAGGTAAGTTAAAATATGTAATTTATTCATATTTTTGGTATGATGTTTTGTTGTTTTAACAATTTTTTATATATTTGTTTTGTACATTGTACATGCTTTGGTATATTCCAAACAAGTTGTTATACTTCATTCTGATGTATTTTGGAGCAGTTTTGTGCTCTGGAATTGAAGATGAACCGTTTTGTACTCCACTCTATTTCCCTGCTCGTTTTTAATTGCCTATGTCTTAGCTACGTGCTCTGGTTCAACTTGAAGACACAATTATGTGATTAAATGTCTATACTGGATGACAGCTCTTACTTTTGACTTTGAAGAGTTAAATGTGTCTTTGGAAATTACATCAAATATGAATATCCATTAGGCTTGTATTTTGGAGCAGTTTTGTGCTCTGGAATTGAGGGTGAGCCGTTTTGTGCTCTTTTCTACTTCCATGCTCATTTTTCATTGCCTGTGTCTTAGCTACCTGTTCGGGTTCAACTTAAAGACGCAATTATGACATTAAATGTCTATACTGGATCCCAGCTCTAACTTTTGACTTTGAAGAGTTAAATGTGTTTGGAAATTACATCAAATATTTATAGACATTAGGTTTGTATTTTGGAGCAGTTTTGTGCTCTGGAATTGAGGGTGAGCCGTTTTGTGATCTCCTCTATTTCCCTGCTTGTTTTTAATTGTCTGTCTCTTAGCTACCTACTCTGGTTCAACTTGAAGACATCTATTACTTTTGACTTTGAAGAGTTAAATGTGTTTTGAAAATTACATCAAATATGAATATACATTAGGTTTGTACAGTTTTGTGCTATGGATTTGAGGGTGAGCCGTTTTTAATTGCATGTGTCTTAGCTACCTGCTCTGGTTAAACTTGAAGACGCAATTATGTGATTAAATGTTTATACTAGATCCCAGCTCTTACTTTTGACTTTGAGGAGTTAAATGTGTTCTAGAAATGATATCAAATATGAATATACATTAGGTTTTGTATTTTGGAGCAATTTTGTGCTCTGGAATTGAGAGTGAGCAATTTTTTACTCTTCTCTATTTCCTTCTCGTTTTTAATTGTCTGTGTCTAAGCTATCTGCTCTGGTTCAACTTGAAGACGCAATTATGCGATTAAATGTCCTTATCAAAGAACATTATCATATTTTGTGAGATATATTCAGCAATGAGTACCACAATTGAAGGTAGCGAGATATATTTAGCACTTCTAGATGTTCTATTTTGTCCAAAATAAATACCAAAGCCTCCTTGTGCACCGTTATGCTCTGAAGACTTAAAAGACCTTATGTTTTGATGTATAGGCAGGCAGCATGGCCTTTGCAAAATCTATGTCAAAAGGGAGCATAACTTTAAGCTCAAATAAGTTCTTGCAATGAGTACCAATAACCTTCTTGAATTCAGCGCAAAAATAAAAACAAGGAACAGCCAATGACACAAGCTCTTTCCAATTAATTCTTGATATCTTGTTCAAATCCCTCCACTGCTATGACATTCCAGGGTGGTAGAACAAGTTGTTTGAGGCGAGGACGTCTGCAAGAAAATTCGCCAGCAGAAGTCAGTGCGTTGACTGTCAATGGAGTATACCAAACTCATCAAATCTGCCAAGAACCGAAAAGCAACCGGATCACCAATGGGCACATACACATTTAACTAATCGAAGACTAAAATTTTAACATGTCCACAAATGTAACCTTCTTGTTTTTATTGTTAATTTGTGACTTGAATGTCTTTTTTGTTTTTGTTTTCTGTTTCAAACCATTTTCTTTCGTTGAAGCTCCTTTGTGTGCTCTTGTATTTGACGTAGTGTGCTCTTAAGTATTTGCCATATATTTTGTACAATGAACACTTTTGCCATGGCTGAAGGTGGAAATATACTCATTTTATATAATTATTTCTTCCATATCATACATTTTCTATACCACAATTTCGTATTTGAATTAATGTACAAGTCAAAAGTATGATAATATGCGTTGAGTTTTTAGATTTTCTCATTATACATCCTTCTTAATGCAAGTATATCCTACTCAACTTGTCGATCATAACTTCATGTTGTAAATTAAATATGATGGATGAAATATTAAACAATATGATTGGGTTTTAAATTTGTGTGCTTGTAGCTATATATGCTAGATTAGAGCAGCTCCAGCAATGCAGGCCAGCCCAAGGCGAGGGCAGGAAAAAAAAAAAAAAAAAGTCGCTCCAGCGTGCAGCCTAGGCCCGGGGGTGGTGTGGGACCCACCAACTCGGGCCAGCCCGAGGTCCAACTCGCGTGTTGCTGACGTCAGCCTCGCGTCACGCTGACGTCAGCGTGACGCCAGCTCCAACAGTTGTGTGCCACGTGTCGCCTCCCCAGCCTTCTGATCTGCTTCTCCAAATTAATCCAACGGCTGAGGCTTTTTTGGGCAAAAAAAATATGAAAAAAAATCGTAAATTTTTTTTAAAAATTCTTGTATTTTTTTTCTTTCTATAAATACCTATCAATACCCTTCACTTTCAACATCAATACTCTTACATTTCATTATACTTCTACTATTATTCACTCTTTTTACTCAACATTTTCCTCTTTTTCATCTAGCATTTTGATTTCATATTTTTATGGCTTCTTCTATCGAAACCGGAGGGGCTTGGAGCACAATGGAAGATGTTTCCTTGTGTGAGGCTTGGCTCCAAATTTGTCATTGTCCCGTGTCCGGCAATGAAATGAAATTTTTTCATATGTGGAAAAAAATTCATGCCGAATTTTGTGAAAAAATTCCGGGGTCTACTCGTACGGAGATGACATTATCCAGTAGGTGGAAAATTCTGAATAAAGAGTTGGGTAAATGGAGAAATGCCCTAGCAAAAACGATGGACAACTATAGAAGTGGGCAAAATTGTACTAACGAGGTAAGTATTTTATAATTTTTGTTTTCTTAAGTTTAATCTCCTAATATATATATTTTGTTAATATTGCTTGCATTTTCAATATTTTGTTAATATTTCTTGCAATTTAAATATTTTGTTAATATTTATTGCATTTTCAATATTGCTTGCATTTTCAATATGTTGTTAATATTTCATGCATTTTCAATATTTTGTTAATATTGCTTACATTTTCAATATGTTAAATATTTATTGCATTTCCATTTTTTTGTTAAATATTTATTGCATTTCCATTTTTTTGTTAAATAGATGATTCAAGCACAAATGTGGTTCGGTGCAACTGCGGGTGGCAAAAAAAGTTTCACTCATCATGAATGTTGGGAGGTGGTGAAATATTGCAAATGCTTCATAATTATTCCGACGGATCCGGAGGTTGTGTTAAACGAGACGCCACTCCGTGATTCAATGACATCGGATTCACCTCTCGATTCTCCTATGAGTCAAGACTCACCCATTGAAAAGGAGCCGAGGCCCATTGGCCGAAAGGCCACGAAGAAGAAGAAAGCGGGTAATTCAAGCAATCAAAATTCACAATTTTTGGAGGAAATTGCAAGGCAAAACGGCATAAGAATAGAAATGGAGCAAAAACGCCAAGATAACGAGTTGGCCCTTCAAGCTGAGTATGCACGAGAAAGGGAGTATTTGCGCAAAAAAGATATGGACAAGACGGATCGGGAAACCATGGCGATGGATACAAGTCATATGTCCCCTGAAACAAAACAATTTTGGAAGCTAGAACGAAGGGATGTTATGAGAAGAAGACTTTTCCGGGATGATGGGCCTAGCAACACGGATTGGTTAAATGATGGAAACCATTAAATCAGTTAGCATACCTTTTATGTATTTGTATTTTTCATGTTTTCTATTAAAGTTGTTGTAATTCATGTATTAGATTACTTTTTTAATGACTTGTATTAGATTTCTTTATTTAATAAACAAAGCATTCAATAAATTACCTTTTTATTCAACATATTCCATACTTCAAATATCATGCATGACTTTATTGAACAAATGAGGTTGCATTCTAAATCGCCTTCGAAAATCAACATCAGAGTACAAAGAAGTTGGGATAAAATAATCTTCCAAAAGATTCTTACCCCGAGAATGCCTATGTCTTTCCACATTCTGGCGCCGGCCGACTTGTGAACCACGACGGCGACCTTGGTTCTCTTCTTCTTGCAAAGCCACTGCTATGAGAACTTGCTCATCGACTTGTCTCTGCAACTCATTGATTTCATCTGCTCTACGGTTTCTCTCATTTGTTTCTCGCTCTTGCATCTCCAAGCATCTCCTAAATTCTTCCATTGAGAATGAAAGAAGTATGAATTCTAAACTCTGAGAAATGAAAATATAGAAAGATGTGGTGTGAGAAGTATGAGCTGAGCCTCTGGTTTTATAGAAAATTTTGGCAAGATAGACATGCCACGTGGCTTGATTTTATTGGATGAAAATCTTATCTGAAATTTGAAATTCATCCGAAATTTAAACCCTAATTTGTATGAAATTTGAATTTTGAAATTCATCCGAAATTTAAACCCAAATTTATCTGAAATTTGAACCCAAATTTATCTGAAATTTGAACCCAAATTCATTCGAAATTTGAACCCAAAAATTTATCTGAAATTTGAACTTTGAAATTCATCCCAAATTTGAATCCAAAAATCTTATTCGAAAATTTTATCTGATTATGAATAGTCTTGACACGTAGGAACCCGAAAATTTTATCTGAAAATATTACCCAAATTAATTATTTTCATTAAAAAATATGAGGAAAAAACAAAAAAATGAATAGTAATTGCCCTTAGCTAGGGCAACGGGTGGAAACACAAATTACTATTTGTAAGGGCAACCACTATTCACGTGAATAGTGGTCGCCCTATCTCCACCCTTGCCATGACTAAGGGCAAATGGGTGGAGTTGCTCTTAATAAGTAGATCTCCAAACAAAAATTAAAATTGGAAGTTTTAAGGCACATTACTGGTTTGGTCTAGCTGCCCCCAATCCCCACTAAAATTAAACGTTTATAATTCCTGGATATTGACAGTATTGGGTGTCGAAGAGGTGACCATGAGGGGCGAGGGGGTTAGCTTACCACTACGGTAAACTAAACTTATTTTGAGAAAATGTGAATTCATATTACACAAGAGGGTATTTTGGTAAATGTGGATAACTAAGCGCCAATTTAAAACCCAGAATTTAAAAGTTCGGTTTTTTTCCTTGTCCACCCATTTTATACTGGAGGAGATGGTCCCCCTTATTTTTTATTGATATAAAATCACATTCAGAGTCAGAGAGATGCACAGATAGCAAAGCAAGAAAGATGCTCATTCAATCTCAGTGCTCCGTACTCTCTCCCATTCGCCTCACAAACCCTCACCGCAGTTTACCAATCATCTCCCGCCATGCCCCTTTTAACGGTAATACGAATTTCATTCTTTGGAAATATATTTCTTTAAATTCAGTGAATATTTTATGATATTTTGTTTTCTTTCTCCAATTTAATTTATTATTGTTCAGCATGTCGAATGAATGGAGCTGTTGTGATCAGTACATGGTTGGGGAGGAAAAAGAATCGGGGAGTTACACTTTCGGCTACGGAGGAGCAGAGCTCAAGCCTCAATGTGCAGAAGAAAAGGTTCCATTGCTCTTCCAACTTTTTTCATTTTTTCATTTTCTTTGATGAATAAATTTAAGAGGCAGACTTAAATATAAGTTTACCCAATTTGGGGTTTTGCATTTTTACTTGTATGAATTTGAGATTGGCTTTACCATATCGGAAAGTTGCTTTCTTTTGTATTTTCTCTTTGGGGTAATGCTGCATTTTTGTAACACTTTAGCTAACCATGTGACGTAGCCGATGGGTGTTACTTGTTACATTAGTAACATTTCTCTAATTTCCATTTTACTCAGAAAGGTTGTTGACCACATATGCCTACTGAAAGCAAAGGAGGATTTATCTGATGAGGAAGAGAAGGATATGCTGGATTTTCTTTATACAACCCAGTATCAAATGCGAGGCATTCTTTCGGTATCATTAGGTGAGCTTTACTTGTATAAAATCAATAGTCAAAACAATGCTGTCTCAAACTTTCGAAACTCAAATACTTGTTTCAGTTTAATCGTTTTTCTGTTGTCTGATTTTCATTAAAACATGGCCTTATATGTTCGATCACATTTGTAGGACGTATCTTGAATGAAAATATCGACAAGTATACACATGCTGTCTACATGCGTTTCCAGAGAAAAGAAGACATTGGGAAGTTTTACGAGAACCCTTTCTACTTGCGAGTACTCAATGAGCATGTATTGCCTTACTGCCATGTATGCCCTGACATGTAAACACCGACACTCTGTGCTTTAGGCTTCCATTTCTTTAGTTTCTGCCTTATCAACTTTCCTTTGAGTAGTTTAGTATTTTTTTCAACTTATTGGTAATGTACATAAACAGGGATTGACTAATGTGGATTACGAATCTGAAGTAGAAGACGATATCATACCTATATTCCGCAAAGGAGAGGTTGGAAGCAACATCCTTCCCAATTTGGTTTTATTGATTGAATAAAATTATTTCGAGTTCAGATACTAGATTCTTTGTCTAGTACACAGGAGTTCACGTACTTTATATCTCATTTCTAATTATGGGAATGAAGATGCATGCATTCAAAAGAATTTTAAGGCTTTTAAAACTGTACATGACTTTGCTTATTGGCATTTAAGTTCTAATTTTTCTGAACCACTTTGGTTGCAACCTAACTTTCTAAACTCTTTTGGTTCTAGACATTTCCACGTGCTTTTTGTTTGTGATTTCTTGGATCTAAAAGTTCTTTCTCAAAAGGGAAGCTAATTGCTCTTGCAAGCAGGAATTCAACTTCGGTGTGGAGTTTGTGCTTCTTCTTTCCTTGGTTGATAATGCATCTGGACGCGTGGAAGAGGCATTGGTTTCTTTGGAAGGGCTTATTATGGGATTTCCATCCATAATAGTCCAATCTACTCAAGGTTTGTTTGAGCTAAAAGCTGATTAACTGCAAAACAAAGCATATTTTATTCTCTTAGCCCTTGTTTCTGTTTGTACAATATTTATTCTGATGATATAGTAGAAACTCCAATGTGTGGTATGAAATAATTATGTATCATATCTTATTAGTATTTGATTTTCAGGTCTGAATTTTAATCCCAGCAGCAAGGAGTTTACACATGGAGTAGTGATCAGATTTCGGTCTCGTGAGTTCTTGTTTGCATTATGTAGATTCACATACATGCCTCTGTTTTGTTGACTGTCATTCACTGGTATATTTTGTAGTTGACGCTTTTGAGATATTTGTGGGAAGCTCAGAGTACAAAGAAGTGAGTAGTTTGTTTCTATTTCGATCCTATTTTTCCCCATCAACTTCGGCATGAACCTAAATAGAATGCATTCTTATCCAAATCTTACTCTAAACCCAAAAAAGAAAAAGAAAAAAATATAGTTCTAAACATCTAGAGTCCATGATGAAAACTTTTAAGTGTTCCCAATCTTTTATACCAGCTAGTATAGAGTTTGATTCTTGCCTAATTTGAGGTGCAGACACATTTTGGAATTATAGCTCTTAGATTTGTCTCCATTGCAGTCGGCCGACATTTCATTAATATTTGGAAATTTTACAAAATTGCAGATATGGAAGTCTAAGTTTGATAAAATCACTCGGAAAACACTTTCGCTTCATTTTTCAGTTGATCCAGTCGGCAGTGAGATTATGTAGCGAAACTTCTTTGAGGTTTGTTTCCCCTGTTTGTCTAAACCACGGAATCTATGAAGAGTACTAAATCTTATAATGTATGAATAGAGCAATCTATTTGGTTGGAAGCTCTGTCTATCTTGTCTAAACGGAAAAGTGTGCAATGTATTGGTGTGACTCAGAACCATCTACCGGGCACTCAATCCATCTTGAAAAATCCTCTGTTCAAAATTCAAGCAATCTAATCAGTCCAATCCTTAGAGATCATAAGAGGTAAAAGTGTTTACCATACAGTAGGATCTGTATATTTTATTTATAATATTTCTGGTATGATTTCAAATCATCACTTGCATTTAGAGGAAAATTCTTTGTGAGGGATCTATATCATTCTGATCACTCAAACTTCCACAAAGCTGGGTTGCTTGTAACACTAATCTTCTTTGTGCTTTCAGGATGAATAAAAGAAACTAATTTTATATACATTGCATTGGCATATGTACTTAAAAAATTTCTACCTTCCCATTTGTTTTCTTCTAACATGGAAGTTACATCAGAGAATCCTTCCAAATCTATTGTTTGACCTCATATGGAAAAACAAACACACACATAAATATGCAAACAGATTATGAATATTTTAAGTTTCAATTATTTTATACTCCAGAAGAGCCAAAACTGTGCCCCACCACCCAGGACAAAATCAATTAGATGGTGTTTGCATGTTGACTTGTTATATACAACATTACAGGTGCTTTATAAGTACACACATACTACTAGTTTGTGATGTAATTAAGTTAGTTGGTCATCTCTTGTACTTTGAAAACCTTTTCTGCAAGAACTTGCTTTGTAGGTTCTGACTTTTTTCTTTGAACTATAATATTTATTTAGTGATAGAATAAGAAAAAGATCAAGATTATTCAGTCAGTCTATTTCTTCAACTAAGATATTCACCACATAATGCAGCCCCTCTTGAGAACATGTTTACCATTCAATCAAAAACTATTTACAGACTTACACGTTGTTCATAGACTAGTGTTGCTCACATTCTTTCCCAACTGGTCTATGAGACTATGAGTACCAAAAAAAAAAAAAAAATTGATTTACACTAGAAACTGATAAAAGTATTTGTCTGACTGAATAACACACTTAATTGCAAGAGGGCTGATCAGTTGTGAAGAGGGTTTGGTCCACTTGGAACTTCTCGTAGAGAAACGCCTTTGAGGGGGCTGATCTCATCTCTGCTGCTGGATACCTCTGGAGCTTCTGTGGAGAAATGCCATGAAAACCTGGAATAGGATTCAGATTTATCTGTTTGCTTGGATTCTTTAGCTGTCACTCTGTGGATGTGACGATAACTTGATATCTGACTGATCATAAGCATGATCATGAAGACCACACATACGACTCTGAGATGCTGAATTCTCATGATTCCTGAGATGATAAATTTCAGTATTTCTTACAAAGAAAGAGGAAGCAAGTTAGGAAAACTGAGTATGTTCTCTCATTCCGCAAATGCAAGCAGGCGTGAAGTCTTTTAATATGGGATGGCAACCTGTGGGAAAGATGGAGCCAAAACTCACAATTAATTCTACTGAAATGACATAAATGCCCGATCGTCGTTGCGTATTTGCGAAACATCCTTTAAAATACCCAAATTGCCCAAACTCAGAAAAATCATCTTGCATTTGTCATCTCTTTCTGCAGTTTTATGCATGTAGCTGTTGTTTCCAATATACTAATCGAAGATGGTTTGTGTTGCAGCCTTGCAGATCATTGCAGAAAGCTCTGAGAGTGTGAACAGATGCCTGTTTTTTTACTTCATTCTTATACATTTGAAGGCTAATCTGGTCTTTTAGTACCCAATGAAGTGTTAATGTGAAAAACGGTTTGTGATGGGCTGTGGGGAGTTGACTTAAACATTAATTGTTTCTTTCTATGCTGATTTTAGCTCATAGTTTTATTTGTGATGTAATTATTGGGGAAGACTTGAGGTACAGTTAGAGACACTTGGTACAAGATCCCACTGACACGTGGCATCCACGGTCTGTGCTCTTAGGGTTTGCTTGCTGCATCACCATCACGTGTTTAGGCTTCTAAGCTATTGATTTAATTCTAATTGGATATCAAAGGATGACCATCACATGACTAATTAAGTATATTCCAGCAGGATTATTAATAACAAGTTGTGCCATATATACACACAAACACAACCACCCAAATGTGGGCTCCCATTGATCCTTCTTCATTCTTCCAATCTTCCAATGACAAAATAATAGGGCCCATAAAAAAGGAAAAATTCATGAAAAGTTGATTAATGCGAAGAGAATTTAGAACAAAACAGGTCTGTTGTAAACCGGCAAGTGGTAAGGATGGATGAGAAGATGAATTATAATTAGGTTAGGTAAGAGTTTTTATACAAGAAAATTAGTAGGTATAATGTTACATCAACAGTTGACAGTTATTTACGTATAAATGCGGACTTAATTGACCATCATGATAGTAGTTTAGGTGGACAAGAAAACTGATGAGGTTTTGAAGTTTTCCAAGTGTGGCGTGTCTGAGTTGAAGTGAATCCATTCAAAGACAATGTTGTCTTCTAGTTTTTATAGTTTTCTTTGGAACGTCATCAGCTTGCACCGACCCTGAGAAATAATGCTCTTGTCATTGTTTGCAATTCGAGTCAAGATGATTAACTGATTTATGTTAAGATAAATGCCATATTAATAACGCTGGTGACGGTCTAGAATGTTTATATAGTCTCCTTATCATGATATGTATGTGGAATCTAAAACACATTTCGAGAGAAAAGTAATATATCATCGGCGCATATAATAACACTACTATATTATTGCGATATTAAATGTTAAGCATCCAACAATGATTTATTAAAAGAAATTTTTTCAAACATGGCATCTTAAACGAAAATCGTGATGGCAAAGTGGAGTTTTTTCTATTAGATTTATAAATCAATAAATCAATTCTAGAGATTAAGTCTACGAAATATAGGAGATCAATCATCTGATTGGATGCAAGACTAGGGCGCAAAGAGTATATGGTCTTCTGTCATTTGTTTTGGCATCCATTTCTGATAGACTAGAAGCCTAGACTACGGTCTAGTAGTAGCTTCACAACAGCCTGACAGGTTAGTTTTGCAATAACATTCTTTAATAGCTTCTTTTGGATCCTATTATAGAGAAAAACTTGCATGTCATGGACATAGCAAGGCTATCCCCGACAATCACGTTCCGACACTCGTGATAAGAATTTCACATAACATAACTTAATTAGATGGATAACAAAATAATGATATTCCCGTGGCATGCAAGTTCTTCTCCCTATTACGGGGCCTGAATAATTAGATTTGATACTTTGATTAGGACAGGCTCTAAAGCCTTGTACACATGCTCTATAGTCTCTATTGCTAGGGTTGTGAGAGAGACACACACACCTACCCATGACCTCTCATCGAAAACAAGTTTTGGTATGCTTTTGTTTTGTTTCGTTTTTTATATGAAGGATTGGGGAGGGGGTAATTAAACCTCGGACTTTGAATGCAAAAGTAAATGTTCTTAAATTCTTATTCACTTGAGCTACAAGCCCTTTGCGCTTTTATATTTTTTTTTCTTAGTTTGAGCTTTATTTGACCATAAGCATTTTGTTCAAAGCCTCTTCACGTTGTTTTAAAACTGAATTGAGAGCTTGATTCGGCTGTAAGAAGAACATTTCAGTAATGTTCTTTGGCCTTTGAAGCATTAAAACAGCGGCTGCCTAATTTGACTTCCTTTATAATAAAAGAAAACAATATTTGCTTCCCATTTTTCTTGCCTGCAAACATTTGTAAGTGATGACGACCATTGGACGCCTTGTCTTTGATTAAAGAAATGCACGGCAAATAAATTATTTCAAAACATCACTATACTTGTTACAGAAAAATAGGGATTCTTCTGACGTCAGTGTTATTTTGATGTTGAACTTATATGGAAAAATTCACGATTAATGTCCTTATCAAGGAACATTATCAAATTGAGTGATGGCTTGAATTTGCAATCTATTGGGTAATGGCCAGGCACAATCAAAATGACTGTTGTAGAATACGGTATTCACCTTCGGAGAAGTACGTAAATCACATTAGACTCTAGTATAATTTTTGGGCAGCTAAGGTTACAATTGATGATCTTTCTAGTCCAGAAAAAGTCCAAGGTTGCTTTGTTCATCAGAAAAAAAAAAGGAAAAGAAAAAAAAGAAGACCTTTATAGACGTATTCAGGCATAACACAAGCTATCTGCAGCATGAAAAGGAAATAGTCTACAAAAGCAAACTTTATTTACAGCATGTCCACATTTATGGTGCCCCTTACATTATGCAGGACTCCCTCTGACAAAAAAAGAAACGTATTGAGCCGTGAGGTCAAGGATTGACTTGTCGAGATGTTTATGTTCGACAATGGAGCCTGGAGATTCGGAGTCCTCTTTAAGGAGGCAGTGAGATATATTCAGCACTTAGAGCAACTCCATCCATTTGCCTTTAACCATGGTAAGGGTGGAGCTAGGGCAACCACTATTCACGTGAATAGCGGCTGCCCTTGCAAATAGTATTTTGTGTTTCCACCCATTGCCATGGCCAGGGGTGGGCACTCAAACCGGCAAACCGGAAATCCGAGCCGAACCACACCGAACCAAACCGGAAAAAAATCGAGTTGACCAAAAAGTCAAAAACCGAACCGGACCTGTTTGGACCGGTTTCGGGTCCGGTTCCATGTCTTCAAAAACCGAACCGGGCCGAACCGAACCGGTGAAACTAAAAAAATATATAATTTCAATATATATTTATATTTAATGCTATATTTTTAATTTCACTAAAAAAAACTTAATATTTATCCAAGTTCAATGTCAAAATATCTCTCTTTTCTCACTTTAATATTTATTTTTTATATGAAATTGAATAATTTGTTAATTTTCAAGTAAAAAAAATAATATTTCAGTTGAGAATTGTATTACAAAACAATTTTAAAAAATAATTTTTATAATCCGGTTCAAAACCGAACCGGAACCGGAATCGGACCGGACAATTTTTGAATTTTTTTAATTAAAACCGAACCGAAAACCGGTCCAAACCGAACCGTGCCCACCTCTAGCCATGGCTAAGGGCAATTACTATTCATTTTTTTGTTTTTTTCACAAATTTTTTAATAAAAAAATTAATTTATATAATATTTTTGGGTTCGTACATATCAATATTTATTATAAAATTCATATCTCAATCGGATAAAATTTTGGTATTTATAGAAAAAAAAAAAAGAGTATTTTTTTGGTTTTTTTTTAAAAAAAAATTCAATTTTTTTCATTTTTTTATTGCACAAAAATTGGCTGCCGTTGGATTGGAGAAAAAAATCTGATCGGAGAGCCCAGAGTGCGACACGTGGACTTTTAGTGGTACTGTAGCGCCAGACACTAGCATCACTGTAGCACTTCGGCACTGTAGCGATACTGTAGCACCAAAACGAGGGCTGGAGCTCGGGCCAACCTTGCCCTCGGGCCAGCCCAGGTTGCTGGGTCCCACCTTGCCCTCGGGCCTGGGCTGTGCGCTGGAACACTTTTTTTTTTTTTTTTCCTCCCCTAGCCTCGGGCTAGGCTATGCCGCTGAAAAGGCTCTTATAGATGTTCCATTTTGTCCAATATAAAAACCAAAGCCTCCTTGTGCACCATTATGCTCTGAAGACTTAAAAGACCTTAAGTTTTGATGTATAGGTAGCTGGCCCTTGCAAAATCTATGTCAAAAGGGAACATAACTTTTAAGTTCTTGCAATGAGTACCAATAACCTTGATGAATTCAGCGCAAAATAAAGACAAGGAACAGCCAATGACACAAGCTCTTTCCAATTAATTCTTGATAGCTTGTTCAAATCCACCCACTGACATGACATTCCAGGCAGGAAGAACAAATTGTTTGAGGTAAGTCTGCAAGGAAAGAGTGTCAGCATGATCAGACAATTTCTTTTTCAATCGAACACCAATTTGTACACTTTTGGAAGTGAAATTTAGGCATTCGGGCTGCGCAAATCAAGTGCATATTACTCGTGAATGCATGGAAATGGAAAATCAAATTTAGACATTTGGACTGCGCAAAAATTTACTCATTCTTTCCAAAAATGCATATTACTCGTGAATGCATGGAAATGGAAAATCAAATTTAGACATTTGGACTGCGCAAAAATTTACTCATTCTTTCCAAAAATATCATTGTTTTTACTGCAAACAGTAATAATTGACATTCACATATATATGATATCAGTTGCTCAAATTCCCAAACTCAATTAGTTCATATCAACATTTTTATGAGTTGCTCTACATTTTTACACTGAAGACGATATAAAAAAGAGAAAATGCAGCTTCATGTTATAATTAGAATGTTTACAATACGGATAGAATGTACAATGAGGCATACATCTGCTTCACAAATATCACTATATAGCATGATGCAACCTAAAGAAACCACATTGTATATGGCAATAACATGTGATAAAGGTGTGCTTCTAAAGCCATTTCAACGACCAGTGCTAGACCAGGCAGGCATTCACCTTAAGACAACTTTTCATGTGAAACAACTTGAACTAGGTGAACCTGTTTTACACACTTTAAACGAGAATGGAGGTCCTTGACTTCCTTGTCTTCCTATCCCAGCCAGTCAAATCAGCAGGTTGCTTATCCATGTTCCAAATGTATGCTACTTTCGTATTCTTATGCCAGGTATATCTCTCAAGCCCATCTTCAATGCTGTCTTTCTAAAGAGAGAAGGAGGTTTTTGCAAACCAATTGATTGACAAAATTGGTTGGCTTGCTCAACAAGTGTGGTTTTATCCCTGCCAATTTCCCTGATCGAGTTATAGTACCCAAGCCAAGCATGAAAGGCGGCTTCTTTGACACTACCATCAATCTTGGCTAATGAATCCTCAATCTGCAAGAATAAGCGAAAACCCAGCTTTATAAATAAGAAACCTGCACATGATTGTATTTCAAACTAACTGATACAAACAAGATAATGAAAACCTAGAAGCTACTAGCAGATATCCTAAATACTAATAAAACAAATATGGGAAATTTAAATGATCAAAACCTAGTTCATCACTAGGATTCAGGTATTGACTGCCATGTCTAGTAAAAATTCCAGAAATCTGAAATCTACAAATTGACTTAATTAATTATTTCATCAATGGTTGTTTTGGACCATGAAAAGAGAGCAAGCTTTAAGAAACTTCAACTTGTAAACTGTAAACACCACCTCTTTTTGATTCAATAAGTTTTTTTTTTTTCTTCAGATTTTATTCAACTTCATTTTAAATTTTGTTCTTTCCCATATGGTCAGAATTAGTATCTGAACTCAATAATGTGATTCAGAATTCAGATGCAAGTACAAAGAAAAGAATTGGAGATGATGCAAGAACCTTAAGTTTAGTGCCTGGATCCAATCGCAGCGTAGGAAATTTTTCAACAGGCAAATCTTTTAATTCATCCAGAAAATACTCCTCCCATGGTGCAAGTAACAATATGCCTTGTCCTTCTTTGCCTTCTCGTCCCGTTCTTCCAAGACGATGTATATATTGATCCCGGTCAGAAGGAATACCCACCTGGCAACAATCAGACTACATATTACTTTTACTACAAGTTAATGCAGCCACACAAAAAAACTCATAAATCAGTTATATTTAAAATCCTTTTTTCCTTCTTTGTTAGTTTAATGTGACATAGTTAATAGATGCAGACATTTATGTTCTAATGTGCTATGGTGAGTAGCTCTTTATGCATTCAAATATGTTCGAGTCCCCCACAAACCTCGATGCTGAATGAGTAATTTAATGGAAACAAATATGTGGCTGTTGGACCTCCACATAGCTGAATGAGTGGATCAATGCAAAGTGAGCTACTTCTGCCTCTAACATATTTTCAGAAAAACAATTCAACAAATCTCATAACCCCTAAATCTAAGTAATGATTGGGAAACTAATACTCAAGAAGAAACTATATACACTAACGCTCAATGTGAGAAGCACTACCATCGTCATTGAACATAAAAGCCAACACTTAACACTATACACAATGTAGGCTTGGGAATGCTATGTAAATCTAAGAAGAAAAAAAAATAAACTCCTGCTGAGCTACCGCCTCTGTATTCAGTTAGAACATATTAAAGTTGGTCCACTACATCATTTATGTACACAGAAAATAGATATACAAGTAATCTTGGCATATGTTAGAAAAACCAACGAATTCACATGTCAGTGATATATTTAAGGTTCAACCTATAAGAAAAACATAATTGGGCTGGCAAATACCTGAATGACCAAGGTAACATCAGGATAATTCATTCCACGTGCGGATACATCAGAGGTAACAAGAATCAGCTGTTTTGATACCTTGAATTCCTCAGAGATACGAGTTCGATAGAGTTGAGGCTTCCTGGAATGCATCTCCTTAACATTCATTTTCATTTCACGAAGAACATGATAGAGGAGGGATGTTACCATTCCAGTTGTACAGAAAACAATAACCTGAAAGGTACAACGTTAGGCCCTTTTCGTCCATAAAAATAAACATTAGGCCTCAGGCACATACAACACAACCAAACATTTGAATCCAAAAGCTATAACATCAAACCTTATAATTAGGTGATTGCGAGATATGCTCCATAAGAAGCTGGTGCACTATTTGAAAATGCAATTCATGTGGTTCAACAAGACACGACTGCTTAACCTGCACTCACAAGTAGAGATGGATTCATGACTCCAATTGTCATATTTTATGCTTCAGGTATTATCAGAACCATTTCAACCATATATAATAAAGTAATTAAAATGATGTACACCAGAACTGTTTCACATTAAGAGGCTGAACAGAGATGTGAAAGCAAGATTCATAATAATTTCTATATTGGAAACTACACCAACTGGTCAATGTTATATACCTTATCATGAGTTTCAACACAACCTAAACCCACTGTGTCAACAAAAGCATGGTCCTTTTTCAAGACAAGCTGTGATATTCGGCGAACCTGCATATCCATAATCAAGTAAAATCTGGGCTTTGAGTGGTTTCATACAGCAAAAAATACCAAGTGCCTAGTAAAATTGTTCCTTTAAACTTCAGACTTGAAGTATAAGGATAGTCGAACCTCTTTCGGAATTGTTACAGTAAACAGCAAGGACTGCCTTCGACGAGGCAAACAATCAACAATTTTCTCTATATCCTTCCGAAATCCTAGGTCTAGCAAGTGGCCAGCTTCATCAAGTATCAGCATTTTCAGTCCCATCAATCGCACCGACAAGCCTGACTTATTCTCAATGTGGTCCAGCAACCTGCCAGGAGTTGCAACTATTATCTGCGAAACATTTGTACAATGGATTTTTACTCTATTCACGACCACACTAAAATCAAGCAGGACTTTCAATGACCAAGCCAAATGTACAAACCTGGCATGGATTTGATTCTAGACGTTTCTGGTCCTCTTTGAATCGCGTGCCTCCAACTAATGTTTGCAGACCTATGCCATCATGGTACTTCAACAAAACATTTGTTTCTGCAGCTATCTGACTTGCAAGTTCTCTTGTGGGGCAGAGGATAAGAACAAGAACTGGAGACACCCGTTGATTGGTATTGCTAGTCTTAGCCTTCACAACTGCTTCAATAGCAGGAAGCTGTTTGTGTTTAACAAGAGAATTGAAAAGAGAGAACCTAAAATGCTATGAATCACTCCAAAATAACAAAAAGGTAAAATGATGTACCACAAAAGCTGCAGTTTTTCCAGTGCCTGTTTTAGCTTTGATCAATGCATCTTTTCCTGTAACAAATAAGAGTGAAAATCATCGCATACTGTTTGATTTTTTTTGTTAAAAGAATCGTCACACGCTTTTTTCAAGTCAAATAGGCCAGAGGACCAAGAAATTAACCATCGATCACATGATATGATCATATGAGTTTGGACAATTGATTAACAAAACGTCCCCTAGAGGACACCTTAGCGGATTAGAATCTCATCCACCCCTAGGATGACAGGGGTTTGAACTATAGTGGAGGCGTTCTATGTAATTTAGCAAGGAAAGAAAAACCAAATAACATGGCTAAAACAAGTAGCCAACTCCTCACCTTCAAGGCAAACAGAAAGAGCAGCCTCCTGTACCCTTGTCATTTGAATATAGCCAGCAGAAGTCAGTGCCTTGACTGTCAATGGAGATATACCACACTCATCAAATCTGCCAAAAACCGAAAACCAATCGGATCACCAATGGGCACATACACATTTAACTAATCTAAGACTAAAATTTTAACATGTCCACAAATGTAATCTAAGAAAACCAACCAAAGTACAATAATTTTCCATACCTCTTTCCACTAAGAATTGTCTCCTCCTGTTCCCTATCCTCCCCTCGTTCATTTGCAGCAGCATTTTTCTTACTAAGCTCGTACCTTATCGACTCGACCTGCTGCGCAAAATCACTCTCCTCGTCTAATGAATTAAGGGGCACCCTCCTCTTAATAATCTTCACATCATACTTCCCCAATGAAGCACTACTCCCTAATTTCCTCACATTTCTCCCAAATTTCGAATTCTCATTAGCAAAGGGCTGTACGGACTCACCTTCTGAATCGAAATCCGAGTCTTCATCGCTTGAATTATCGTTTCTCCGAAACCGCCCACGGCTCTGAACCGAGTAGTTCCTAACCCTAACCTGATTGCCACTCAAATTGATCAAATTTACACTTCCACCATTTCCCGCCAAATCATGACCTTTCGATATCAGCTTCCTCAGGTCTAACGGTGGTGCGGTAACCGATCTCGTCCGTGCGTCCGAGCCAACCGGTGGAGGCCGGTCATCAATCGGCCCATCCTTTTCGTTCCACAAATCTTCTGCGCCTTCTTTCATGAACCGATCGGCTAGGGCTTTAAGGTGCTCGTTGGGGTTCATAGGGTTGTGCCCGGTTTCTGAACCCTGATTTGAAAACGGGTCGGGTTTCCCGGCGACTTTGGCCCTGATTTGGGAGCGGAGACGGGCCTCGTAGAGCTCTTTCTCTTGTTCTAAGAGGCGCTTCTCCTTCTCTTTGGCTCGTTTTTCGTGCATGCGCTTCCATTTCCATTTGGTGACGCCTCCCGGGAAGGTCCGGGGCCCGCCGCCCATGGGTCGGGTCAGTACGAGCCTGCATAGAAGCTTCGAGAAGTCTCTCGACCGTTCCAAAAGGATTGAAGCGGACATTGTGTGTGGTTAGTGATTCAGTGATCGGAGAGGGAGGGAGAGAGAGAGAGGGGAAGGGTTTTACTGGTTTAGGGTTTAAGGAAGACGATTGGGATGGCCCTACCTTTTAATTTGAAGCTGAGGTTTGTCATGCTTCGCTATAAAATGGGCCTTTGTTGTTTAGGATTCAAGGAAGACGATGGTGTTGTTGGGCCTCCTTGTGTGTGGGTTTCAAATTTCAATAAATGGCCATTTCTTGTTATTTTCAGGTTTTTCTTTTTTTCTTTTTTTTGGTCACAATTTGTTATTATTTTCAATTTAAGGAAGAGAAAAAAAATTGTCGTAGAAGTGGTTAAGAGCGTTTAACCCACACACGAGTCCGAATCTTTTAAGTTTTTTTTTTTTTTTTTTTCCTAAATTCAGCGAAAGGATATGGAGTCATACATTTAAATACAACAATATTTTGTTAAAAACGTGATGAAGTTTAACACAAGGCATTTGAAGTCAAGTTTGCTAAATGTCAACTAGCTTTTGGTCCATTAATTTCTCGTTCTAGAAGACACTGGAAACTCAAAGTGTTGCTACCAACCTGTTGCAACTTGCAAGCCCATTGATGAAAACAAACAAAAATTCATGCAAGTTAAAAACCTGAACGTAGAAATAATAAGCAGCTTTGTCAGCCCTGACCTCAATGGATCTCAATCGAAATACTTATAATTTGTTGCGAACCAATCATAGACAACTTAAGACCATTTCATAAATTAAAAAAAAAAAGTCAATACGGGAATATAATATCCCCAACAATTCATGGTGGCTACGGGGCCGTAGACACATTGGAAAGCAAAAGCAAAAAGCACTTTGGAAAGATGTCATGGCATACGAGACCAGGTGAATCAACTTTGACAATTTAGTAGATAGACAAACTATAAATATCTTCAAGAACAGAAAGCAGAAGCACTTGGAATTCCTTGTAAACCATCATCTACAGAAAATGGAAGAAACAACAATCACTTTTGGGTCTAAGAGGTACATCATTCTTTCAATTTGTTTGTTAATTTCACCATTGAATTAAAATTCTTTCTTAATTTTGGTTTTGAATTTCCTCAAAATAGGATTGCAGTTGTAACTGGAGGCAACAAAGGGATTGGACTTGAGATAAGCAGGCAATTAGGTTCTAATGGAGTTGGGGTGATATTAACTGCAAGAGATGAGAAGAGGGGCACAGAAGCTGTTGAGAAGCTAAAGGCTTCTGGCTTCTCTGATGTGGTCTTTCATCAGCTGGATGTCACTGACCAAACTAGCATTGCTTCTCTGGCTGATTTTCTCCAAACTCAGTTTGGAAAGCTTGACATATTGGTAACTCTTTTGATCTCTCTCTCTCTCTCTCTATATGCATCTTCTTGTGGAAACTGTATGTTATCTTTTCTTCTCATCACTTTCTTTTTCTCAACCATTTATAACAGAAATGTGTTTTTTTATTACAAATATATTGCAGGTCAATAATGCAGGAGTTATTGGATCTTTATTCCTCACTGATGACAAAGAGAAGTTGGCAATTAGGCCTGAGGATGTAAGTTAATAACATTCAGATATTTCTTTAGGGAAAAAAAAAAAAAAAAACTAGAACTCAATCTGTATCAAGCTAAGCTAACAATTTTATGATATATATTTTATGTACTTGCATCACTTACTAATGAATATATCATTGATAAGAGCAAATACCGATGCAGCTTATAGGTCCCAATGGTATCAAGAACGAATATGTAAAGCAAACCTACGAGACAGCAGGGGATTGCTTCAAAACAAACTACTATGGAATTAAGCATCTCACAAAAGCACTTATTCCACTTCTTCAAAAATCCGACTCGGCAAGGGTAGTCAATGTCTCCTCTGCGTTGGGACAACTAAGAGTACACAGCACAACCGAACCCAAATCATAAATCTATTACAACAATGTGTTATGTTATGTTGTTAGACTGATATAAACGTATCGGTTTATTGATTTTTAGGTTATTCCAAATGAGGAAGCCAAGAAGGAGCTAGGAGACAGTGATAGCCTCACAGAAGAGAAAGTGGACAACTTAGTTGAGGGATTTTTGGAGGATGTGAAGCACAATTTGATTGAAGCCAAAAGCTGGCCTATTAATCAATCTGCCTACATTGTATCCAAAGCAGCTCTTAATGCTTATACCAGAGTCTTGGCTACAAAGTATCCTAGCATTGCCATTAACGCAGTCAGTCCTGGTTTTACCGCCACAGACATGAACAATTATACCGGTATCCTCACAGCTGAAGAAGCTGCTAAAGGTCCGGTGAAGGCGGCCTTGTTGCCGGATATTAGAGTTTCTGGCTGCTACTTTGAACAGACTGAATTGTCAACCTTTGAATGAAAATCTGAGATGTAAAATGATATAATTGTTTGCTTTTAATATACCTATGCACATTGTGACATGTACGTGTGTATGCACAATGTGTTTTGAACAATAAATTTTAGTTCTAATAAAGGTTTCAATTTCCAGATCTCTTCTCTTCTTTTTCAATTCATGTTGGAAAGAAATATCACTAAACAATGTG
The DNA here is from genome assembly GCF_902201215.1 of Prunus dulcis. Taxonomy (NCBI): domain Eukaryota; kingdom Viridiplantae; phylum Streptophyta; class Magnoliopsida; order Rosales; family Rosaceae; genus Prunus; species Prunus dulcis. The sequence goes on from NC_047654.1 coordinate 9,514,950, forward strand.
GTCTCATGTTAAAATTTGGGAGAAAGAGAGAAAGGGAGAATAAAATAATAAAATATTTGAGATTAGCTAAAATAGAGAACATTGCTGAAGAAAACACATTTTAAGTAGTTTGCTATAACGACATTACTTACTTATACATGATTCTGGATGATGCCACATGGCAAGCATGCCGAGAGAAAAGGATAACCATTTCCTAGCTTTTCAAGAAAGAGGTGATATAGAAAGGCGATGAATAGTGCAGGTTGATGTAGTGTGGGTGACGGTCCTATCACTTTATTTCATCTTCACCCGACATAAGTTTCTACAACTCCAGTGTAAGCCTTGCGTTGCCAGACAAAACAATTTCCACCGTACAGTGTATTTTGCGTACACCCAAGAGTGATCCAAACCAGACGTGACAAACAATACAAACTTGTCTTCCCCATGAATTCCTATGATGTTAGCTTTGCCAATTCTTTTGATGAAATTCTCGAAGAAAGTAAAAGTACCACATCGGATCGGAAACAAACATAACAGAAAATAATACTTCTCACTCAAATCTCTGACTGTTAAAGAAATTATATAATTTGTTTCCATAGAATCATAAATCATTTTTTACAAAAAACTTTTGACAGATAGCCTCCAGCCAGAAAGTAGCGACCCATTCTATGAAGGAACAATTTCTTTGTTTCAATCAACAAGAAGAAGAAATCATTCACAGGTTGCACAAATAGATCTTCAGGAACAACAGTTTTCTCCCCCTTGGAGGGTTTCTAAGGTAGGGCCATTTCTAATCTTTAGAACGGATTCTTGCAGCATTTCGTCTCGCGCAGCATCCCACAAAATATATCATAGACTGACATTGCACAACAAAAGGAAGGTCAGGAAATCAAGCACTCACAGGAGCATATTGAGAGTAAAAGTAGAAAGTCAGTTATTGAATCCTTCTCAACAAGAGACTAAATATATGAATATAGTATATTTGTTTTTCACTAATCTTCAGCCGTTTCGCATTGCATAGAAAAAGTGCCTGTTTTATTTTTTATTGGTAGTTCAGCTTTCAATATTAATCGAAGAGAATTCCATTAAGTTGAGAGAGAAAATGCTTCACCAGAACAACAAATAGAGCCACGTTAAAGATCGCAACCACTCTCCACTCAGTTTTCATGTATTGTGCAACTCCAGCCCTTGAAAATGATAGAAGTACGGCAAATATACGTGAGAAAATTTATACAAAAGAAGAAAAGATAATTGAGATAGAGGTGATGCTTACTTGCATGAATCGCAATTGTAGCACTTAATGTCTCGGGCATTTTTGTAAAGTTTGCAGTCCTTGTTCGAACTAACTGGGTGGAAGCTCATGTCATAGTGTGAAGCATTAACAGCAGGATAACCGCATCTAGGAATAAAGTTTAATCCCAGCAATTGGTATTATCAGTAAGATGGAGTTTCACTAGTCTGAATTATGTCTGAAATAAACTGCATATAAACTAATTAAACTTCCATGAACCACACATAAAATGATTGAGGAAAACAACTTTATTTGTTCTCTTCCCCACCAGACTTATGTAATAATATAATAAACACAAATATGTATAAAAATGGGACCTGACACAATCACATATCATAACGAAAACATTAAACAATTAATTTATTCTCTAGTAAAATCTTTAAAAATGTCCTTAAATAAGGATTTGTTTCTCAACTGTTAGATCAGAAATAGACAATTGAAATGCATAGTAAGTAAGATGTGTCTCAATGCATCTTAGTTGTCCATATCTTATCCAAGAAACAAATATATATATTTGAACACTTTAATCAAGGACCTTATTATAAAACATTTATGTGTACATAAATATAAAAGGAAGCATTCTGATTTTCCACTGGAAAGCAGAAAGACGCCCAGGAGGGTGATGGGAAGGAAACTTACCAAAGAACAAAACGACACAAAAATGAAAAATAGAAGGATGACACCTACTCAGATGGTGGTCGACAACAACCAGCCTCGATAGGGGTTAGCTTTGCCAATTTGTATTGCTTGAGAGTCTGCATCCGACAAGTTCAGTGAAACATCTTCAGTCAATGGAAAAGAAAAGGGAAAGAAAATCATAACTAGGTGATTGGCGATAAATGAGAAATTTAAACAAGTTCAGAATTGGACCTTATACTTTTTGGATAGGTTTTTGCAGTCATCAGATTTCACAAGACAACTCTGTAAGTGCTTCCAGTTACGGGTATTGTTCAACTAAAACAAGAAAGTGAATAACTGATATCAATAAATGCATAACAAAGTTGGGACTTCATATCAATATTTTACATGGCTAAAAGAGCAAAAGAAACTCACTTGTTTTACAAACCATGGACTGTAATCATGGAGTTGATACTCCTTGTACCTGACCAGACAAGAAGATATTAATTGCACCCATCATACCAATTCTAGCTGACCAGTGCATAAGAAAAAGAAAAAAAAGGATAAAGAAATAATTATCTTTTTATTCCTAAAGAGTGGTCTTTTGACAAAATAAATTTGAAACTTGTTGCTGCATTCATAAGATGATTTGAAGCTGCCAAACTTTTACAGATTCTTTTTTCTCTCTATATTTTTCATAGTACTGCTCAGATACTTTCAGGAGTAGATATTATAAATCAGCATTATACCCATCCGAAAAGCAAGATGAGGGACCAAATGAATGCTAACCTCAAGCCAGCTACGCTATGACCAGAACCATTATTTGTGACAATGAACCTACAAGTAAAGGCACAAAATTATGCAACAGCAAATTCATGAGCAGTAGTAATCTGTGCACTTATCGTGATATTCACGACACAGGCCCAATGAAAATTAAACCATTGAGGAGCAGATGTTGAATTGGTGTAAGCCAGCGAGTCAAAACTTACAAATTGAATTGGGGGAATACTAAATTCACAACATTAATTGCAGGGAGATTGAGAAAATATAGTGACTACTTAGAAAATATCACATATCAACTGTATCTTTTCGGGGAAAAAAAGTGTATCTTCACAGACATATTCCAGCGTAACAACATATTGACACAAGAAGGTACTTCATCATCCTAAGATACATGCTGAACCCCTATATCAGCTTGCATCTTAAGATACAAGCTGAACCCCTATATCAGCTTGCATCTTAGGATGATGAAGTACCTTCCAAATTAACCAATGTATAGTAGTATCTACATGAGGACTGGCCTTTACTAAATAAAACATGTCCAAGCACATAATACATCTTTCTGCGAAATTTTTTTTCAGACTAATCGCATCCAGGATATCTTTGGACATGAACTATAATACTAAATTGATTTTATTCTACCTCCAAACCATCTAGGATATCTCAATAAACATTGGTTATTATTTTATTTACCATGACGCCTAAGAATCCACCAAAAGAAGACAATAAGCTAACATATCCCATAGCAGACAGCACCATGGTCAGGTCATAAACAAAACTTCCTTTCTGTAGTACACGGAAATTTGGACCTTTAGACCAACCAATTTCATTTCAAATCCTAGGAGGTAAGCCAATAATATTTTGTCTTTCTGATCTAAATTACCCTATTTGGTTAAAAACATCCCACAGTCCCACAGTCCCACTTGTGACTGAAGTTTTTCTAAAATGTACCATCCAAATGTTACAGACCTTTAAATACATCTCTTCAGACTTTTCAATCAACTGTTGCAGAAAAATCAGATAATACAGAAATGCGACATGAAATATAAACTAAATTACATAATGTTGAGCTTCTGCATGATGTTTACTTACGCTAATACTGTGAACACCAAAACTCCCACCGATATGAAGCACAAGAGAATCAGATACTGCAAAGGAAAAGTCAAGGAACAAACAAGAAGGAAGATGGAAATACAATCTTAATAACAAATAAATCAATCAGTAAGGATACAATCCACAACAGTATGGAGCTATTTTTCAGCGCGCCCAAGAAGCCGATTATAGAGCTAACAGCCACAAAACACAAACATAAGTAGATTCCTTGATATTAACAGAGTTAAAATTGGAATATCAATGCAATAAAGAATCAGGTGACGGAAAAAGCAAAGCATACACTAAAAAGATGACGGCGCCAATGCCTATAACAGGGATAGTGAGGGATCTCCGACAGTTATCATGATGAGTGCTCATCCATACCCCAAAAACTGCAACGGCAATTGCTAACAGCTGCAGAATGAACATAATAACATAGTATGAGCATACCATAACAGAATGCCATCAAATTTCATGTACAGCAATAGCACATATCAGCTAGAACTTCTCACTACTTAAATTAGCTAACTAATAACATAAATTTCAACAGGTCTTCTTCGACAATTTGAAGTTGAAGAAACAAGCTAAAAACCTTATGCCGCTGCATGACAATGTAAAGACTAAAACAGAAAACTTTGCACAACCATGGACAAAACAAAAGCATCAAAATCATATGGTCTGAAAGAAAACCCAATGCACATTAACAAAACAAATTTTAGACCTTGGAGCACAGGGATTGAGCATCAAAACCCAGCAACAGAAACAAACCCATTTAGTCATTTAGGAGATAACTGGCCTTCAAATAAGCAAATGCCCAGAAATGGAGTTAACAAAAAGAACAAAAAGAAGCAATCTTTTCAGTTTTCGCAAAGCTCCCACAAAGAACAAAAGTTAAAAACATACCATGGTGAGAAAGTTGATCCATCTGATGACAAATGTGCTTGTTCCCATACCCATTTCTCTCTTTTCTCTTCCTCCACCCCACTATTTCTCTTTATCTAATCTTTTCTAAACTTTGCACTAAAGAAGAAGCAACACAGAGAGACACAGAGAGAGAGAGAGAGAGAGAGAGAGAGAGAGAGAGTTTTTTTCTTCAGGGTTTTGAATATTCTGGTTCTGAGCCGATGAAGCAAGTGGCATTCGGAGATAATTAAAGACAGGGAGGGGGGCAGAGGGGGGGATAATGATGACTTATGAAGGGTATTTTCGTCAATAGAGAACCGCATGCACATGGTTCATGACTCCATGGATTTTACTAGCAGACACGACACGACACCGAGATATAACCGAAACAAGGCCACGCTTATTCAGGAAGCTAACCTTGCAGTCAAAGTTGAAAGTACGACGTTGACTGTTTTTGTCGACGTTTCGGTTCACTGCGGCCATCATAGATTCTTCTTTTCTTTGTTTGTTGAGAATTACTTTCTTAGTAAATTTAAGTTTTAGTCATAAAAAAAATTTAACTTTTAAAAAAAGAAAGACAGAAAAATCTCTTAATTTTTAAACTACAGACATGTAAATGTAAATGATTCTTTAAGAAATTCAAAAATAAATAAGGACAATTTTGTCTATTTTGACTTCTTTTAAAAAATTTCTCACTTCTTTGGCCTTCAAACATTTTTACCAGTAACAAACGTGATATTTTTATTTCCTTTTTGTTCTTTTTTATAATCCATTGGACTGAAATTTTTTTTCTCTTTATATTATCTAACCTATATACTAAATATATTATCAAATTGCTTAAAAATAATGAGATATTGTGAATTTCATAAGTGACTAACAAAATCGAACCAGTAACTCGTGCTATAATTTTTTTTTTAAAATCTGAAAGTTGGAAGAGGGACGCTCAAGTTTGAATCCCTTAGTAATAGTGCTAAATTAAATAAATACTACTTATATTGATGTGATTTTTCATTATAGCTTGGAGGATTACAGACCCCTGCCTCTACAAAATGAACAAACAATTTCGATCCTTTTCTACCTCTCTACAAAATTTCTAAAGATGCTTGTCATGAATGAAACTGCCTTCTCCAAGTTTACAACCCAGATAACGAGAAAGAACAGAACTAGCCTACTCTGCTGGTACATGTTAGAATCAGAGACTTCATCTCTTCCTTGTCCAATGATGCTTGAACTATAACCTGCAAAAAGTAATGCAATCAATTATTGATTCTTCACTTTAATATAACTACTTAAGTGTCTACTTCAGGAAAATGTACATTTACATTGAGTTCAATAAAACTTTGGCAAAACCAGAGTATTGTGATCTAGTTCTGTTGGATGGTCACCAAAACTAGCAAAACCTAATTAACTCACCTCCTGTACTTCATCTTCAGATCGAGCAAGTAACTTATACTGATTCTCAAACATGGATGCCATATAAAACTGAATTTTAAAAGATAGATCCGAAGCAGATACTTGAGTATGGTATATTTTGAAAATGTACAAAGATTTAGGCAAGCTTGAACTAGTTTCTCTAACATGATACAAAAACACATGTTGTTTATCTGCAGTGGTGAGGCTCAAACTATAGCATTTGAGAGAGAGAGAGAGAGAGAGAGAGAGAGAGAGAGAGAGAGAGAGAGTCAACACAAGGTGATGCCTTGAGTAAATATTTGTGTCATGCACACATTGTTAGGTATCGATATGTGCGGTTTGTTAAACAAACTCATCAACCATGCAGCATCGACATGTTACTTTCTAAAAACAAGGGCATTATAAGTAATTTGGTGAGAATAACACAATTTGATCACTTCAAATGTGCCAATTTTCTAGCAGAAAAGGCTTATGTTGAAAAGGCTTTTGTGTTGTGTGTAGCTTCTAATCACTGTGTGTGTTAGAACGGTCAACATAAAAAGTAGAATAACAGAAGATGATCAATGTATCTGTTATTTAAAGAGTCGAGCCAAGTGGGTATACTTTTTTTAAACACGTGGCGGGCAATAGGCGCTAGGCGGTTCCAATTTTTATTATTATAATAAATAGTATAGCCCTCTGGAATTTTTTTTTTTTTTTTCCTAAAGCGTATAGCCACTCGGCTTTACTTGGTTCTTTTTTAAAATTTTTTTATATATATAGTATGGATGGTGTAATAACCCAAAACAAAATATTTAAAAAGTAACAAAATATCTAAAAAGTAGGATTAATATCTTCTAGAAAAAAGACAATTTTGCCCTCGCATTATTTAATATGGACAAAGTTGACTTTTTGATCGAGAAAGAATTTGGCAATTCTGCTTACGCCGTTGCGTAGAGCACGGCGAAACGAGTTCGTAGCCACGGAGTAGACTCGAATCGGAGTTGTAACGAAGAAAATACGATCAAAATATCGAGAAGGGCAAAACGGTAATTTGAGAAAAGGTCAGATTTTTATCTCTTCTCTCTCTCCTCCCCCGTCAGTTTTCTCTCTCCTCTCCTCTCTCTCCTCCCGCGCGATTCTCCCCCGACCTCCGCCTCTTCTCATCGACACCCCGGCCACCACAGGCCGGGTTGATCTCCGCCGTGGGTACCGTCGGGACCGTGACATCCTCGCCGTTCTTCCCCGACCCGCCGCCGACTTGGAGACCCCCGGAACTGGCCGGAATCTGGAGCTTTTCGCCGGATTTCAGTTTAAACTTCATCTCCTTCGTTCTCCTTCAATTCTCCACCAAATCGATCGAGTAAGGTATGGTTTCTCAGCTATTTTTCGTGTTCTAACTGATGGATGCATGGGTTTCGATCGATTTTGTCTCTAGATCACTCGATTTTCAACTTGAAAATTGGCCGAAACTTCGGCCACCGTGATCGGCCATTTTCGGTCACTTTTTGGGGTATGTCCAAGAACAAAAGTGACTCCAAATGGGGTGTTTTACCTAGGATAGGAGTTTGGAGTCTTGGTTCCGAGTTTTTCCGGCAACCCATAATCGCTTTGGACACCCAATCTGCCCGCACGTGTGGCGGCGCGTGGGCAAGGGTGGTGAACTGACTCTATGTAGTTTTGCGATCCTCGTGTCTTCACGAGCGCGTAAGATTTCGCGGATCTCGATTCGGAGTCCGTTTGAGCCCTAAACGGATTTTCCATATCGCGCGATCCTTGGGTGCAGTGTCGTCAAATCGTTGGATCGCACTCAATTTTGGATATGTCGTACTACATGATTCCAGGATCGTGTAGGATTCGACGGATTGCGAATCGGAGTCCCGGATACTCCGAAATCGCAAACCCTGGGGCTAGGGTTTGGATTTTAAGCGATAACGCGATTTTGGCCAATCCGACCATCCGTTTCGGACCAAACTCGCGGAACATGGTTCCTTCTCTATGAGGAACCTTCAGAGAAGCCCAGATTGGCCATCGGAGATCGTGGACCCCACGGGTCCCGGATCGGCCGGTCTGACAGTTTATCGCTTAGTAAGCTTCGGGTCTTCCAAGACCGTTCTAATTGTTTGAAAAGTCAAAGTGGGCATAGGAGTAACTTGAAATGAGTGCACGCACTTCTAGGAGCCGGGGGCAGGGTGTTTAATTTAATTATTTTTATTGAGCAGTTTATTAATTTATTATTTATGGTTAATCAGGCACCAGAGGTCCGATCGACCCACAAGAGGGACCTTCAAAGGGTCCAGCTAGCTCGGACCAGCAGTGAGTGGACTTTTCTTTCCTAAACGATTTTATATTTATATTTTATATTTGATCTTGAATAAGTGTTATTATATGTTTTCTGGGCATAAATTGCATCGTGAAATATCTTTATTTTATATAATATTTAGTTGAACAGCAGACTTGAGATTTTTGATACAGCATTAGCAATTTAGCTCAGATTTATCAGATTACGGAGAATTATCAGAGTTTCCAAAAATAGTTATTTTTGAACCACCATGTACCCATTTGTTTTTGGTGATTACCCACAGTTGGACCGATGTCTACGGACATCCAGTCTGATTTCAGTTACGTCAGTGCACTTGACTTTGCCTCACGAGTTTCGGGGACGCTCGGACCGTGAGTGCCAGGATTTGCGGCTCGGCAGACTTGGTGTCCCGCGACCTGCCAGGATTGCGGCTCGGCTGACTCTGTGTCCCCGAGACCTGCCAGGATTGCGGATCAGGCTGACTACGGTCCCTTGTATCTTGCCAGAGCGGCTCGAGTCGACTTGGTGTCATCGAGACCTGCCGGCGGATCAGGCTGACCATAGTCCCCTGTATCCTGCCAGTTTGAAGATCGGATAGACTGCGTGTTGCCCGAGACCTGCCAGGGGAATTGACGGATTGACAAGGGTACAATTAGGTGGTAGTTTAAAAAGGAATTTTAGTATTCTTATAACATTATTACTTTCAGAAATTTTATATCAGTTTACTTGATATTCGTACCCGTTTCTTACTTCATACATACATACATATACATATACCTATCGATTTAGATACTTTTTGTTGAATACAGTTGAATTTTAGACTTACATATCGAGTTATTTTTACCGTGGGGGTTATTATAATTGTAGACTGTTTTCAAGAACATTATGTTTGGTCCACTCATATTTTCAACTTGTTTTTCGCCCCCAGGCCGTAGAAGTGCGCAAGATCCACCACCGGGCCGTTCCTAGCTTCCGCGCCACCAAGCAATGTAGAGTTTTGTGGAAAAGTCCTTGAAACCCTGTAGACTTTAGAAAATGCTCTGATATCTAATTTTAGTAAGAAACTTGAGCTGGTGAATGGTTGTTTGGATGTATTCTGGCAGTTGGGTGAATTTATTTACTTGTTTCACAGGTGGAAAATTTTGGGTTTGGTCAAAATACAGGGGAGACTCTGCCGAATTTTCGGCAGGAGTCCAAGGAAAGTTTTCATAGTAACTGTAGCAGGAAGGGTAAAAGGGTCATTTGTGCCCGACAGTTGCCAGATGTCGGACACGCACAGGGCTTGGTTCGAATTCCAAAGTGGAATTGTGATCGGGTCCTGTCAGATGGCCATACTCTTTACATAGACACTGTGATCTTTTTTTATAATTGTTTTTCCCCTATTTTTCTTTATCTATAAGAGTAGTTTACTTTATCTATAAGAGTAGTTTAGAGCGTTATTCATTACTATTAGGTCATTAACCAAGTCTCTATTGTCCTCTTTTGAGGTTTTACATTACCAGAGTTATTTCCCATATAAAAAATTTAGCATTTTTACGTTTAATACTTGTGTTGTATATGTACGTTAATACACTTGTTTTTTTTACCAAATTTTCAATACACACACAAAATTCACGTATAATACACAAAAATTTCGCATACTATTGATTAAAAATTAATATCTATAAATAAAGTATAAACTAATGCAACTAGAAAGGTCATTTTTTAAAAATTTTACTAGCCTCTCCACACGCGCTTCCGCGCCTATGAGAAGCTTTTTAAAAAAAATATTTTTAAATTTATTTTAGAATTAAAAAAGATAATAGTTAGTTTTGTTGCATAAAAATAAGATCCATTGTCTGAATTTTCTTTTAATTTTAATTTTTTTAATATAAAAAGTGTGAATTTATTATATTGGTGAATCGCTTGGCGGGCAATAGGCTCTAGGCAGGTCCCCTTTTTAAAAAATATATATATATCATAGCCGCGCGGCTATACCCTTGATTTTTGAAAAATATATAAAAGTACAGCCGTGCGGCGTTACATAGGTCGTTTTTTCAAAGGGAGATTCACTATTATACCCAATATAGGAGCTCAAATTATTAAATTAAAAAAAAAAACTCTATATGAAATGGACTTTAGAAACACACCCAAAACCCATTTACAACATAACAAAAAGACTCTTAACTTCTTTTAAATTACAAAACTGCCATTAATTTTTTAAAACAAACCCAACCCAAAAACTCATTAAAAAAAAAGCCCAAAACACTCAATAAGGCATTAAAGTAATTTAATAATCAAAATTAAATTTAATAGGGCCAGCTATCTCTTTTTGGGTTTTTTTTTTGGGTATGTTTATAGAAATTAAATGGTGTATGGTTTATTTATAGTTTTAGTACTAAGAATGGGTATATGACTAAATATCTCTTTTTAAAAAATAGTATAGCCGTGCGGCTAGACTCAGGATTTTTTTTTTAACTGCGTATAAAAGAGTACAGCCGCCCGGCTTTACATGGGTTGTTTGTTTTATTTTTTATTTTTATAAATAGTATAAACGTAACTTCAATTCGAGCTCACTACGTGTTTACGGACTCATCTCGGTACGATTTACGTAAAAATACTAGTCACTTGCCCAAAATCCTTTCGGATTAAAAGTGATCAAATTACCCCTACCTCGAGAGCAAATTTGAAATTTCATAATTTATTAAATTAATTACATTATCGAATCTTTTAAATTTGGATCGGGATATTACAATAACAATACAAATCTTTATTGTAAATGTTTAACAAGTTTATAAAAAAAATTAAAATACGTAGAAAAAGATAAGTTACAAATGAACAACTATTCATCAAAACCATTCACTCTGTTCTTTAAGTAAATTATCGTCCCCTGAAAATCCATCATGTGCACTAATATTGGATAGTCCATGGAATTGATTTAACATATTTCCAGGGATAGAATTTCTGAGTTGGGTGGCAATCAAAACGGCCAAACAGGCTAGCAACAAAAAGCAGCTACTAAAAAGGTCAAAAACTATAAGCTTCTTGTAATCTACCAAATTATGTGGCTCTTAAAATATTGGAGGAACCTCTACGCAGTTTACTTTTGACTTCAAAAAAAAGCACAAATGGTCTAGGATTGTCAATCAGTACGCAGTTGAGTTAAACGAAAATAACACGTACACTTTATTCAAACAAAACATCGAACAGCATAGGGAAGACAGTTGATCTGATTGAGCTCTCTGGAAGTCTGGGGAGACAACCCTTGACGACCTCCTTCATCTGGTGAGCAGTTCAGATTATGATTATCTTCCTCTTTCTCTATCCTCCAAAAAGACAGGTTTGGCACTGGAAGCAATCATGCTTTTTGTTATCTTCCTTGCAGCTTTCGACTGCTGAGGTGAATGAAAAACTGTCATTTTCTTCAAATTCTGCGCATGCTCGAGCACATATTTTGCAAACTGAATTCCATTAGATCCAATGGAAAGCTCTATGGTTACTCCTTAAGTTGATGAATAAAAGAAATGTTTTGCAATCTCCAATATCCCATATTAAACCCAGAACACTACAGGAAAGGCAACAATCAACAAGCAAATCAGTTGAAATTTCCGCACCCAAAAAAAAACTAATAATGAAAGAGGGGGGGAAAGAAATAGGCAACACTTTCACTTACATCAGTTTTAGGTTCAAGGAATTCTGGGTCAGACATTATTTCCAAAGTACTCAAATTACACATTCCTTGAAAAGTGGAGACCATTCCTGGGACTGGCAAATCACGAAAGCTTCCAACATGAATAGACAAATAACAAACATTCTCTAATAGCAGTGGCATGAAATCTCCATAGAATTACTAACTAAAAGTTGAAACTATCATGGTTTTTGAAGTACTTGATCTGTCAAAGTACTATTACAAAGTTTCAGACTGACAATTCTAAAACAAACAAGAAACATCAACATGAAATTTCATTCTAGCCAGTATAACCAAAATTAATGAAAAATATAACCAAATTTTATTGCCATCAGTTTTCTGAAATTAACTTACCCCTATTGCCATGCTGGGAAAGAACATAAACTAAACAAGACAAAATTGAAAAAACAAAAACCATTAAATAAAAAGAACATCTTGAAGAGTAGTGTCTAGTTACCATGGTGGTCTCTCTGTTTAGAACAAGAGTTTCAACCTTGTTTATACTGCAGAGAACCTCAGACAATATTTTAAAGCAACGGCCATTAGATTCCAGAAAAAACTGGGCTTTTTCTAAAGACGTAGATTTCCCCAAACTTTGGCCAATCCATACATCATCCCCTGAAAATTTCAAGCACAAAACTAAAAGATTTCAAAGAGGAGCTTGCAATGGTGATCTGATTTATTCCAAAAATATCTTCAAGATGTAACTCCTTGACGCACTTACATGAACATGAGATCCATTTGAAAAACCCCTCATCTTCTATGAAAACATCATCCAACTTCAAGTGTTTCAGTCAATCGCAGTGTTTGAAAAATCGCAGTGTTTGCACTAAAGAGAGAGAGAGAGAGAGAGAGAGAGAGAGAGAGAGAGAGAGAGGTGTCAGTTTTTTTTTCTTCTTCAGGGTTTTGAATATTCTGGTTATGAGCTGACGAAGCAAGTGGCATTCGGAGATAATTACTGGGAGGGCGCCAGCCAGAGGGGGATAATGATGATTTATGAAGGGTATTTTCATCAATAGAGAACCGCCTGCGTATTGTTCATGACTCCATGGATTTTACTAGCAGACACGACACGCCGAGATAACGGAAACACGCTTATTCAGGAAGCTAACCTTGCAGTCAAAGTTGAAAGTACGACGTTGACTGTTTTTGTCGACGTAGTTCGGTTCACTGTGGCCAACATAGATTCTTCTTTTCTTTGTTTGTTGAGAATTAGATTCTTCAAACATTTTTACCAATAACAAACGTGAAATTTTTATTTTTTTTCGTTCTTTTTGGTAATCCCTTGGACCGAAATTTTCTTTCTCTTTATATTATCTGACCTATATACTAAATATATCATCAAATTGCTCAAAAATAATGAGAGATTGTGGATTTCATAAGTGACTAACAAAACCGATTCAATAACTCGTGCTGTAATAGTTTTTTTTTTTTTTTCTTCTCGAAGTTTGATGAGGGACGCTCAAGTTTGAATCCCTTAGTAATAGTACTAAATTAAATAAATATTACTTATATTGATGTGATTTTTCATTATAGCTTGGAGGATTTACAGACCGCTGCCTCTACAAAATGAACAAACAATTTCGATCCTTTTCTACCTCTCTACAAAATTTCTAAAGATGCTTGTCATGAACGAAACTGCCTTCTCCAAGTTTACAACCTAGATAACAAGAAAGAACAGAACTAGCCTACTCTGCTGGTACATGTTAGAATCACAGACTTCATCTCTTCCTTGTCCAGTGATGTTTGAACTATAACCTGCAAAAAGTAATGCAATCAATTATTGATTCTTCACTCTAATATAATCACTTAAGTGTCTACTTTTAAGAAATGCTACTAATGTCTGGGTTTTGGTTGAGAAAAGCAAACGCGATCATATATTAGATGGAATAACAATAATGGATGACATTTTTGGAATTATTTTCAATAAAATTTCTGTAATCAACTATGAAGGGTAGGGAAGCAGGAGGGTCATTTGGTCAAAGCATAAAAGTCGGACTTCAGGAACACGTACATTTAGATGAGTTCCATAAAAACTATTGCCTCTTCAGCAATGAATTTATCAAAAGCATGAGATTTTCAAATTCGGCAACACCAGAGTATCGTGATCTAGTTCTCTTGGATTGTCAATAAAACTGGCAAAACCTACCTCCTGTACTTTATTTTCAGATCGAGCAAGTAACTTGTACTGATTCTCAAACATGGATGCCATATAAACCTGCATTTAGAAGATAGATTGAAGAAGATACTTGAGTATGGCAAGAAAAGTTTAAACTATTTTGAAAATGTAGAGATTTAGGAAATGATAAGCTGAACTAGTTTTTCTAACGTGATATGAAAACATATTTGTGTATCTGCAGTGGCGAGGCCCAGCATAATATTGAAAATATAGCATTAAAACGGGGCAGAGAGAGAATCAACACAATGAGATGCCTTGAATAAATATTTGTATCACACACACATTGTTAAGTACCAATATGTGCAGTTTGTTAAACAAACTCATCAACCATGCATCATTGACATATTACGTCTTTTGAAATCTAGATTACTATACACTATGCAAATAATTCCTAACCAAATGCCACAAATCTAAAAGTTTTCGTGATTAACTTAGATGAAGAAAGTTACAAGACGACACTTCTTAAAGCACACAATGCTATCCACCTTCATATCAACCTTATATTTTTATCTACCTAACTGAATCCAGGAAATCTAGATCTTCATACCTGAAATATTGGAGCTAAGCCCGGGCTCAAGAAAAAACGACCTTTTAATACAGACTGGATTCCTTCAGTTTGCTGCAGCTCTTTTATAAGAGATTCTACATCAACCCACTGTCAAAAAACCATGGAATTGGATAATATGAATTAGCAATGGAAACATAATTTACATAGTCCATTCAATCGGTTACAAGATAATTTACATATGTATCATATAGGTTCATGTCCTCCCTATCAAACCACCAAAGAGATCAACATATGATGAATGAACTTAGATTGATGATCAAAGAGATAAATTAGATTGGCAACAACTAATAGCTTTCTGAACCAAATTCTGAGGCACCTTACTAATGCAGGTATATATACAAAGAGGCAAAATAAACTATATACATACTAACTTTTTTTTCCCTAGTCCATGCATCTTAAACAAAATAAGTTCTTGGCTTCTTGCTTATTTAAACCCTTGCAACTAAAAAGTTCTCGAAAACCTCCCACTTTACCAGCATTAAAGCCTCTTTTTTCACTGTTTCATTGTCACATATATGTTTCCTATTATTCTTAACTAAAGATGATTTTAATAATTACAGGTCACGAGTATGCTCTGTGCGGTGCACAACTATGATGATGTAACCAGCTAATAGTCCCTACTCAACATGTGAAAAAATAATAATAATAACCTCAGTATCTGCTTGTGCTGCTTCTAATCTCCCATCCACGCTATCACGATCACCAACCACAGACTCCAAGGCCTCCATCAATGGATCTGGCTGCCACAGATAGGAATTGATCTTTCTTTGAAAGCTCAATAAAAATTACAAATTTGTATGTACAAAAGGTATAAGTTATACATTACCATAATCTCCTTTAATGATAAAAAGATGCGTTCAAGTGAAAAATCCAGTTGGTAAACTTTTGCCTCCAAAATCTGAGATCAGAAAGAGTTTCTTTACATGTATAACAAGATACATAGAGAAAAGTAGCCTATAGAAATGGAAAGAATACAAAGCATTTCATTGGGTTCAGCCAAGAGAAAAGCACAAAATAATTGAACAGATAAGACAGCTTTTACTCAACCAAGATATATGTTCATCGTGCCTTCATTACTGGCCCAGTCTCAAACTTCAGAAGCATAGACTTAGTAAACAATAGTAAATATGCTACAGTTTGATCATTCACCATATTACCTGACCAACTTTGAAGTATGAAGAAGGATCCACAGTGGCATCCCAAGATATTTCTGTCTGATGGATTAATGCAGGCACTCCTTCAACCTACATCATTTTAATTAGGATCAGTTTTGATTAGAAAAATGGTTCAGTGATTATACCACAAAGCATGGAGCTCAAACCGGATGGTACCAAGGGCAGTTAATCAAGAAATAGTTTTGATTAGATAAATAAATACAAAAATCCTCATCATGGAACCAAACTGTAATCAGAACACTAAAGTAAAAAAACTTCCCAAGAAAATGAGCGGCAAACCTTTCAGTTACCTCAACAAAAATACCAAAATAAGTAATTTTCTTGATGCAGCATTTCACGACATCCCCGACTTGAAGTTTGGCCTGCCATAAGAATTTCCATAAGAGATTAAGACTACATAGTGCAGATTCGCTAAATGCTCAAAAAGCTTTAGAAAAAAACATGGCATTCAGACACCTATCAAGGATGAGATTACTTTTCAGTTATTTGGATGAAATAATAAACCCCAATTTTGGGAATAAAGGATAAGGGTTCACATAGAATTCTAATATATCTATCATATACAACAGTCATTTAAAGATAAATTTCCTTTCCAAGTTCCAACCACAAAAAGTACACCCCTTAGCATGTCATACTCAAAAATCTATTATAAAAAATGTGGTTTTCACCACCCTTCATAAAGCAAAAATATTTGGTTTTCGGAAAATATTGAACATGAAAAACTCTTGAATTTAGAAAGTGGAAATAATTGTTACCAAACAGTGTAATTTAAAGAATAGGTGCAAAAGATTAACAGACAACATGCCAGATACATCACAACTGGATGTGGTCTCTCACCATGAGACTTCTTTTTCTCTCAACCAACTCTTCCTTCTCTTTCGGCCTCACTGAAAATACAAGCTTCCCAAACTTTCTGTTGGCCAACACCACATTTACTTTTATTTTCTACAAAAGTAAGTTTTAAATAATAAATATTCATTAAAAGGAATAAAATAGTGACAATAGAGTTTCCAAATGCAACTGTCATTTTTCGAATTGCAGTTCACTTTCTTCAAACCTGGCCAACAAATGATGACAAGAATTTGATTTTCTCCTGGTCATAAATCATAAGAAGTTCTTCCAATTTCATATCTGGTGAAACTTCTCCGTCGTTTTTTATAACTACATTAGGATCCAGGCTTGGATTAAGAAGAGCATTCTTGTCCACAATATCATAACTTCCAATGATCCCCAAATTTCGCCTGTACAATGATGGGTCTAAGCCCTTTTGTCTCAACCATGACTCAAAAGCTAAGAACTTCCACTTGGAAGCAAGATTACGGTATGGCAGAAATCCTATTAAAGAGCGAAAAGATACCTGTCACAAAGGTTAAATCAAATTCAGAAAGGTGAAATGCAAAGATGTATGGTTAACAAAAAATAAAAGAAGTGCATTACATTTTAAAGCCTAGGAAGAATGCCTGAAGTGTACTTACAACAAAACCTCTGGTGCTAGCACTTATCAGTTCTACATCTCCCCTATCTCCTCTCTTAACCAGATTTTCAGCCATAACCCAATCAGCATCTTCATGTCCCTATAGTAATATTTATAGAGAATGAGGCCTTTGTAACAGGAAATAAATCAAATTAGGGAAATAACTAAGTCAAAAGTAAGAAATAACCTGACCTCAATGGGTGATGTAGAAAGGAGATTCCCAGACTCAACAAGATTACTTTCTGCTTCTTTAACAGATGCTTCTTTCACAGGTAGGTCAAATCTGTAAGAAAACAACCTATTAATCAGACAAAATAGAAACTTAATGGTGGAGACAAACAATTAAGACTGACTTTACTTACCTTTTTGGTTTTCCTTGTAGTGCAGTGTCTATAGACAACTCAACATTAGAAACAGGTAAGTTTGTATCGGACAGTTCACTCACAGCAGATACCTCTTCATTGGACTCCATAGTGCTCTGCTCATATTGCTGTAATCCTTAAAATTTCAAGCACAATATTAATTTGACAATCCTAGCTGAATAAATTCTATAATGCAACATAGAGTAGTACCTATAAGGGAGTCATCCTTGGATTCTTCAAGACTGTTTCTTGTTCCTTCGCTAGTTGCAGTAGATCCATACAAATCCTTCAATCCATTATTATCTTGAACATTATCAGTGGCACTGGATTCTTGATTCTCAAGTTGCTCATTATCATTTTCACTCTTTGTTTCGACGCCGATTGCTATGGGCTTTTCTAATAGAGTAAAACCACTAACTTCATCATTTTCTTCTTCTCTCCACTCTTCCAATTCTGCATCACCAATGACATTCCTGTCTACATCACTAGATTGCTCTTTTTTATTTTCACTACTTTTATCAACACTCGCCGCTTGGGGCTTTCTCAACAATGTCATATCACTAAACATCTCCTTTGGTTGCTCATTTCTCATCTTCACCGATAAATTCGGTTTTATTCTCAACCTCGACGACATATCTTCATCGTCATCCTCATAATACGAAGTTGGCTTTCTCAAAATAACATTAGGAACACTACTTTTAGTACGTTCCACAGGCTTGGCAACTGGGCGTCTCAGGTTCTTAATCTCGGACACTCTTGGCTTATAATCCACTTCAAATTTGACTCCTTTCTTTGGCACCGGTCGAACCAAGTTCAAACCATCCAAGGAAGTAGATGACTGAACTTTCCTGGGCCCATCAAAAGGTACCTTCTTTTCTTGGGTGGTTGGAACTTCCTTAGACCCATCAAAAGGTACCTCCTTTATCTCAATCAATTTACCCTTGTTCTTGTAAAAACTTTTCTCAATTTCCATATAAGTAGCTTCTGGGTTTGCTTTTCTACCCAATATCTACAACACAAAATAATAATATTCTCAAAAAAATTACATTTCAACAGAACCACTCATAAGAATATATACATACACATATACATACAGAGAAGATAACTCTTCTCACTTTCAATATAACTAACTTCTGGGTTTGCTTTTCTACCAATATGACAAGTTCATATGCAACTTTTAGCAAACAAATGCCATAATACACAAACAACACATACATACCTTGGCTAAAGTAAGTTTGGGGTCCTCGCCGATCAAGCGACCGAATTTCATCTCCATTTGGTCCAGTGGGTCTAGCCTCGGCTCTTCTTTGGAACTGAAAACAATGAATTTAGTATTCTTCGGCGGGAAAATTTGGGTTTTTAGTCTTCTTGATGTTCTGGATGAAAGTAAAGGAATTCTAGTTGAAGTAGGAAAGAAAGAGGTGGCGTTGGAGGTGAGGGTGAGAGAGAAGCCGTCCATCTCTTGAGAGATAAGGGAGCAGCCACGCTCTTCGGAATTCAGAGAGCGTTAATGGAGGCCATTCGGATAATCATAAGATTACTGAGTAAAGGCTTTGAGCTGTGAAACTGAGAGTGATTGAGTGACAGAGTGAGCTCTTGGAGATTTTGTACCAACGTGGCATTTAATTATCTTTTCTTTTTTTTTAATTTATTTTAAGGAAGGCAATTTAATTATCTTTTAACAAAATCGTAATTGTTAATTTCTGCCCACTGTAACTTTTTCCATGGGAAGCAATTACCATTCACCACCCCCAGTAATTATACAACAAATAATTTTCTTTTTTTGGTATTGTTTGTATAGAATTAGTTAATGTTATATATTCCATGGGAAGCAATTATCAGTCTAATTTCTTTCTAATTTTTCCTTCACTCTAATTATATAATACTTGAAAATGGAGCCCTTCTCCTTTCAAGGGCCTATCTGAATGAGGTTTAGTATTTTTTTTTGTCGTGAATATCTGAATTGGATTAATCGCTCTG
Source organism: Prunus dulcis (assembly GCF_902201215.1). Taxonomy (NCBI): domain Eukaryota; kingdom Viridiplantae; phylum Streptophyta; class Magnoliopsida; order Rosales; family Rosaceae; genus Prunus; species Prunus dulcis. The sequence continues at coordinate 9,534,712 of NC_047654.1, forward strand.
TGAATTTGCATATATGTTTTTCAAAAATCAACTATAAATAAAGAGTTGAAAAATAAACGATTGGAGTTCGATATTTAAATATAATTATATATTTTAAAATAAAGTTTGTATGTGATCCATAACCTTCGAGCCCAGTACAACAAATTCCATTGACCCAACGAAACATAGCAGCTTGGGCCTTTAATTGTAAGAAAGATCGAGGATGTTACTTTCATTGCATTGAAATTTCAACTTCCTCAAGACATCGATTCAAATGATCAGCAAAAAAAAAAAAAGCAGAAATTCTGTTTTCCTTTTAACATGTTTTACAAATCATTAAAGCAAAAATCCCAACACCACAAGCTTAGTGGAGCATGGCATTGGGTGGTGCACATTTTTATGATTGCCCCTGTGGGGCTGAATCCTGTGCTGCTTCTGCTTCTCCCTCTGCTTCTTGTTTTGGGTCTTCTGCTACTTCTTGTGCCTTCTCTGAATCGGCTTCCTCGGGTTTCATTTCGGGCATTGGAGCTCCATTTTTCTTGACTGAAGCAGTCTTGGTGAGGTGGTTGTAGCTGCCCTTCTCCTTGAACAGTTGGGCAAAGTGGTGCTTGCAATAAAGAATGCCATCCAGAGCAGCACAGTTTGAGGGTGAGAGGAAGCAACCCCCATGATTACACCTGAAGCATGACTTGTGGTAAAACTCTCCCTCCATAGTAACCTGTATTACAAAATATCTCTTAGAATTCACCAAATCTAAAGCCACACCACATACTATTAATTACACGGTGCATCAAATTACAAACTGAAATAATATTCCACTCTCAATTTATTATCATTTACCTAATTTTTAAACGCTTTAAAATATTAATTTTGAAGTGTATGATAACAAATTTGCAGTGTGTTACATACGAAATACCTTGTGGTCACTTTGCAACATGTTAATTCGTGAGAGAGAAATGGGGAGATGTGGGATTCAAACCTTCTCTAGTGGATACACAGTTTTGGTGCAGACTGCACATTTGTCTACAGTCCCAGAGAACATTGAGGACAGTTTGCTAGGGGTCCTACCCTGTACATATAAAGAAGAATGTGTATAAGCTTTAGCAGAAACCAAGAACAAAGAAATATTAAGCATATAATAATGAGTTTAGGGTATAAAATGTGTACCAATTCAGTTTGTGACTTTCCACCTGTACATCAAACATATGGAACGAAACATTGTTAGGTCAAAAATGGGAAATCAGAAAAGAAGAAAAAAGAGAGAGAGAAAATGGATTTATATACCAAGATAGTTTGCAATGGGAAGAGGGATCTTACATGTAAGTTTCTTAGAGAAACTTCCAGACTCCCTGAACAGTTGCTCGAAATGAGGCTTGCAGTACAAAACTCCCTCCATGGAGGAGTAGCTACTCATCTGTAAAATACACACAAGCAAACAACTGCCTCATCCTACATCCAAAGCTTGTTTATTTCTTTCAGCCCTAAACCAAGTTGATTTAGAAGACCAATTTTAACTACAAGCCCATATTTGATATGCTCTTTAATTCTCCGGATTTTTCTACAATACGAGTTCACATTTTATGGAAACACGAATATAGTCTTTGTTTGATTTATGTTTCACCATTCTCCACTATAGAGTAGATGGATCACAATCCCTTGAATTATATATATTCTCATCATCTCTATATCTCTTGCAAAGTGTGACATATTAAGTTGTAAGATTATAAATCTAGACACACATTTAAACAAGCTTTCAAATTAAAATATATGTAAGTATATTCAAGCACTAATCAGTTAATACATTAATACGGTGCTAGCTAGGTAAAAAGTCACATGTATGTAAACCTACCGAAAGTTGTCCATTGCAATGACTGCATTTAAAGCAGGGCCTATGGTACGTGACACCATCAGCAGATAACTGGTCAATGAAATGAACAGTCTTATCACAGGCCTTGCATTTCTGTTGGGTTCCACTGAACGACATTTTTCCTGTTGTCCCAAAAATATCAATGAAGATCGCTCAACAGAAAAGATGGTTTAATAGGAGACAAATAATTTGCAACAAGATTTAATGAGCGTTCAGCAGGAAACCTTGGAAGTTCAATCTCCAATTGCTTGCAATTTGAGATTGAACTAACTCTGATTTTTGCCCATCAACTATCACCTTTTTCTTGTAGTTGGGGAAAGTAAATTAAAGGTCCAAAATCAAATGGGTAAATGAGTGGAGAAGGTAAGTTCCAAGTTGTATGGAGGACACGTGAAGAAAGTTCCATTGGTTTTGGAGCTTAAAATAACTCAATGGCAGATTGGTTTGACTGAGTTTTCCAGAAATAGGATCCAGGGTAAGTTTTAGCTTGTTCATTATGGGATTATTCCTATTTTTAGATCATATATATGTAACTCGATCAAATGGCTAGTAGCTAGAATGAGTTGTATATATATATATATATATACACACATTTTGATTGTGTAGGAATCTTTTGATGTTTTTTGAATCAAACCCTAATTTTATTTATAGCCTATATTATACAATCATGCATATGTCAAACCAATAAAAGGTTACCAAAATTTATTTTTAAATATAAACAAAAAAAGTTAATTAAATATTCAACATCTTGTGAGGCTATCCAAGGCAAATACATGTAGGCAAAATCAGTATATGTGTAATGGTTTACCTAATAGTATCACTTTATTATATGTTATGTGTTAAGAGCGTCCCACGTACCCAATATTTTATGTTCGATTTTTCATTTCTATATCGTTTGTAATTTTTTTATTTTATTTTATAAAAAGTTGTATTTTGTAATAGACAAAATTTAGGTTTACTTTTGAAGAAGAACATTGATATATATTCGTACAAAATCACATTTCCTCGTCTTGAATATCCATGAACAAAATAGTTATTAAACAGAAACCATATTTGTCTGGCTTTGAAATCGATTTGGACATCTAATACGTTCACGGGCCTCACGGCAGTAAAAATAATTAAACAACTCGTTCTCTTGCTTATATCACTTAGGGAAAAGTATTAGTGCACGTAGGAATTAACTTCATGGAAATGGTGGTTGTGGTGTTCAAGTTTCAACAATTTTAAAAGGTCACGCTGCCCAAGCCCAAGGATGATCCGCACGGCTTCTCCCATGGACCATTCAACTTTCCGACCACGACAACGGCAACCGCTTCCAAGGATGAAGCCAATGACAATAGTGTTTTCTGGAACGAATGGTGAATGTTTACTTGGTTAGTTGATCTCATACATATTTCTTCTCTCCCATCTCATGATTTTTCCCAATCCAACTAGAATAATAAACATGCCAAGCCTAATCAAATTGTTTTTGGTAATAAAATGCGAAGTCACGTGTTAGTAGGGATGTCGTTTTAGTTTATCAGCAGCACCACATCAGCTTGGCAAAGAATTGATATTTGATACAAGACTGATAAAATCGGCTACATTAATTATTTCTTTTTGAAAAGACGAATTTTATGTGTGATTGGCTCATACAAAATCTCATTAGATAAAAATGTACCACAGATGTTTTAGCCTTGGGTTACATAAATATATGCCCAACATTGGCATTAAATTTCACATGTTGTATACTAAAAACTATCGAGTGAAGCACACAAAACAAAAAAAACACACAAACACACACAAATTTCAAAAGTTAAAACATAGGATTTTCTTTGGTACATGCCCAATTTCACGGAATTTGTCAGCCTTCTCTTCTACCTTTGTACGTTCTTCCTCTTTCACATCTTCAACTATCGTCCTTTTTTCGTCTGCTTTCTTATGAATCTCAGCAACTTTGTTTTGCATCTTTTCTACGTACATTGCCTTCTTCCTTTCTAGTTTTTGCTGTCACATTTCAAAAGCAACAATAATCAATAGCCCTTTCTAATTAATTAATACATATATTCTTATGAGAATAAGCCACGAGCGTCAAAGTTTTGAATCGCAACTATATGACAACGTTTCATAAGTTATGTGTTCGTATCATATCTGGACACATTTTCAATCTCAAACTTCTTTTGACGCTCTATTATTATTGTCAAAAGATTAATGCCTTGAATCTAGTGTTAGTCCTATTAATTACCTCAAACTTCTTCTGTCGCGCATCAATGTATGCTTGCTTGCTGAGCTCCCATGCAACAACATTAGATAACTTTTTATTTGTCCTAATCAACAATTTCAATACATTATTGTTAGAAAATGTGGAAAGTAAAAACATAAGCTCTTAAAATAAATGTAATAATCAATTGTGCGAAGTTTCTCCTATCAAATAGAGAAATGTGTTAATTGCCAAAATGGTTTGGCAAAATGTAGAATTAGCATAGAGATTTGGGTCTTACTTGTTGTCTACTTTTGTTTTCTCGCTTTCTTCCCATGCTTTGATTAAACCCAACGACTTGGTTGACAAAACTGTTGTGCAATCACAACATAAACAGATTATTAATACGAGAATATAAACTAAAAGAACTTCAAGATGGTGCCCGGAAATTACCTTTTTTTATTGCACTTGTATCCTCTGCATGCACAACAAAAAATTTCCAAAATTAGAAGTCGGTCGAAAACCATTTGAAGAGAGAGAGAGAGAGGGTCAGAGAGAGATGTTTTACTTTCAAGAGCAGCCTTTTGCTTTTCATCGGCCATGGGATTTGGACGTAAAACTTAAATGCACCCTAATATCTTTGTAGTAAATTGAATTAGAACACCCAAACAACGAAGAAGAGAAAATCAAAGGCCTAAGAAGTAACTTCTTAGACGCTTCAATATTATCTCTGCTTTTTTCTTCTTCGTTCTTAGATGGCTATCTGGGTGATCACGGAAAGAAAGGTAATGAGAAAAAGAAAATATGAAGAAAAAAAATTAATATTATATATGCTGGTGAAAAAAGAATTAGAATATTTAGTGTCGAATTTAAGCGACCCTAAAGTTAATCTAAACCACCAATTACTATTGGAGGTAAACGAAGATAGTCCTCAAAGCTAGCCGTGGGTATTACGTTTTCCTAAATTTCGGATTGTGGGTACGTTGGTGGAATTACGTGGCATTCCTATTAATTTTTTTCACTTCTTCTCTAATTTTGTTTACATTAGAGTCCGAAGGACACTATAAATTGAGGAGTATCATAATCCAATAGGTTTAGGGGTCATATAAAAAAGGGTATTGATGTTATTAGTAGTGAAATTATTCATTATATGTTGTTGTTTATGCATAAATTCTGCGCGTCAGTCCCGACACAAGGACGGGTTTGACAGCCTTGTCTAAGCCTAACTGGCCTAACTGGCCTAACTGTCTAGTCTAAGCCTACCATTACACATTCAACAAAAGTAGACCAAATATCAACCGAACATTATATTCGGTTAAGGCTAGATTCAAACCCAATAAATTTAAATTGCATTGTTTTCTAGTAAATGTTTATTTATATAGACCATATTTCAACAAAACCCACATGCATGTACCTAGCTAGCTATGAGCTGTAGGGGCAATTCTGTAATTAACGAGACCAAATCTCAACCCATCGAACAGTTTCCGAATTGTGCTTCAAAAGCCGAACATAAAACGACCATCAAGTTGAATAAAATACAATTAAAAACGAACCACGATCTATTTGTATGTGTAGCATTATTTCATGCCATGCCACAATACACAAATTTGTCGCCAAGGATCCTTGTTAACACTTGTTACTGTGCATGCTTGTTTATTGTTCAAGGTGACGTACCACTTCATTATATATTTATATGGTTTGAAAAAAAAATGAAGGTCCTCAACTGTTTATCATAAACAAATCAATTTACTTGGTCATTAGATTTAATTAGCCGGCTTAAGCAGTCTGGCCCGCCCTGCCGGCTGCCCTCTTATCATATATAACCTCCATGTCTCATAGAGTGGAAGACGTACAATTTCGTCAAAACTTATAGCTTTTGAGATAATTTAAGTGCATTTATCTCTGCATCTAAGATCAATCATACTACGTTTAACTTTTAAAGAAATGAGGCAACCGGGAAGGTACTCGGGATTCATGATGCATGGAGGCATATCTGGGAGGACTGGGCCCCACTCATTACCCTTGGCGAGGATCAAGAAGATCATGAAGAAGTCCGGGGAAGACGTGAAGATGATATCTGGCGAGGCTCCAATTGTGTTCTCAAAGGCATGTGAGCTGTTCATAGAGGAACTCACGCGGAGGTCTTGGATGACAACCCTGGAAGGGAAGAGAAGGACACTGCACAAAGACGACGTTGCCTCGGCCGTCGTAGGCACCGATATCTTTGATTTTCTTGTGAGTTTGGTTTCGGATTCTTGCCATTCTGAAGACATCACGCCGGAGGAAAAGGAGGCATTGGGGGGATCATAGTTCATCTTTCTCTCAAAATCCCAAAGTGTATCTACGTTACTTATGAATATATATAAATATATATATATAAAGCGGAGGCTATGGTGGCGTCTTTTGTTGACTCAAAATTGAGTTGACAATTTTGGCATTGTTGTCTGTGTGCTTTATTTTTATTTTATTTTTTCAGTCACGACGAGATCCAACCCCAACACTCAGAAGGAGGCTCAACTCAAGGGTTTACTAGAAAGAAACTATTACTGCAGTACAATATATTCCGTCAATTAATATGTGTTTTAAAAGATTGGCTATAGAGTGGTATTTAATTCATTGACTCAAATAGGATGTCCATATTTGAAGGAAAATAATGACATAATTCCTATAAAGGAAGATAAATACTTTTATACCCATATGCATTGTGCCCCACTTTCTCTATCTTTCTTGTCACATGCGTGATAGATCACATAAGAAGAAAGATAGAGAGAATAAAAATCGTAGTGTAAGAGAATAAGGTAGTTTTCCTCCTCTCATAGTCACGATAGGAGTAGTGTGATCCCCAAATCCCACTCTAAAAATGTGAATGAAAAAATCTCTTCAGTACTTAAGGTTTAAAAGTCACCAACTAACTCTTGGTCTATTGATACTTCTCTTCCTAATATTGAAAGAAATTCCAACTTCGAAACCCCCCTAACCTCCATTGATTTAAAAAAAAAGAAAAAAGAAAGAGGGTTTAGAAGTCCATAAATAAACTTCAGCTTTATAATTTCTGCACCCTTCTCAGAGTATGTCGTGCAGGAGTGTCAAATATACATGTTCCCCTATTTATAAGGCGATGCACATTGGATTGGATTAATTTTGTAGAGGCATATATCTCAAGTAATAAAAGGTCTAAAGTTAATTTCTAGCTGCTAATAAGATATTAAAATTTCAAAACACCATAAGCATATACAATATCTCATCATCTAAGTAAATTAGGCTGAGAAGCAGCTAAAAACAATGCCATCACTCAGTCCACTAGAAACCATAACATCATGGTCATGATTTGGCCGAGCTTTTCTTCTCCTCTCCTCATCAGACCTTTTCGTAGAAGATTCAGACGCCATGCTTGAACTTTTCCCATTTCCACCAGCAGCAGCTGCCTTTCTCTCAACCCTTCGCTTCACAACATACTCTTCTGAAATAAAAACATCCATTTTTGTAGGTTTTTGTTGTGCTTTTTCCAAGTTTGGTGCCAAAAGAGAAAGGGTGAGCAAATATATATATATATCTATGGGGTTATGGGAAAGGAGGGGGATATACCATGGGCTTTGGACCCATGTTTTGATTCAAACAAGCAAACAAGTACTTTCTTGAAATGAAGAAATCAAGCGACAATTGTTTGGTTTCTTGGAAAACTTTGGCTCTTGTGCTTGTGTGTAACGGCTGCAAAAGCGCATGTGGAAAGCTTCCTTCCAGACAAGTACTGTTGTGAACTGACTAAAATTTCTGTGGGATTATGTGTCATGTCAGATTGTATATGATTTTTTTTTTTTTTAATGTTTAATTTTTGTTTTGTATTTGAATTCAGAATTTCCTTTAACAAAAGTAAGAGCCACTTGTCATGTTTACTAGAATATACGTTATTTCTACTCGATTGTAGGGTGCTTCTTCATTACGGAGTCCCGCAATGCGGATCCGTTACGAAGTCCTGTTCTTGACCGTCCGATGATTTGAATTGTTTATATCTCGCCCCTCTCTTTTTTTTTTTTTTCTCTCTTCTCTCTCCTCTCCTCTCTTTTTCTTTATTCTTTATTTTCTCTCTCTCCTCTCTCCCTCTCTTTCTTTTTTCTCTCTCAGCCAGTTTTTTTTCTTCCTCTTGTCATGGGGTGATTTTTTTTCTTCTTCTCTCTTCTTGTTAGTTTCTTGAGTCAGGTCATGGTGATGTAAGGTTGACCTAGGATAGCAGGATTCTTGGATTGATTGTCGTTCTCTTCAATCAGGTCATGGGGGAGAAAATAACAGACAGGGGAGGGGGAGCGAATGGGTCTGTGTCTGGTTTTCTTGTTCTCTTTTTCTTCTTCTTCTCTCTTCTGGCTATAGGACAACAAAACAAGGCAAAATAGCCGCAGCTCCAGCCACAGAGTCATACTCTTCCATACCACAGCTCCTGCAATCACACAACAAACCAGCATTGCCCTTTTGTCACTGTGCTCTACAACCACCACATCCTTATTATGCTGCAGATATTGCGATGAGGGATTGAGTTGCAGAGATTGGAAGAGAGAAGAAGAAAACAGGCGGAGAGAGAGAGAGAGAGAGAGAGAGGAGATATGTAAACGCACGGTCAAAAGTGGGCTCCATAATGGAGAAGCACCGCTCGCTTGTATTATAAACCTTCTTGTATTAACTCTTGACAATTTCAAGGTATGTAAGAGCATGTCTAATGCAAGGGCACGGCGAAAGTAGCTAGGTGTTGTTTTAGCCATTCAAAATGATATTATTAATAAAATCTAATCTCTCAAATTTGTTGTAGTTTTAGTGGTGATGAGGGTTCGGAGCTAAAACTCAAAATTTGTTATTTTAATTTATGATAAAAAATCAAAGCATAAAAAAGCAACACAAAAATTTATTTTTGTAAACAATTTTGAAGGGCTTGGGTATAACCCTTCTTTTGTTTTTTTTGTTTTTTTTTTCTAAAAATTTGACCGTAGGGCCTACTCTTGTCCAGGCCAGCCCTTAGGCAAAATCAGCCCCTTATCTTACTTTAGGGTAAATTGGACTAGCCCAAACACATGCATTAGAAAATATTTTATTTATTTATTTTTCATTTGAGGCCATATATGAACCTAGCCCAAGCTAGATAAGTCCCATTAGACTTCCTCTAGGGAGTTTGTAGCTCAAAGGTTAATAATAGAATAGTTATACATGTACCTATCACATTCCGGGATCGGCTCCGCCGTAGCACGATATTGTCCGCTTTGGGCCTCTCTTTCTGCCCTTACGGTTTTGTTTCTGGGAACTCACGAGCAACTTCTCAGTGAGTCACCTATCCTGAGATTGTTCTAGCTCCCAACTCGCTTGACTTCGGAGTTCCCATGACTCCGAAGCCAGTGAACTCCCAAACGGCCTCGTGCTAGATAGAGGTGGGCATGTACATATAAGGTACATCACCCCCTCTCCGTTGGTCGATGTAAGATGTTACATACCAATATTTCTGTTTGAATCCTATATTTTCCAATATCGATTGTATAAAAACATTAAAAACAATTTCAAGGTAGAAGAAAATGATATGGGAATGCATATAACTTTATTGATGTTAGAGGATCTGAGCTCTTATGATCAATGCATACGGTAACAAACATATTAATGAGGAAGAAGATGAGCATGTGAATTTTCTATCTTACCTAAATAGTTTTTTTTTTTATATGCGTATCTAAATAGTTTTTGCGATGAACTCTTATTTGAGTATTTTATTTTATTTTATTTTTCTTGTGATGAATCTTATTCAAATAATTAAAATAATCTAAATGGTGGTCAATGTTTGTGGCTGATTGAGCATGTGTTTTCTGGTCCGACTAGGCAGATTCATCCCTCCAAGTCCAAAGCATTTCGTGGTCGGTTAATATTTGTCAGTGTTTTGTTTAAGATAACGTAATTAACCACCGCCAAAAGTTTATAAAGTTCAAAAGTAAAAAAAAAAAAAAAAAAAACACATGTACAAAATCTTCAGAGCTTTTAGTTTTAGCTTTTACTAGAGTTAAAAGTGAAAAACATACCGACATACTTTTTCAGGAAGGAAATGGGAACTTTTTTGTTTCTTTACCCCCAAAAAAAAAAAACAAACAAACAAACTCTAGCATCGTTAATAAGAGCAAAGTTTAGGCCATAATTTAAGCCATCATAACAAACAAGAAGACAATAAAGTTGAAATATAGAGAAATTGGTGAAGACCAATAACTTATTGGGCCTCTCCAGCATGTTCCTCAAGAATTTCAAAAAACATTGAGGTCCCACAATTAAACGGTGTCCATTGGATTAACCTTGCATGGAAATTTTTTTATTTTTTATTGAGATATTTAGTCATATATTTATTCTTAATATTAAAATTATAAATAAACTCTACATCATTTAATTTCTATAAACAAACCCAAAAAAAAATATAAAAAATGACAGCTAGCCTTGTATGTACGAAGGTTGAGAAAGATAAAATTTATAAGTTTTTTAAATGAGAACAATAAAGAAAAGGAAGAAGAAAAAAAGAAAAGGCTTGGTGGCTTGGTGGGTATTACATTGTTGACATGACCCGTTTAATAAATGGGTTATTTGATATTTCAACGGGTTGGGAGGTTGACTTGAAATCCACCCATTTATCAAACGAGTCATGGCAGATTTACTCGAAAATGACCTAAAATTTTAATGCTTCAAATTGAAACGTTAATTTTCCATGTGGGGTTCAAATCGTGTATAATGTATCGGGTCATATAAACAATTACAAATCTATCAAACCCGGCTGTATAATCAACTTGTAAAAGTTGCATCCTTCGGTAACTTTTTATATAATAAAATACTAGCCCCTTGGCACATTCGTTTCTTTTTATTTTATATTTTATTTTTAGAATTAAGAAAAGATAACATGCATAGTTATGTTCCATAAAAATATGACCTACTATTTGATTTTGTTTTTAATTTTAATTTTTTTAAATATGAAAAAAATGTGAATTTACCATATTATCCTCATTTAGTTAATAATTTCAATTTTTAATTTTTGAATTAACTAAGGGTATTTTTTGGTATTTTGAATGTTTCACAATTCTCTACATTTTGCTTTATATATAGATTAGCATCTCTATACTCGCGGAAGAGAGACTTTTTTTAGTCATGCACGCTACGCGAGACTTATAGAACTTTTTATTTTTTTAATCTACATATAGGATAACTTTTTCACTTGTCATTATATTATTGGTTGGAGATAGCAAAATAATGCTACGTTCTATTAAAATTGCGACATGTGGATATTAATATATTTCTCCAAAATGACATTTACTCCCTCCAAAACCTCTGTCTATTCCTTTCTTCATGTGCTCAAAAGACATTTTCTGAAATCTTGAGACTGTCGAAAATCCGCGAACTATAATCCGAAATCACTATAAAAAGTTGCAACTTCTATCTACAAGGATGTAGTATTTTGCTCTAATGGTTTGCCCATGAATACATCCACTGGGAGACCCAATACATGCCTACTGTGGGTAGCTACCCACACTTAGGTGGTGAAACACTTTGCCAATATAAATAAGATACTTGGCTAATATTTTGCATGCAAAATCCCCACTCACCACCCTGCATAAGTAAAGCTTTGTATATTGAAAATATCAAGGCCCAAGACTTAATAAACATGTTGTCCAATATATACAGAATTAGATTTTGGCCCAAAATCATATATTAAAAAATTATTGAAATAGATTATGTGTTATAATATATATCGTATTGCCATGAAAACCTAGACTTTGTAGGAGTCGGGTACGAAATTGCTTTTTATTCCCCCAAATGAAAGCGTGAAGTTCTAATATATATGCTTTTATTTTTCATCTGCTCCTTGAAAATAAAGAGATTAGTTCCTTATGGTGTATGATAGAACTTCATGTATATTCTAGGGAATTATATTTATAATCCTTTTTTATTGAGGGATCCCTTAAATAATTTTATTTAAAGGACACATTTTAGGGTCCCTTACGAATTATTTTTCAACAATTTAAACCATTTATTTTTTAAGTTTACATTCATAGATCATCTTTGCAAAAAATTAGACAAATTGAAAACCGTTTCGACATCTAATTCTATCATACAAAATCAATGAATATGGTGCTTCAAGAAAGTACTAAAATTTCAAAAACTTAATTTATTGGTCAAATGATATCGGATTCAAGTGATTTTTTGTTTGTTTTGGTATATATGATCTTTGAATGATTATCTAAAAATAGACAGTTTGATTAGTGAAATAAAATGCTGAGTGGGCTCTACAAGGGTATCCCTCAATAAACTCTCTCTCTCTCTCTCTCTCTCTCTCTCTCTCTCTCTATATATATATATATATATATATATATACACACAGAGAGAGCTTTCATTGAGGGATCCCTCAAATAACTTATTTGAGGGATACCCCTTGTAGGCCCCACTCCGGATTGTTTCACTAATCCAAACCGTCTATTTTGTAGATACTCATTCAAAGATCATCTCTACAAAAAAATCACTTAAATCAGATATCACTTGATCATTTGACCACTCAATTGAGTTATTGAAATTTTAGTATTTTCTTGAAGCATCGTGTTCATTGATTTTATAAGACACAATTGGATGTCGGAATGGGTTCCGAATTGTCTAATTTTTTGTAAGGATGATTTATGAATGAAGACTTAAAAAATAGATGGTTTGGATCATTGAGAAAAAAATTGTAGGGTACCCTAAAGGGCGTCCCTCAATAGAAGGGAACTGTATATATATATATATATATATATATTTTCATGGTTGTTTATGTTAATGGTGTGTTTACTAATCAAGAATTGGAATTCTCATCAGGAATTGAATTCTACATATAGAGGATTCCTTCGTTTACTACACATCAAGGAATTGAAAAGTAAATGGGGTAAACACCAAATTTGGAATTGAATTCCTAAATTTAGAGGAATCCAATTCTTAGGTGGGAGGTAGTACTTTAATTCCTAGAAAACTAACCCATTAGGAATTCATCTTTTTCACCCATTATATCCTCACACAATTTTCAAAATTTCAAATTTGCCATCTACTTTAACCCAACAACAAAGACATTTTAGTAATTAGGACCACTCCTACTCCAATTCTGAAATCTAATTCCTCTCAATCCATATGGTTTAGTAAACAAAGGGACCATGCAACTTAGGGTGGAGAATAAAAAGGTTGAGGAGAGGAAGCATGGGGATTGCATGTATCCTTGCCAGCCACTTTCTCTTCTGGAAACACTGCAAGCATGAAATGAACTGAACCCAAGGAAATTTTTTTAATTTTTAAGTAACTATAATTTTCTGTTACCCAATTTAATTATGTAAATTACAATTCAACTATGATCTGTTTTTTAATTCTTGCATTCAATCTGTTTCCGGAGTTCATATTTTGTGCATATTCTTCATCTAACATGTAAATTTCTCGATCATACGGTCGTACCAGAGAGTGCATACCCTGCTGTAAAGAAAGACATAACAGGAGGGGGTTCAACTGAGAGAGGTATGTGGCTGATGTTCTTGTTACTTTGGATCAATTTTGGCTATAATTTATGACATGTATAAATCACCATCTTCTTCATGATGCTTTTTCAGATGCATTGTATGCACAAATTGAAACAGGGAAACGGTTGGCCCTAATTAAAGCATGGGAGGAAAGTGAGAAAACAAAAGCAGAGAACAAGTATGAGGGAGGCTATTGTGCTTTTTATAAGCTTAAACATGAAAATTATTGGAGTGTCTATTGCTTTACAATAATCATGATCTTTCATGCTTGATTAAGGTAATTAAATTAATCCAACATTGTCAACCATTGACAGGGCATATAGAAGAATGTCAACAGTAGAATTGTGGGAAGACAGCAAGAGAACTTCTGTGGAGGCAGAACTCAAAAAAATTGAGGTAAGAAAACCCTGTTTTGCAGTAGATTATGATCTTTAATAAAAATAAAATGAAAATGAAAATTGGAACTTTGTCGTCGTCGTGAAATAATCTTGTGTTACACCCTTTTGGACAGGAATTCTTTTTTTGTCATACCATTTATCTGACAATGTATTTTGTACCAACTTAACATGTACATTGCTTGAAATTAACACTAATTCATATAATCTAACTAAAACCCTTTTTTGATATTTGACCAAAATGTGTTTCGATCGACTAATCTGTGGGGACTAATGACAGGAAAATTTTGAGAGCAATGCCCCAGGGTGGAGGAGACAGCTGCAAAGTTTTGTTCTCCCGGAATTACACTAAAGAAATTGCTACTTGGGTGCTTCATCAGCCAGCATTCTGCAATTATGTAATTAACCATAAAAAATAAGGGAGAGGCTTGTTTTCCACTTTGGTTTGAGCTTTTTATTTCTAATGCAACATTTATAAAAATAAAATAAAAAACAAAGCAAACCATATAAACTTTTAGAAATTCTTCTATACAGACGTCCAGACGTTATTATCGTGTGGACGCCATGTATTTTTTACTATCTCACTCTGTTTTCCTCTTTGTTTACAATAACATTCACACAATAATAACATATGAACATCCGATGAGAGAATAACTGTATAAACTTTTGTTCTTAGGATTGGTAAAGTGTATAACAATTTACATATATAGCTATGAAAAATAGGCAACTTTTGAAATTTCTGAGCTCATTCCAAGCCCATTGCAATAATCCACCCCAAACACTTGGAATTAAACTTCCACTTCCATAAGCCCACTTGAACGTTGGGCTTCTAAATTTTGGGCCACTACTTTTCCCATTGCTATTATTTTTTTAATTTTATATTTTAAATGGTGGTATTGTATCCTCCCTTAACTAGTCCTACCCATCTACTTCTTGTTCCATCCACACAACAAATAAAATAAAAGCAATAATTTTACTCAATCCACCCACTAAATACACTATATGGTGTTTTTTTTTACGGACCATTGAGATATTTTTAATTACTTTAATTTACAAGAAAGAAACTTTAGACTCGAGTGCATAGAGACGGACACACTACTCTAACTAATTGGTCTAACTCACATTTACATTCTCGTTTACTTCTCATTTTTATTTTGATTCTTGCAACTAACTTATGCCGAACAGTTTGTGTCATATAGGCCCCATTCGCATTACTTGCTCCCAAAATTGGTTGAAATCTAAAGAACTGGTAGTTGAGTGAGTAGTGCTTGAAGAATTATGGCCCAATATTTGCTTCTCAGTAACCAAACACACGTTGCCAAACTCTTGTTTCTTTTGTTTTCCAGATGCTCCGTTTAAATAAAGTCAGATTCTGTTTCTAAATTGGATTTCATGCGTATGTTAATTATTATCTAACGAAGAAAAAAAAAGAGATTCATGAGCTCGCAGGCCCACTCAAAGGTCCCCACTCCCCACCCACCCCCTTTTTTCCACCCTCACTTGAGATTTCTTTCGTCACGTGATACCTGTTCACTTTGGGCTGTCTTAGCACGTGATTTTCTTTACTTATTTGTGTTTTCACTTTCGTATTTTTTATTTTCATCTTTTTCCCTTTGGCACTTGATGCTTGAACTAGATGTCTTTTTACATATAACACTATTTTTTTTAGCTCATACATACATATATATAACATTGTTGGAGAGAGACATAATACATTTGGTTTGCAAATTTTTCGTTATCCGTTTCTTTAAAATTCATGTATGATAAGAATTTTTAGGGTATTCTCGTTGTAATTTTATCGATCAGTTCTAAAAAATGAAAGAAAAGAAAAAAACTGTTTAAAAGAGAGGGAGAAAGAGAGAGACAGCTTGAGGTGCTTCCAGGGGAGCAAACCAAACCAATGGACCTTCTTGAAAAGTATCTTAGATGGTGTCTCTTTAATTATGCCTTGTAACTTTGCAAGAGCTGGTGTGCTTCCAGTTTTTCTATCTTTCATATGTTTGTGGATACCACCTTCACATGGGCACCTTCTGTTGTCTCTCATGTGTGCAAGTCTCATCATTTCCCATCTCCTTTGTTGGGATTCAGCCGAGTCCTTGTCCAACAAATTTTTTTATGACAATTATGCAAATAGGAACATAAAGATAAAGTAAAATGAAACCAAAAAAGATTAAGTTGTCTTTATATGATCTTTTTATTTCCACAAGCTAACCAAATGGCTAATCACACTGTGCACTTTGTATATGATATGTTGTCACATGATACACAGATAAAAGTAAGTACAAAGAAATCTTCTTCACATGACTGATCAAGCTCTGAAACATATGCAAGAAGCTAGCTAAATTTATATCTTAGACCCAAATTACAATTTAGATTTAAAAAAAAAACATGCATGAGCTTGTTTGGGACTGTTTTTTAAAGAAGCACTTATGCTCATAAGCTCTTTTTATAAAAGTGCTTTTATTATAAAGATGTCGAAATTTTCATAAGAAATTCAAGTGCTTCTCCAGAAAACGCTTTTATGACCTAGAAGCACTTCAAACATTTTATACCAAACGTTTCCCAAATAGACTCATAGTCTTTTTCTTGGATTAGCAATATTGTGAAAGATTTAGGCTATTTGCATGTGAGTCGAATCCTTGATTTTATATGTGTTCTAGAAGAAAACTAATTTGTCTTTGATGAAAATCTTGTTGCTATAATAATGTGCTTGTGATGATAAATAATAATACAAAAAGTTTAATGATTAGCTTTGGGTTCATTAATATTTTCAGTACCTACAACATGCGAGAGGTTGTTGAATTAGGTTTACCTAATAATTATAAGATTCCCAAAGTTGATGGGAAGTACATTGTTGCTCGCTATACATTTGAAGGAGAAAAAAGAAATTAAGAGAGGAAATTTATAGATCCATCTATTTTCCAACTTCATAATCATGATAATAAATATTTTCAACGACAATGCAGCTTGACCAACTTTTAAATGCTTAAATGGGTAATTTCATGCATTATGATCCTAGATTCTTAAGATTTGATAGCTTAATAATGATCCCAAAAAGTATTCCACTTCGGTAATTTGATGTACATAAGCTGTGTGACTCGAGCCTATATGTGTAATAATAATAATATATATGGATGCTAAAACTTTAAAGCCAAGATCTCAACCGACAAGTGGATTAGGGGTCCCTCTCATTGCTAATAAGGTGGAAAAGTTTTAAAGGGACCATCTAGCAAGTCATGATTACCATCTCCCCTCTGCTCTGCAACATTATCCTAAGCATCAATTTACATCTTTATCTATGCTTCTCACTGCTACTTTTCTCTGCAGATAGAGGCCCTTCTCCAACTTCTTCCTGGCTCCCCACCAATGACTTTTTCTTTATCATAATCTAACATGGGTTTAAAAGTCCATGCATTCATTTATAAGTTATAACCTTTAATTTTTCTGGATAACTCTTAGTGGTATGTTTACTTACTTGAAACGAGAGAAGTAAAAAATCAGAAAACTTAGAAATAAGGGAAGTAAAGAATTGGAATTATATTAACTGAGTCCTCTAGTTGATCCAATTCTTGATTTTGAGGCTATTGCGCTAATAATTTTAAGATTATGTTCTAGAAAATGTGGAGAAGCCAAGAATTGACATAATTCTATTTCTTCTTATACCCATTACTGATAAGTGAATTTGCCATTAAAAAAACTTCGGAATCTCTTAAAGCACCCATAAATCTCTCGGAGATTTCCTCTATTTTTGTTGAGATGTAAGGAAAGACTTCTCATCTATAGTAGCAAACTAGCGATTTTTCACACTTACGTATTTGCAGTATAGTAAAACATCTAATGAAAATCAAAGCACAAAAAGTACAAAGGAATTGAAAGATAGGAGTTTGCATGATTGTTGAGCTATGCAAATTAAATGCAATTCACAGGAACTCACGAGCACACCAAAAGGAAGAAACTAATTAATAGATAGAGCCATACGTGTGTGGTAAATGAAACCAAAAACAATAATGGATATGTCAGTCTGCTGAAAATTTTGAACTTGGCGCATGATAGAAGTAGTGGCGCATTACAATTTTGCATGGCCCTCAGCATTCAAGTAAATGGACCCCTTGTTCTGTGTTCTCTTCTCTTCTCAAACTTGTCCGTCACTTGCAATGAACTGTAGGAGGTTTGATGATGCAAATACAGTTGGCCACATTGATTTAGGCCAAACAACACATGGAGTTGTTTGTGACAAGACACAAGCATCCTTTAGGGTCCTCCTATGTTGTCAAATTCCGTTTTTTAATTTTCTTATGTGTGGGGCTTTTTCTTTTTGTTTGCTAAAATGTGGGTCGAAAGTTTCTTGTGGTTGAAGATATTGGAGAAGCTTCCTCTTAACCCTTTTAGCCCCCACCTCACTTCGGGCTCGTTTGATAACCATTTTAATTTTAGTTTTTAGTTTTCATTTTTTGTACTAGAGTATAGAGGAAAAGGAGGGAGAATGGAAGTGAGAATGAGAGTGGAGATGAGATTGAAAATAAAGATGAGAGGATAGGATGAGAGGGAGAAGTAACAAAAGTGAAAACAAAAACTGAATTCTATTTCAAATTGTTTTCACTTTTGTTACTCCTCCCTCTCATCCTCTCTCTAAATCTCATCCTCACTCTCATTCTCACTCTCATTTTCCTCTATACTCTCAACTGTTAATAACATTGTAACATTGAATTCAAAATCAATTAGTAATATAGAGAGAGATTTACGATTTAATCTGTTGCAAAATTTACATAGGTTGAGTCTTCATATTAGCCAACATAGAATGCAATAATGTGAGACTTTTGGTTATCACAACGCGCCTCTTAAATACGCTGTCAAACTATGTTAAGAATTTTGCTAACCTCAGTCATCTATGCGTGTGTGATAAATTTTAGACAGCTGATAAGACGTGGGCTCCATATTTATGGCATGTGAGTGATTCATTGTAACACAACTCCTACGTTATAAACTCGAAACATCCAATCAAAAAAATCAAATGTTAAGTAGTGAAAGAAGCTCAAAGTTTTTATTGACTTAAACGCAAGGCTTAAAATGTCGGATATTCTGAAAAACAACGTCCCTGTAATAGATATGTGCATAGACAGAGAGACACAGAGGACCACACAGCCACAAGATGAAGAGCCAAAAAGCAAAAGATGTACATGGGGTTGGGCATGGAGCCCATTCAAGGGCAGTTGGGTTGACAGTTATTAAAGTTATATATATATATAATTCAGAAACTCTCTTGGACTTTAGAAATTGTAAGATATTTACATGTCACATGTTTTACTTGGAAGAAATTGAGGTGGTGAGTCTGGTGCTGCCTGCAGACGCACGCTTTGCTTTGGAGCTGTGGAGGTGGAGTCAGTAGACTACTTATTGACTGTGGTTATAAGCTTCGGCCAACAGAAGAGAACAGAAAAGATGAGGCAGCTTTAAAGCCAAGCAAAGAAAAGAAATACAGAGACAGACAGACAGCAGCAACCCCAACTCCCTATCATCTTCCCACATCTAAAGCTTTCTTCTCCTGCCTCCTCCCACGTACCACACCTTAAAAGGTGTACCAGAATTTCATTGTTCCAAACCTACACACTCTAGCTACCCCATTCTCCGTCTTCTATCTTTCTTTTTACCCTTCCTTTTTTTATTTTGTTAATGATTTTTAATTTCGTAACATATGTGAATAAAACTATTTATACCATATTTTATATTGCTAAAAATGCATACCATATTTTATATTGCTAAAAATGCATCTTTTGCGAAAATGATGTCACATTAGAGTCATGGTACCCACTATTTATACCATATTTTATATTGCTAAAAATGCATCTTTTGCGAAAATGATGTCACATTAGAGTCATGGTACCCACACAAATGTCTCATATTTAAATGAAATATAATGTGGTACATACGTGAATGTGACACTCTTTTTAAGTAATGTCAAAATTTCAAGTAAACTTCGAATACATGAAATAACTAGTCAACATTTGAAGAAGAATGAAATGGATTTAAAGTGATACGTGTGTATAGTTATTTCACATCCAATTCAGATATACTACATCTAGTCAGTTCAAATACATTAGTCTAATGTATTTTCTAATTCTTGTAGTAAATTTAACCTTGTTAATGTGCATTCTTTCGTCCAAATGTAGCCCAAGTATTTGAGTGTACACCACATCAACCCCATGCTCATATCTTAATTATCACTGTGTCATCCATAGGGTTGCGGCAACATTACTCATATTGTATGGGTTGAAATTTATGGTTATGGAATTCAGATAGGATACTTTGGTATAAACGCTTCTTGGGAAATTAAAGTTTCTCTTCTCTATGCCCCTAACTTACCTAACCAGCAGTGCCATACAATACGACAGTCAAATTATACATATCTTAACGTGATTCGCTTGGTAAAAGACATTAGAACCAATCCAACAAGCTACCTAATTCTTTTATCAAATTTCGCACAAATCTTCTAATTCTAAATGCTCAATAAAAAATAAAAAAAATCAACAGTTTGATTTTTTTTGTTGCATCAAAAGGTACAATTCTGATCTCTTGGACTACAGGGGTCTAAAAATATATTTTCATTAAAATAAAACAATGAAACAGTACATCGACTTCAAAACAGACAGACCTCATTAAAATATATCAACCGTTCGATACTTGAAATGAGGTATTTGACAAACGAAAAATAATAATATTTAATTTATAATACTATTAGCTGTGGCTACTTGCTAACCAACTTGGTCATATGCCTAAACAACCCAATGAAGAATATAAAAAAACTAATAAACATCGAAAGAGCATCAATCAAACTGGGCTTAATATAATTTTAATCACACGTGGTTGAAAGTAAAGCAATATTTTTATTTTAAAATGGATTTATAATTCAACAAAGGCACAGTTAAAGCCTGCCTCCAGCTTAGGTTAAAAGTGGACTATAAGTAAACGCAAGGGGATTTTATGTTCAACTACCATTTACCTCTACTTGCCAAGTGCCAACCATAAATAGGTAAAAAGAAGAATTTATTTTCCCTTTCTTTCAGTTGCATACGCTAAAATTAAATAGTAATATAATGATTTATGTGACATTTTGACACTATGCAAGTTTTTTTTTCTAATCTCCATCATAAATAGTTAATACTATAACATTTTATTATGATTTTTAAAAGAGAATAAATAATAACGAGCCCTGCTATTAAAAAATATTTTAAAAAAATTTAGACATCAATTTTGAGACCATTTTGTCCTTTAATTTTCATTATTTATATTTATATGCATCTCAATTGAACATATCGGTTGAAGATGTTCATTCTTTTTGAGAAGAAGAGTCAAATGTCTTAATGCACCTTTGTAATTGTGAGCATTTTAATGCACCAATAAGCTAACAGTGTGTGGTTTTTATACCAAGTCAGCAGGTATTGGTAGGCATTAATATTCAGAAAATTAAGTGCTAGCTTTAATTGAAACCTACAATAATTTGTTGCTTTTTGGCTGGAGAACGCTCCAATTTGGTTAAATGTCATTTTCTTCAAATTTCTATAATCAAGGAAATTAAATTGGTCATTGCTGACCGACCGTTGGTGTTTCTTTTTAGGCCTTTTTTTTCCCGTTAATTAGAATGACTAAATTGACACTTCCAAATTAAGAAAACCCAACCAAATCCTTACATCACAATCCTTCACATTCTTTGTGGTAAAATAAAAACCCAACAAAACCCAGTTTCGAGTTTCTTGTCTTTGTCATCTGCCATAAACCCTGCAAGGGTCAGAATTGAAACGCAGCACATTTGGTCGGAAAAATCTGAAAGCTCTGTTGTTTGTGATGGGGGCATTTGCGGAAGCCAAGTGCCAAGGGCCCCCTGGTTACTGGCTAGTTTGTTTAATTTAGGAAGAAATTAAATTACTGGACCCAGCAAGCAAGCATGCATTCTTGGGTGAACTATAAATAGGAAAAAATGTGTAAGCTTTTTTTCTGGGGTCTTATCATATACAGAAGAATCCATTTGATCATATTCGAGTTTTTTTTTTTAATTTCCTTTTTCTTGAGAAATTAGATTAGATGGGAGAACCAAGCTCAATATGAAGATACAAATTTGTAAAATCTTGCTGGAAAACCCAGTCTTATTATTGTACAACCATTCGAATTAAATTCGGATACTCCATAATCCACTTTCTCGTAATGCGTAAGGTTAATAAATAAAATTCTAAACACATACGATCGTATGTAAATTATACATTGTTACTTATCAGTAAAACGCACAAGAAAGTTAGTAAAAGAAAGAGATGCCTTTGTCAAAATTGTTTATCTTCGAGTATTTTAAGAGGAAAAAGAAATGCTTATGCTATGTGACAATGTCCAAAATTTGATAGCAATTTTAACCACAATACAACTGGACAAACATGGGAGAAACGTTAAATTTAAATATCTGAATCAAATCAAAATAAAATCTTAATTGCTTTATTGGAATTTACCAAAAAATAAAATAAAAATTGCCAGAGTAATATAACTCCTGAAAACACAAGGGCATGTATGTCAAATCAAAAGTTTGACCCACTATAAAAAATTGGATAAAAAAACTAATTTATTTTTTCCAAATTAATTTTCTATTACCTTAATAAATCATAAATTATTTTACAGAAGCTTCTCCCTCAATTTTTTACGACATAAATATAAATTTCCTCCCAATTTTTCTTTTGAAAAAGTTAGAATACATGTGTCATCGCTCTCTAAAAGACTGTTACAAAGAGAGAAGAGAAAGCTCTTCAGATCTGCTTAATTTTGTTGTCTTCCGTGCATATCTCTCGAAACCATTCCCGAAAACTCACAGTCCAAGCTTCCCTGAAATCTTTTCATCGAGTCGACTCGCATTGATCCACCGAGTCAGCTACCTGTTTCATGCTCTGTTTTTAAGCCAATGAGCTAAAACTTCAAAAGTGCAGAGCTTGGTTCTCAGTTTGGATTGTTCACCGGCAGAATGGTGGTGTTCCGGCGGGTTGTACCGGAGCTCCGGTGAGTGTCGGAGTTCCGGTGAGTGTTCCGGCGAGGCTTGCTTTGGGTTTTGGATAGTGTAAAATGTTCAAGTCAGCGAGATGGAGAAGCGACAAGAACAAGATCAAAGCCGTCTTCAAATTGCAGTTCCATGCAACTCAGGTTGTTTAACACTCATTGCCTTTGTAATTGAAGCTTTGTGATTGTTTTTTTTCTGAATTGGGTATTGTTTGGTGTCTGAGAAAATGCAGGGAAATGAAAACCAAATAATGTTTTGTTATAGAAGTTTCAATCTTTTATGTCTGACTCGATGAGTGTTTAGAACCGGAGAGCTGATTATTGCATACTCAATTTAGCATTTCACTGTGAGCAAAATGTTTATTTTCTTTCTTTTCTTATCCTGGCAACTAAGTGGAGGAAATTGAAGAATGTGAATCTGTGAATGTGATTGAGGTGTTGGAATTGTATAATAAAAGTGTGTTTTTGTGTGATTTCAGGTGCCAAAGTTGGGTGTGGATACATTGACGGTATCTGTTATTCCGGGGGATGTGGGAAAAGCAACTGTGAAATTAGAAAAAGCTACAGTTCGAGATGGGAGCTGTCGATGGGAAAATCCGGCCCATGAAACAGTAAAATTCGTCCATGAGCCGAAAACTGGGAAGATCAAGGAGTGTCTCTACAACTTTGTTGTCTCAACTGTATGAATTATTAACAAAATGTCAAGCATTGAATTGTTAGATTTTTTTTTTTTTTTTTTTTTTTCTGGTTAATATCAACTTTGTTTATGAATATCTGATTTCTTTTAACATGTGTGTAGGGATCTTCTAAAGCTAGTGTTCTTGGGGATGTTTCTGTTGATTTTGCTGACTATGCTGAGGCTACTAAAACTTCCTGTGTCTCTCTTCCCCTTAAGAATTCTAATTCTAATGCAGTTTTACATGTTAGTATTCTCCCACTTTATCTGGTTTTAAAATTCTACAGCGCTGCTGATAACTAGATAAAGACTACAATTTGATTGTTGCGTCTTATGAACCTCTTTTTGTTTTTTAATAGGTTACCATTCAAAGATTGCAGGAAAACGTTGATCAGAGGTAAACTTGTATTTAGTTTCCTTAGTCTTTGGAGTTTGCTTTTATATGAATTCTGATTTTTGATTTTCCCCTTGCCTGGTAAATTTTAAAGAGAGGAAGAAGGCTGTGAAGATGCGACTGTTAAATCCCAGGATAGAAGCTTGAAGAATCACTTAAGCAATCATGATGCAGATGAGAGGGTTTTGATCGTGAGTTTCATGCCATACATACAAAGAATGCATATATATTTTTTTTATTATTGAAAAGTTTTTTTATTTGTTCCTAATTATCATACATCAGTTCTTCTTTCTGTTGAGATGGTTGGAGGGTGGTTGAATAGATGATAATAAAATCATTTCAAGTTTAATGTGAAGATCTTCTTTTTATTGTTTTGAAATTTTCCTTGCTGATTCACAGGATGAAAGAATCAATAGAACCACCCAAAATGCTGATTTCAATCGTAGGGCATCTATAGGATCTGACATTACATTGTCAAGTTCTGACAGCGGTTCTGGACTCGATACTCCTCGAGAACATGGACTGAGAAGCATTAATATCGGTCATGATCCTTCAAGCTTTCCGTCATCTCTTAGTCATGCCTCAGTACAACATAAACCTGCTGTTTATACCCCGA
The DNA here is from genome assembly GCF_902201215.1 of Prunus dulcis. NCBI lineage: Eukaryota > Viridiplantae > Streptophyta > Magnoliopsida > Rosales > Rosaceae > Prunus > Prunus dulcis. Next base: position 9,559,363 of record NC_047654.1, read on the forward strand.
CAACAACCTATGACGAGCATCAGCGATCACAATGGGCATGGTCTGCAGGTTCTGAACATGGAGTAAGTACTGATGGTTCAACAAAGAGTTCTCACGACACCCTTCCAAGAGAAAGGCCTTCAGATGACGAGATCGAAAAGCTAAAAGCTGAACTTGTTGTTTTAGCTAGACAGGCAGATATGTCAGAGTTAGAATTACAAACATTAAGGAAGCAGATAGTCAAAGAGAGCAAAAGGGGGCAGGATCTTTCAAAAGAAGTCATTAGCTTGAAAGAGGAGCGAGATGCTTTCAAGGCAGAATGTGAAAAACTAAAAGCCTTTCAGAAGAAACGTATGGATGATGCACAAATTAAACACAGGTTCCAGTTAGAAGGTGGAGATCTGCAGGCTCTTGTAGATGAAATCAGACAAGAACTAAGTTATGAGAAGGACCTGACTTTCAATCTCCGTTTACAGCTCCAGAAGACGCAAGAATCAAATTCTGAGTTGATTCTTGCTGTACGAGACCTGGAGGAGATATTGGAGCAGAAGAATAGTGAAATAGCTGACATTTCCAACAGACCAGAATCCACTGAAGATGCTGCAGGGTTGAAGGCAACCATCTCAAAAGGTGGGACCAGTGAGGATGAGGAGCAGATGGAGCTGGAGGATCTTGTTAAGGAGCACAGCAATGCCAGGGAAACACACCTGCTTGCGAAACAGATTGCAGACCTCTATAGTGAAATAGAAATCTATAGACGAGACAAAGATGAGCTTGAGATCCAAATGGAGCAGCTTGCACTTGACTATGAGATATTGAAACAAGAAAACCATGACATCTCATATAAACTAGAGCAAAGCCAACTGCAAGAACAACTTAAAATGCAGTATGAATGTTCATCTCCCTCTGCTAGCATGAATGAACTTGAATCCCAAGTTGAGGATTTGGAAACAGAACTGAAGAAGCAGGCTGAAGATTTTTCTAATTCGTTGGCTACCATAAAGGAACTTGAATCACATATCAAAAGCTTGGAGGATGAACTGGAGAAGCAGGCACAAGTATTTGAAGCTGATTTAGAAGCTGTGACATGTGCGAAAGTTGAGCAGGAGCAAAGAGCCATCCGAGCAGAGGGGGCACTGAGGAAAACTAGATCCAAAAATGCTAATACAGCTGAGAGGCTTCAGGAAGAATTTAGAAGACTCTCTGTGCAAATGGCCTCAACATTTGATGCAAATGAAAAGGTAGCTTTGAAAGCAATGACAGAAGCCAATGAACTGTGTGTACAGAAATGTCAACTAGAAGAAATGCTCCAGAAAACTACGGAAGAGCTTCAGGAAGTTAGAAATGATTATGAGGCAAGATTGCAGAAGATCTCCGACCAAATAGATGAGAAAACCGAACAGATAGAACAAATGTTAGTGGAAATTGAGAATAAATCCAAGCAGCTTGAACATCAGCAGAAGCAAGAGGAAGAAGTTAAGGGGCATTTCTCCCAGGTGATCTTACAGCTCCAGTCTGAGATTGATAGGCTTAAAACTGAAAATAATAGCCTTTCTGAGCAAGCAGAGGAAAACAAAAATTTGAGAGCAGATTTGGAACAAATGAAGAAATCAATTGAGGAAACTGAGATGCTGATACAAAGTGGAGATGCGGAAAGAATTGAGCTGGTGAGTACAATTGCTATGCTGAAGGAGGAAGCAGAGAAGTCATTGGAGAAGTTGAATAGAATGAGGGAGCTCAAAGAAGAAAAAGAAGCGATAGTTGGACTCCTACAGTCGGAACTAGAAGAGCTTAAAACTCAATGTAATGACTTGAAACATTCGATATCTGAGGATGAGGTAGAGAAAGAAAAACTTAGAAAGCAGGTCTTCCAGCTAAAGGCTGACCTGAGAAAGAAGGAAGATGCATTCACAACCATTGAAAAGAAGCTCAAGGATAGCAATGGACGTGCATTAGTTTCTGATGGAATTAAATGTACTCACAGAAACAATAAGTCTTTGCCAGTTCCTAAAGGTTCAAAAGAAGTTGCAGGTCTTAGGGAGAGAATAAAATTGCTCGAGGTAAATTTTAAATTCTTAGTCATATATTGAAACAATTTTGATACGAAACTTTATTTATGAAACGATCTTTATTTTTATTTTTATGAAAGATAAACCAAGAGAAGATCAGTTAAATTTGCAACAATAAGAGAGGATATTAAAACCTGTAAACATCTTCTGATACATCCAAATCATTTTCTAGCTACTGTCTTTATTGATGCATGAGCAGATAATGTCTCTAATTTTTAATTTTTTAATTTTACAGGGACAAATAAAGTTAAGGGAAGCTGCTTTGGAAACCTCAACTGCTTCATTTTTGGAGAAGGAAAAGGATCTTCAAAACATAATCGAAGAGTTAGAGAGCAGGGTGGAAGAAATCAATCAGAATAGTTCAGTTATGAAGGTGGGTAATCTCTTAGTATTACGTAATGCACCAGATACAATGCTTATGCTTATAAGAAGGATTATGATCTAAAAGAAAAATCATATTCCAACAAAAAAAAAAAAAAAAAACGAAATTAGATTGTAATGCTATTTGATACGGGATTACCTACGTAAATAGGCATTAGTTATAGGGTTTTAGATGTGAGGCATATTGAGCAAGAACATTGACTTCGAGTTTAGGGTAGTTCTCATCTTGCTCTAGTTCTTCTTCTTCTCTTCTTACTCTAATTCTTGAATAATGTCTATGCTGAGCTTTTTGCCTTTGCCATTAAATGCTGTCTAATTGTATCTGAAGGTATTTGTGCAATCATCTTATGGTACAGGTAGGCAAAGATATCACTGGTATAACTTCAAATGAAGAAGAGAGGAGTGGATCTGAATACTTGGGCCACTCAGCATTATTGCCCAAAGAAAATGGAAATGATATGTCTTGTATCAAGAGGTCTGATTTGTAGAAACAAATTATCAATTTCACTGAGTCAGTTATTTTTTTGTTTTATACGTTTTACAATTTTACTCTGCTTGTTCCTAGTATGCAGCAAGTTACTGAAGTACTGTTTTTTTTTTTTTGGGCCTTCCACAGTGCTGATGAAATGTCATCAGAGCAAGAACCAAGACTCGCCAATGTGGATCATAGAAATGGCTACCATGATGACTTATTAACTGAATTAGCGTCAATTAAGGAGAGGAATACATCAATGGAAAGTGAACTAAAGGAGATGCAAGAGAGATATTCAGAGATAAGTCTCAAATTTGCAGAGGTAGAAGGTGAAAGACAACAGCTTGTAATGACAGTACGCAACCTCAAAAATTTGAAGAGGAGCTAAAAAACTGTTCATAATCCTATATTACCATGTACAGTTAAAACAACTGGAGTATGTTCACACCAAAAATCAAGACCTGACAGTTCATTGCAGTGAGTAAATTTATGCACACAGGTCATATAATTTTTCCCCTCACTTGCTTTATGCTGTGTGTCTTCTCCCATGTCTAATGTAGTTCATGTGGTTCAGTGTTCTGTCCATGCTTTTTTCTGTGATTCTTTTAAAGCTTATCAATGTTCTCATGTCCAACATATATGACGATTATATCATTAATATATTCTTTATATTTTTTGATCCTTTCAATTTTGCAGCTCTTGTTAATATTATCAGAAGAGTTGTACGTTTTTATGTGTAGAGTATCTATATATCTTAGTATAGTTTTTGTACTTCTGGCCATGGCCAAGAGTGCAGCGGTTTTCGTGGACTGAACTCAATTAGCTTGTGATGCGTGGCCAAAATCTACACCCTTGTTTCTTGCCTTGGCCTCGTGAAGGACAACTGACCATTAAAATTTGTGGAGATCAAGTACCACACCAGTCAAATTATGGCTGCTTCAATCTATATGTGTTCCTTTGGCTGGTGGCCTTCTGGTAGGCATTAGTAGTTGTGTTTCGTTCTTTGAGTATTATAGATTAAAAAACAAATCTCAAAATTGTGGATCAATTGGTTAAGAGCATTTACTCCTGCACCCAAAGTGCTAGGTTCGAGTCCCCCGTCCCCCAATATTACTGTTAACTAGGCATGTTATGCACTTAAGTTGTTTTTTACAACTAACATCATGGTGTACTACTTCAAATTTGAAAGGACTTTTGGTGATTGGTCTTATTGTTCTATGCTGACAACTAAGATGTGGGTGATTTGGGTCATAATAGTTAAACAAGAGGTAGATTTCTAATTAGAATTTGTAACTTAGCAATTGGATGTTTCTAATTGTGGCCTTCATTTTCACGTTTTATTTCCAAATGAAGTCAAGTTGCCTATAATGAAAATTTATTCAGATGCATGCACTTATTAGACAGCTATACAAGTTCCAATAGGCCTCATCATTTGGCCCGCGGGCTCATGGGCTGATAGGGGCCTGCCTGGCCCATTGAAAAAAAGCCCTTCTCCGCCCGTTATGGGCTTTGAGATTGCCCGGCCCGCCTTGGCCTTGGGTGTTTAAGCTCGGTCATAGGTCCGGCCCGATTAAGCCCAAGAAAGTCCGACCCAGCCCGCCCACAAAAGCCTAACCCGTTAGGCCCGCATACATATATAATTATGTATAAATAAGAGTTTAGGTTTAGGATTATATCACTTAAATCACATATATATAATTTGTTTCATTTCATTTACTTTTCTTTACTCATTACTAGTTTATAATTGGATGATTAGCACATAAATATGTGTCAATTGTTAATCCAACAATTATAATTGGATGATTAGCACACTAATCATATATATAAGATGAACAACATATCATATCACTAAATATAATCATATCATGAAACATAATCGTACCACCAAATAAAATCATGCTTTTCTTGAACACATCACCAAATATTTGCATATTTATTCATACCATCCTTTAAAAAAATATTTTTTTGATACTTATTATTTTTTAAAATTATTTCTTAAAACGTATTACGATCTAATTATGTAATAATCTTAAAAATAATACATGGTTTTTAATATTTTTGTGAAAAATCTTATAAGTTGTGTAATTTTATTGGGTGTTTTATGAATTTGGTTTGAAGTAAAAATATTGGAATTAAGTGAGTTTAATCTTAAATTTGGACTAAAATGCCTTTATGATTAAGTTTATGATTTTTTTTGAATGAAGCAGGGTCCGACCCGGCCCGATGGGCTTTCTTAAGCCCGGCTCATGGGTCGGGCTTGGGCTTTGAATTTTCTAAAAAAATGCGGCCCGACCCGGCCCAATATTTTCTCTCTCCTCTTTAAAACTCTGCCCGACTCGACCCGGCTCATTGACGAGCCCTAAGTTCCAATCATGCATGCTTGCCTGCTGCAGAAAATTTGTACATTCACTATGCATCAAGAAAAAAAAAACATGATACACATGGAATTCATTTAAACAAGACCCACAAAAAAAGGTGGATCGAGAGAGAGAGAGAGAGAGGACTAAAAGACTAGGCTACAGCTAAGCTCCTAATCAACATAGAGTCCAAATCCTTATCTGATTAGAAGACCACATTAAGTGGTTCAAGACATTTTAACTTCTTACAAGAGAGAGAGAGAGAGAGAGGACCTCTGTCAGGATATTAGTTTAATTCCAGGCTTAAAGCATTGTTGGGTTGTGTTAATACATGAAATATTAGCTTGCTGTATAGGAAAATGGAAAATATACTATATTAGGCTGAATTAATCTGCTCAATCCCACAAAATCTCAATTAAAATTCCAACAAAAGGAAACAATAAGAGAGGTTCCATGAGCAACAACATTGCCAACCACAAAATCGGTCGTATTCACATAGACCAAAAACGAAAAAAAGAAAAAGAAACCAGAGTTACTAGCTCTAAAGATGTAAGCTCATAATTGATGTCTAATTAATCCATAAACAGTGACAAGGGCCATGATAAGGGAGTGATCTACATGAGCCTCCACCACCAAACTCAGCACATCATCTCCCAATACAACTCCTGAACTTGACTGCTTTCTCTTTGCCTCTGCTACAAATCCTCCATTGCTGTCTGTAATTCTAAATGCTGATGATTTACCCCCCAAGGCTTCTAACTTGTAGCTGCAACTGGTCTCAGATCCCATGCTTACTTTATAAGAACACTCGTTATTTCCAAGAATTGCTCTACAACTTTTCCTCACTCGAAACATTGGCCTATTGGCACCAACAAAAGTGTTGCTTTTGTAGCCCTCCCAGCTTAGAAAACCACACATTTTCTTCTCACAAACAGTGAAGAGAAGCTTGCCCCGGAGATCCATGAGATAAACTTCGTTGCTGTGCTTGTTGTCGTAGTTATCGATTCGATAAACGATTTCTCCACTTTCATCAAACGCAGTGCATCCGTTTCCTTGCATCACAAGCGATTTCATCCATATGGTGAATGTTTCTCTCTTTGAAGTCATGTACTTGTTAGAACACGATGAAGTACTAGCAGTAGAGCTAGAAGGAGCTTCATGGCTGCCGTTGAGTATTATGAGAGGATGTATCTTAGCCATTTGAGAGCTGAGAGAGATGAACCAAAATTTTGGTTTGCGTGAGACTTCTTCAATATGAAGTTACTATTTTATACTCCACCCAAAATTGGGAAAAAACCATTGAGAGAAATTGGTATATAATAATCGTTTGGTCATCACGCATCCAAAGAGACCTCCACGTTTTAACCTATATGTGCATGTGATATGTGGTGTGGGGATATGTTCATAGCCACACGTTTTATTTTTCTTTTTATCAAAATAAGTTTATATTGGTGATTATCTTCGACATTTTTTTGACTCCTTGTAGGCTGTCTGTCCAGTATTAAAGGAATAGAGATTTTAACATTATTTGGTTGCTCACATGGCTAGCTAACGGGGACTTGTTGTATATTGTATGTTAGTCTATCGACTTGTCAGTAAGTTATTTATTATTTGTTTTTAATTTATTTTCATTTTAATAAAATATTGTTTTACGTATTTGCATGTATATCGAAAAAATTAATTATGGTTTCTATAATTTTGTTCATATCCGTATCCTTATTATGATTTGATGATAATTTAATTAATATGGGGAAAGTGTCACACGTCCTCTGTTGTGGGTGGCTATATCTGTAAGGAATCTTGTGCATAAGGGACGACAAAAGTGTTTATTTTAACTCTCATTCCTTCATCTTCCCTTACTTCTTGACCGGCTTAACCCTACTGATTTAAAATGCTAACAGATCTAATACAATGGTATGCATGAGAGAGTTATTCAGAAAAGATAAGGAAAGAGAATAACTTGTGTCTTTATATTATTTGTTTTTTGAGAAAGCATTTATCCTTATTCTATTTACTTGTGTCTTTACCGCACTACGAAGTTGATAATGATATTATACATATATTTTACTTATTCGTAGGAAGATATTATACATTAAGTAAACAATTGTACAATATATATATAAGTTCATCAATGTCTTGGGAGGGCTTTTCTTTTGTTTGTTATTCAATCAATTTATCCTAAATATATGGAAGAAGTTGATGCCATGAACAACAAGATATTGTTTGTTTTTAGTTATCAACTTATCGTCATCCTCTTATGTTGACTTCAATCTGATCCAAAAATATAATGGCATGAGGGTCATTGTTTGTGCAAATATTATCGTGGAAGAATATTCGCTTCAAGATTTTTCGCCTTTTGAACTTCTTTCTCTCTCTATGGGGAGAACCAAATGACCGGAGCCGTGTATGAAAATATGGAGACATGAGAGAGGTGTGGCCGGCGACAGTTATGGTGCCATCGACTTGGAGAGAGAGAGTGGAGTTTCTCAGGAATTTTTGCTAGGTCTAGGATTACCTTGTGTGTTGAATGTAGCCATGTATTTATAGGGCTCTAGGCATCTAGGGTTTTTCAAAGAATATCTTCTTATTGGGATCAAATCACTAACTAATGATGATATCTCCAAATTTGGATAATCTTAATTGGTGATATTATCTTTTAAAATAAAGATAATATCCCTATTTTTTTAGTATCAATTAATTTGTCAAATAAATTGTCTCAATTAATTGACATAAGAGATGATCTTCTTGTCCACGTGGCGCCTTGTGATTGAAAGCCAAATTATTTGCTCCCACAGTCACAATAGCGAGAAATTTGTGTGTATTAAGAAGAATTTAAAATCTTGTCCATTGTTACTATGAATGTGAAGTTGTAAGCCAGGAACTGAATGGAGTTAAGATGAGTTCATATTGAAAACTACAAGAACATGAAATATGGGTAAAAAAAATCATTTATGTTTTGATTTCATTCTATACACCACTATTTGCTACAAGCATGGATATGTATATTTGATACAGCTAACTCTGAGTCATATTTGATGTCTAATTAAGCCATAAATAGTGACAAGAGCCATGATAAAGGAGTGGTCAACATGAGGCTCCACCACCAAAGTGAACACATCATCTCCCAAAACGACCCCTGAACTTGACTGCTTTCTCTTTGCCTCTGCTACAACTCCTCCATTGCTGTCTGTGACTCTAAATTCTGATGATTTACCACTCAAACTCTCTAACCTGTAACAGCTGCTATCAGATCTCATGGTTACTTTATAGGAAAACCCTTTCTTCTCAAAAATTGATCTGCAACTTCTTCTCACTTGAAACCATGGCTTATTGTTATTGACACCACTGCTTTTGTAGCCCTTCCAACTTGGAAAAACACATATTTTCATCTCACACAGGGTGAAGAGAAGCTTTCCTCGGAGATCCATGAGATAAACTTCGCTGCTGTGCTTGTTGTCGTAGTTATCGATTCGATACACAATCTCTCCATTCTCATCAAACGCAGTGCATCCGCTTCCTTGCATCACAAGCGATTTCATCCATATAGTGAATGTTTCTCGCTTTGAAGTTATATATTTATTATTAGAACAAGAAGCAAAACCAGTAGCTGAAGAAGCCTCATCAGTAGTACTGGGTATTATGAGGGGATGAACCTTGGCCATTTGGGAGAGGAGAGATATATGAGACAAGTTTAATTTTTGGTTTGTGAGACTTGAAACAAGTTAGTAATTTATAGTCAGTACTGAAATTTGGGAACTAAGAATAAAATCTAAGACCTCCACGTTTTATGTATGTGCATAGAAATTGGTTTAAAGTGGCTTGAAAAACGTTTTTAGAGCTTTAAAGTAGTTTGAAAACCTTTTTTTAGAGGATCCATCGTGTGTGCAAGTATACATATACACATATATATTCATACCGATCCACATATTTTCGACATTTTTTGACTACTTCTAGGCTCTCATGAGTATTATAAGAGGAACTTGTCGGGTTTTTGTGTTAATTATATGATCAATTTCTTAATCCTCTTACCAACAAATAATATTAATTATATGGAATCTGTCAATTAATTATGATAATTGAGGTCTTATCTGTTAGTACATGGTTTCTCAAATATATGGAGGGTGACACGCTTATTTGTCGCATTGAGTGACTTTGCAAAGAGAAGTCATTAACGAATCTTAAGCCTGTTTAAAATTTAGTATGGCTATTTAAAATTTAAATAAATAAGATGTGACCTAAGACAAACATGGAAAGAACATATTTGTGTTGTCAAAAGAATAAAAAAAAGAAAAGTGAAAAGGAGATGTTGGCTACTTTGCTTGTACTTCTGCCACGTTTATAACTTTTTAAAGGCCGCCTCCTTATGTAGAAAGTCCAACTAGCTTGTACAAATGGGATTCTCTTCTCATTTTATCTACTCACTTTTGAAGGTTCTACATGCTCTCTCTCTCTCTCTCTCTCTCTCTCTCTCTCTCTCTCTCTCTCTCTCTCTTCAAATTTAGAAGAATCAAAGTAATTAACATGATCGGAGCATATATTTGGCCTCTCTCTTCAAATTTAGAAGAATCAAAGTAATTAACATGATCGGAGCATATATTTGGCTAAGGAGAAGCCTTGGAGAAAGGAGCTTTTAGAAAATGAAAATAACTGAGTTAATAATTAATTACTTTATAATATCCCATATTGATACAAGTGGGGTGGAATTCCCACCAAAAGGGTTGGAATCTTGAGAAAAATTGGTCAAGAAACTCAATTGATTTCACTAAGAACCACCATTTGCTACAAGTATATATATGTATGTATGTATATCTATTTCACACAGCTAATCCTAAGTCAGATTTGATGTCTAATTAAGCCATAAACAGTAACGAGAGCCATGACAAAGGAGTGATCAACATGAGGCTCCACCACCAAAGTGAACACATCATCTCCCAATACAACTCCTGAATTTGACTGCTTTCTCTTTGCCTCTGCTACAACTCCTCCATTGCCATCTGTGATTCTGAATTCTGATGATTTACCACTCAAACCCTCTAATCTGTAAAAAGTACTATCAGATCCCATGGTTACTTTATAAGAAATCCCTTTCTTTCCAAGAACCGATCTCCAGCTTTTTCTCACTTGAAAAAATGGCTTATTGGCACCATTAATTTTAAACCCCTTCCAACTTGGAAAGCCGCACATTTTCTTCTCACACACAGTGAAGAGAAGTTTTCCGCGGAGATCCATGAGATAAACTTCGTTGCTGTGCTTGTTGTCGTAGTTATCGATTCGATAAACGACCTCTCCATTTCCATCAAACGCAGTGCATCCGTTTCCTTGCATCACAAGCGATTTCATCCATATTGTGAATGTTTCTCTCGTTGAAGTCATATGTGTATGAATAGTACAGCTTGAAGATGCATCATCGCTATTGGTACTGTTGGGTATTATGAGAGGATGAACCTTGGCCATTTTGGGTGTGAAGATATGAAAGAGAATACTCGATGTGTGTGTGTGAGACTGCTTCATTCAAGTTACTTAGTAATTTATAAAATGTTTTCAATATTAGTTTATATGATCATCCAGAAATCCACGTTTTTAATGTATGCCTTTGTGCATAGAAAATTATACGAAATATTCAAATTAATTATGCTTTCTATTTTTATTATTTTTATTTTGTATTCAAGTTGTAATGTATGTTATCATACCAAAACAAAAAAGTAGTTATCTCTAGTTCTGACGTGATCATAAATTAATAATGGAGTGTATCACGCGGTTATCTAGTAGTTGGGTTTAGGGGTTAGGGTTCTTTTTTATTTGTTGATTAATAAATTTCTCTCGTATCGTCAAAGTTTTATATCAATCGAATTTCTTAATCCACTTATATCAATGAATCACTTATACAATGTTATCTTTCGCCAACAAATTATTGGTTTGGATGAGTATGATATTAATATTGAGTGCTTATCTTTTAATTAGTTATGGTTACCAATTTGTGCATGCACTCTGCCATAAACTAACGAACAAAAGGAACAATGTAACTATACATTGATGTTGATTCTATTCCCAAATATGTTAACTAAAGAACTTAAATTTATGACGTGGCTATTTGTCGCATTGAGTCAAAAAGGAAAAGGAGATGTTTGCTACTTTGCTTGTTGTTGTATTCCCCCCCTTGAACAAACTTTTTTTGGGCCGCCTCCAAATGTTGAATCACCATTTTGCTGAGGACCAAAAAGGGGCCTTTGCATTAATTTTTCTAACTAAATTTTAGTTAAAGTTGTTAGGATGGCTAATTTTTATTTTTATTTTATTTTTATTTTTTTTTTGTTGCTGCAGATTAGAATCGATGGCACACTTTTGTTACTATTATGGCTCCTATTATTCTCTCGGATCAAAACAAATGAGATACTTGGTGAATTATTTGAAATATTGGTGTTGAAGTCTGAATCTTTTCAGCCAATTAGATCGGCTTCTTTCGTCATTCAAACCACTCGTGTGGGCTTAAAAGTCTCTTTTTAGGCCCAAATCATTGTCTTTCTTCAATTGTCGTTATTTAGAAGCTTCACTCGTTTTAGGCCCATGAATGAACATCTAAGTCCAAACAATTAGATATATAAATATATACACACACACTTCAAGTGGTCTGGTGAAATACGTATATTGATCTTATTGTCATTCTCTGACTCGTTCTAGGCTCTATATATACATATACAATAGAAAAATAATAAAGGGGATTTCAACATTATTCGGAGGGTGACACTTTGCTGGCTAACAAGGACTTCGCGCTTTAATCTACATATATATCAATTTCTTATATCTCTAGCTAGTTGTGGTTGTGATTTTAATCATAATTTAATTATGGAGGGTATATCACGCGGTTATGATCTAGTAGTTAGGGCTCCTCAGTACTTGTCACATTGTGTGGTCTTGCCTACCGCTTTGGGAACAGCATGGGCAAATTTCACAGAATCGTTGATGATATAGAAATTACAAATTAAATTGATAGGATATAAACTAATTGAGTCTTTAAGCATTCCGAATAATTACATTAAACATTATACAAGATGAGGAAGGAAGATGAGGGCAACTTTCACCAATTGTTTTTACTTTAACTAATTTATCATAGTAATATGGAAAGAATTGCAAAAACGTCTTTCGAGTTAAAACCTCACACTGGAATGGGTGCATTCGCCCTAACCAACCAATGTATTAGATTTATGTGATTAAGTTAGGGACAATAATCTTGAACTTAGTAGTGGCCATGCCGGTCTAATACACAACATGATTAATGGATCTTCATTACCTCAAGCCAAATAAAAACTCCTATCAAATTCTGATTTCCATGTGATGGTCATTGTCTTTAAGAGATAGTTAACGCAAGCCAAGATGAGTATAGACTGATAATCAAAACATGAAATACTTCCTTTTTGTACCGCCAACGAGAAGAGGAAATGAGAAATGAGAATCAATTCCTATTCCTTGATAAAGTGGTCATGTATTACTTATGGAACACTATAAGTACAAAATTGGCCCAAAAAAGACTCAGTTGATTTCATTCTAGATCTGCACACTAGAAGAATATAGTATATACATGCATATATGTATCTGAGACAGCTCTAATTAAGTCATATTTGATGTCTAATTAAGCCATAAACAGTGACAAGGGCCATGATGAAGGAGTGATCAACATGAGGCTCCACCACCAAAGTGAACACATCATCTCCCAATACAACTCCTGAACTTGACTGCTTTCTCTTTGTCTCTGCTACAACTCCTCCATTGCTATCTGTTATTCTGAATTCTGATGATTTACCACTCAAACCCTCTAGCCGGTAACAGCTGCCATCAGATCTCATGGTTACTTTATAAGCAAACCCTTTCTTTCCAAGAATTGATCTGCAACTTTTTCTCACTTGAAACAATGGCTTATTGGCACCATTATTTTTATACCCCTTCCAACTTGGAAAAAAGCACATTTTCTTCTCACACACGGTGAAGAGAAGTTTCCCACAGAGATCCATGAGATAAACTTCGTTGCTGTGCTTGGCGTCGTAGTTATCGATTCGATAAACGATCTCTCCATTTTCGTCAAACGCAGTGCATCCTTTTCCTTGCATCACAAGCGATTTCATCCATATTGTGAATGTTTCTCTCTTTGAGGTCACGTACTTGTTATTAGAACATGAGGAAGTGCTAGCAGTAGAAGCATCGTCAGTCTTGGATATTGAAAGAGGATGAACCTTGGCCATTTGGGAGCAAATTAGAGATGAAAGAACTTTAGTCTTTGGTTTGTGAAAGAAGATACTTGGTGTGTGATGATGAGAGTACTTCAATCAAGTTTGTAATTTATACTCCCTCAAAATGAGAGTATAATTAATGCAGTCTAATTAAATATTAGTTTCTTAATCCAAGAACTCCACGTTTAATTTGTGCACACAATTATGTAATTGCATAAAATAATGAGAAGCATATGGGATATGTGCCTAGAAATTGTATATAAATTTTAATTTTAATTGGTTTTTTTAATCAAAATATTATAATTTTGGTTTGACAAACATTGGTTTTAAGAGCTTCTTATATCTTATTGAAATTATCTTGGACATTTTTTGACTTCTTCTAGGCTCTCACGAGTATTATATGAAATATGCAATAGATTAATTTACAAAGGGGATTTTAACATTATTCGGATGGTGATCTTGATGGCACATGGCTAGCTAAGAAGGACTCGCCGTTTTCTGTACATATTTTTATGTTTTGCAAATTAATTTATATAATTTATGGGTTGTTGTTCGTTTGTTGTGATTTTATCTTAATTTTCTATTAATTTGAGGCCCCGAAAACTGTCACATTGCGTGGGGTCTGCCAACGTGGAAGCGACATAATTAATTAACAAATTCCTATATATAACAGTGCAAAAAATTAATTAATTAATAATAAATTGGTGTGCTTAGCTGTAATAGATTAAAGAAAGAAGAGATGACCTCAGAAAAACATGGAGGGAACATGTTTGTGTTGTCGCGCAAAAAGTCTAAAAGAACAAAAAAAAGAAAAAAAAAAAAAAAGAAAAAGAAAAAAAAGAAGTAATGGACAAATGAGAAGCATATGTAGCTAGAAAGATCTTTATTAGGTCTCTAAAGTAGCTAGAACATAACGTTAAATCAATTCTAGATGGCAAGTTTTACAATGCATTGTTGAGCTAAAATTTAAGAGCAATACCATATGAACTTAAGATCCTATGTTCAAATTCTCCCAATAATGTTTTTATCAATTGTTACGTACATATATAGCAATTTACATTATGAAAGGATGGAAAGTATTAAACTTTACTGCTATGTATATGCAATATCATGTAAATGGAAAATTCATAATAACTGCATATACCCTCTCTCTACGTACAAATAATTTGACATACATACATCACCAAGAACATATGTATGACAAAAATAGGGAAGGTGTGGAGATTTGATTCCTAATAGTACAATTAAAACTAAAAAGATATTAAAAAATAGAAAGAAAAAAAAGTATAAGGAATATCGCAAAATGATTGGCCATAAACAATTATAGGCAAGGTATCCGTACAAAATAATGTGCTAAATGAAACACCTACATGCGTCTTTTTGGTACTTCTAAGAAGCACACCAAGTAGAAATTTGCAGCTTTTCTTGGACTTGAAATTCTAAACTATATACGTACATTCAACTATATATATATAGCTTGTCTTTATTCAATCTTTCCAGATGATGAAATGATTCTTACAAATAAATTATCTGTCAAGTGAAGTTGAAGTTCATTTTGTATTGTGCACTTGGGGCGTGCATTATTATGATTATAATAGCTCAATGTCTCAAGAATCAATTGGAATTCTCTGTTGAAAATTATTAAACGCCGGGCTCTCATTGGCTCTCTCTCTAATTCCATGGCTCTTGCTTGCTCGACGATCTTGATGTATATAGAGAGCTAGCTATAGAATAATCCTTCTAGAAAGAGTTTTTATATACGGTTGCTCGATGCTCCCAAAAGGTAAACAAAGAAGTCGGTGGTGGCATTACGTTAAAAAAGTAGCTAATTGACACTTAAATAACAGCTTACCTAATCAATAATTCAGACTAAAATATATAGCGTATTTCTTAAGGAAGTTGAGGTTTCACTTTAAAATGAATTGGCAGTATGGGAGTAACTCATCTCCTTATAAACTCATGCTAGGTCTCTCAACAGTTTTGAAAATGAATGATCAGATATATACAATGTTAGACATCCATTAATCCCGAAAATTTACGCCTTGAGACAAATATATAGGTGGGAGAGAAAAAGAGGAAAATTCAGGGCCTATTGCAAAGAAGGCTTTGAAATATACTAGACAATCACTAACCCGAAAAGTTGATGTTGTCAAAAAATCAGTCAATCCAACTTACATATTAATGTTTTTTTGCCAGACTGTCTTAGAATATGATGTGCTCATACGTCAAATAGCGAATTTGAACCATTAATTAAGTTAGTTCTTGTCTAAATGTGTGATTCAAGATCGCAATGTGGCAGCATTTTTCAGCGGCAGTACGTGCCTGGTTTGAGAGTAAAGTAGTAATCAATTGAGCAGGAGATCTTTTTTGGATGCATATCAAAGTAGTGATTAACTAAATAATGAATATATACAAGCTTAACCACACAATCTATGTCATTACCATAGAATTTAAAGGGAAAAACAACATAACATTAACTCAGAAATCTCCTCTTAATTTGCTTGCATGCTTGGAGTTGGAGATAACCATGCTATTATGCAAACAAGATGGACCATTTACATTTTGCGACAAAGCAATCCATACACAGCTATTATAGCCATTATAAGGGCATGCTCCATATGAGGCACCACCTCCAGAGTTAATACATCACTCCCCAGAACTACCCCAGAAGATGATACCTTCTGCTTTGCCTGCACAAACCCATAAAACGAATTTTAAAAAAATTATTAGCAAATTAATTATAGTGATAAAATATGTATTGGTAGATCCTTATATATATATATATATATATATATATATATATATATATATATATATATATATATATAGCAATTAAAGAGACTAGCTAGGCTCACCTCTGCAACAATATCTCCATTAACGTCAACAATTCTAAATCTTACAGTACTCTTGCCTGCCAATCTCACTATCCAGTACTTGTCACAATCTACTGTAATTTGACAAGCTATGCTTCCCATAAACATTCTACTATATCTTGTCACTTGAAACCAAGGCTTCTCCTTCTCCACTTTAGAAGGGGCGCTCAATCTATAGCCATCCCATCGTTCAAAAGCTTGCAACTTCTACAAAATCAAAAGCAATTTACAACCATAAGGTACTCGGATTCGCGATTAGAAAACGCAACTGTATTTGTTCATGTATTTACCTTTTTACGTATGGTATAAAGAACTTTGCCTTGGAGATCCATGAGATGAACTTCGTTGCTACACTTTTTGTCGTAGTTGTCCACTCGATAAACCACGTCACCCTTGGAATTATAGATCGTGCAACCATTGGTATGGCACACAAGTGATTTCATCCAAATGGTATATGTTTCTCTCTTTGAAGAGCCACTCATGTAGGGAGGGATAGAGAGAACTTGGGAAGCTTGAGGACACACCTTAGCCATATATTAGTGGAAAGAAATTCAAATTGGAACTTCGGTGGTAGCTAGAGATGTCTAAAAGATCTTATTTATGTTGCAACGTTGAGCTAAGAAAATTGCTAGTTAATTTATGCACTTTATTATTCTAATCATTATTAAAGTTATTTATAAGTTAATTTTGTCCTTGATTTGATATGTAGGAGCACTTCTTCCATATGATTGGTCGCTAATTAGTAGAGAGAGAGAGAGAGAGAGAGAGAGAGATTGCGAATAGTACTAGTCGAAGATCAATGGGTCAACCAGCTTGTTAGATGCGACTAATTCAATCAAAAACGTTTAAGTCATGCAAGAAAATATAGAAAAGCTTTTCAAGTTTACTTCTGAAAATTCTTTATGGAGTTGTAACCGTTTTGGAAGATGAAGTATAATGAAGCACGATGGCCAATTTGAATTACTTGATGAACTCATTAAACTATTGGGAGATGTCAGGATGTTGATGTCATGACTCATGCTAAGTACATAGAGATATGCATATGCACTGCTTTTGCCTCGTGTATGATTATTTGGTTAGACATATAGCAATAGGCTCAGTAACCTAATCGCTTGAATTATTCTATATTAATCTGATCAATGATTTAATGACGGACAACCACTCTTTTTGGGCTTCTCATTTGATGAACAAGAGTCTGAGCACATGCTTTTGGTTTCCATATATAATTCTTTTCGTTTACTTGCTACGTAATTTTAAAGAATATCTTCAGAATTCGAACCGACGGAACTTTTGTATTTGGACACAAGAGGTGACACTTAGCCCACCGGCCATATTCAATTATATAATATTTTTCTTATACAAGCGATATTAGAATGAAAAGAATGAACACATGACCTCATATGCAAAGTGAATATTAATCACGTGTATTACAAACCTCTTGCACATTTCTTTATTTTTTTCCCTTAGAAATAAGAAGCTCTATATAATTTTTACTGGAAAATTTGCCGTCAAAGGAGGTGAGCTTACGTGTTTATTAATGTATTCTTGAACTTAGACTGACTTTGATTACTTGATAGGATGATAGAATTCATACAAACCTAAATTGCTATATATTTGGACTAACCTAAATTACTTCGGTTTAGACTATATATTTAGACTAACCTAATTTAGACTAACATATTGGAGTAATCATACAAACCTAAATTGCTATATATTTTATATTCTTGCAACATATCATACAAACCGATCGGTTATTATTTGAACATATGAAAACACGACTTTGTATGATTCAAGGTCTAAAATATCGGTGATATTGGAAATATTGGTAGTCCAAAAACACGGAAATTTTGATGGAAATATCGGGATATTATCGATATTGATAAAAATTGAATAAAAACCACGGAAATTGTAAGAAAAACTTGGAAATTTTTATTGAAACTTTGGAGGATGCTTATTTAGTCAATTATCTATTAGTTTATCACAAAAAATTGGAAGGAAATGCATTGCATGATGGATTTAACTAATTTAAGTTGATTATATAGCGAGCTGACAAACACTGTGAGTGTAGAAAATATGTAGTAATTAATGAAAAAATATTAAACACACCACAATCATTTATATATAATGATTTACTACAATATTTTACATTTTATACATTGCATGGTAAGATACATAAGTGACTTAGTACCACATAGAGTTCCTATGAGGTTCAAATTTTTCATTATCTTCATCATCTCTATGTGTAGAGTAAGTGTATTGTGAAGAGTAGTCATCAAATGATAAATCCCCAAAATAGTTTTCCATGTAATTGTTAACATGTCACCCATATGGATCAGAGATTGGTTGACGCTGTCCATGAGCAAAATCATTTGAAGATTGAGTCTTGGATTATTTTCATGAGCTGCTCGATTCCTTCCCAAAAGGAATGGGATATGAAGGGTGGGGAAATGGTTGGTTATGAGTATAATCATAGTTACTACTTCCCACTCCAACAGAGTTCGAAGTTATAGATAACGAATCATCTTCTTGAAAAAATCGCCTTGCCTCTTTCTCTACGAGTAAACAGTGCAGAATGGCCCCCATTTTTATACAAATTAAGAAGAAATTGGTTTCAAGAGTCTCATTTTTATACGTCCCAAAATAAAATAAAATAATGATATACATGTGTGAACATTATCAAATTAAGAAATTTAAGGTCCATCATTCCTTGCCTGTCCATGTCTCAATATTCAGAAGAAAAAAGAACTTACCACTTGGACACCACAATACAAAGCAAAGCAAGGATGACTTTACAAGAGGAAACACCTTGAATCCCCTTTGTGTTTTTTTCCTTTTTTTTTTTCCCTTTTTTCCCTTTTTTATTTTTTTATTACATCGATATTTTTGATATTTTAGCGATATTGTAACAAAATATTGCTGAAGTGTGAGCGACATTATCGAAGTCGATATTTTCCGATATTATCGTCGATATTATCGATATTTATACGATATGTTTCGAAATATCTGTGATTCGAAAAAACGATAATATCCTTGATATTTTGTCGATATTATCGATATTTTAAATTATGGTATGATCTGTTTGTTCATATATATTTTGTGTTTTCGACACAAACACTTTATTGTGATTTTATTTTTCACAAAGAGTTTTCCACTTTCATTATTGATGTGTGTTGAGGGAGTGGCTATTTGGGTTTGGACTAGGGTTTGGGAAGTGGGGTTGGTTTGGAAAATGAAAATTAAAATAAAATAAAAGAGGGATTGAGTCTACTCAATTTTCTAAAAGTTTGTATAGCATTGTTCATTTAGATTTCTTAATTTATTTGGTTCGATGTAAAGAGTTTGTAATTAATGATATGACTTAAGTTGACGGGCACTGATTAGAATATGCCTAACATATTTGGTTTAACAGTGATAATGTCTATGCTTTGGGTGGTAGTGTGTGCGTGATTGGAGTGGTATGTGGTATAGCAGATTCAAGTGTTTGTGCTTG
The DNA here is from genome assembly GCF_902201215.1 of Prunus dulcis. Taxonomy (NCBI): domain Eukaryota; kingdom Viridiplantae; phylum Streptophyta; class Magnoliopsida; order Rosales; family Rosaceae; genus Prunus; species Prunus dulcis. The sequence goes on from NC_047654.1 coordinate 9,579,206, forward strand.
AAGGGCTAGTATTGTGTGTGTACGGGAGAAAAAGAAAGAAACACGCTTGGGTTAAAACTAAGCAGCTTCAACGCCGTTAAGGATAGGGTTTAATGAGTTTTGGAAAATTAAAATAATATGACTTAAATGTTTGATGTTGTGTCTTGTATTAAGTCGTTAGATTATTTGAATAATTTAAATTTAACAAAATACGAGTAAATATACGGACCTAAATGCATAAGCTCAGAATAGCTTGAATTATTCTATATTAATCTGATCAATAATTTAATGGCGGACAACCACTCTTTTGGGCCTTCTCATTTGATTTACAAGAGACTGAGCACATGCTTTTGGTTTCCATATGTAATTCTTTTCATTTACTTGCTACGTATGTTTAAAGAATATCTTTCAAATTCGAACCGACGAAACTTTTATACTTGGACACAAAGAGGTGACACTTAGACCACCGGCTATATTCAATTATATAATATATATATTTTTTTTTTTATACAAATGATATTAGAATGAAAAGAATGAACACATGATCTCATATACAAAGTGAATATTAATTACGTGTATAATTTTTATTTTTTTCCCTTAGAAATAACAAGCTCTATATAATTTTTACTGGAAAAATGCCGTCAAAGGAGGTGAGCTTACATGTTTATTAATGCTATATTTTTGAACTTTACGTAACTAACTCATAAACTGACCGCAGTTTTGATTATATATTGGGTTACGTTATAGGATGAAAGAATTTTGACTGTTCATCAATTTGATGAGTTTGGAATATGGACTAACCTAACTCAAAACGAAAATGCCATTTTCTACATTAGCATCGGTGTGCCCAGTAGCGGATCCACAGAGGAGTAAGGGTGGTCAATTGATCCCTGCAACCTTTGAAATCCTTCAATAGAGCCGCCCATGTTGACCCTAGCAAGGTGCTCGACGAAATGCCCCAGTGGGGCAACTTCTATGCAGCTGGAGACACTGGCGTACCCATAAATTTTTTAGCGGAAGTGCAATATTGACTAAGTATGAAAAATGGTTTTTCAGAATAATAATTTTCTCAAGATAATTTTTTGCGGGTTTTATTCCTTACACATCAAGTAAGAAAACTTGATTTTATAGAATTTTAGTATGAAGTATATATTGACTTAATGAGCCATCATTTTTAGCCTAAATCGTATTTTACACTAAAACCGAATTTTCATATTTTGATTTGGTGGGAATTTGATTTTCTAGTATTTTTATTTGAATCCAAATGGGGGGTACTTCCTTATTTATATTGTAAACTTAAGTAAATGTCTTTGTCCTTTTACTTTTATTTACTTAAATGTTGAAAATGGAAATAAGGTAATCTGTACACCAGTTGAGCAAAGCAATAATTTGAAACACCTACAATGATTTTTCCGGCGTGGGGAGGTGCAGCTGCACCTCCTTGTGCCTTACTAGGTCCGGCAGTGGCTGGAGAGGCTAGCGCGAAGGGCGCGTCCTTTTTTTTTTTTTTTGCGCGCTTGACGTCAAAACGAAGTCGTTGCACTTACCCTTTTTTTAGCTGCACCTCCTTGTGCCTTACTAGGTCCGCTAGTGGCTGGAGAGGCTTGCGCTCAGGGCGCGCGTCCTTTTTTTTTTTGTTCGCTCAACGTCAAATCGACATCATTTCATTTAAGTGTTTTTTGTTTTTTTTTTTGCGCGCTTGACGTCAAAAAATAATTTTTTTTAATTATCATTAAACGACGTCGTTTTGGCACAGGTTTAGCACAGAAGCGTGCTGCCCGATAATTCTCCCCCAAATCAGTTTCAACCCATTTCAACACCAATGTCAAGTTCTCAACCCAAATTCCAACCCCAACTAAAAACAACTAACCTCCAAATTCATCGGTGGTTTTCCCTCCCCCCACAAATCCCCGGTGGAGGGTAAAGAAAGTGGCGCCGGCGGAAGTGGCAGCAGAAAATTGAATAAGTGCCCAAATTCAATTTGATTTCAAAGGTGGATTTTCCCTCAAATTTGTCCTATTTTCTTTAAATTTAAAATTAGTAAAGATATGTTATCCTAATTTGTTTTTGTTGTTGAGATTTTATTTTATGCTTTAATTAATTAGTAAAGATTCTTATATGTTAGTGTTTTTCTTGATTAGTTGTTGTTGTTGTTTGTTGTTGAGATTTTATTTTAGTTTGTTAGTTTGAATTAACTAGGGCTTTTATGTTAGTTTGAATAAATTAGAGGTTTTGGGTAGTTAGTTTGAATAAATTATCGTTTTATTTTTATGTTAGATTATATGATTATCTTGGTTAGTTTCAATTAATTAGGGGTTTTGATTTTGGTTAGTTAGTTTGAATAAATTAGGATTTTACTTTTATGTAAGATTATATCTCTTGGTTAGTTTGAATAAATTAAGGGCTTCTAGTTTTGGTTAGTTTGTTTGAATAAATTAGTGTTTTATGTTAGATAATAATTGGTAAATTTGATTAGTTGTTGAGTTTTATTTTGGTTAGTTTGCATAAGTTATGGCTTTTTAATATTGTAGATGTTTGATTAGTTATTTCTACCAATACAGTTATGGAACGATACTTTAAGAGAAGGTTCGCATCAACTACTTCTAGTTCGGATAATGTGGGTAGTTCGAGTTCGAGAGATGTGGATATTTCTAGAGATGTGGATAGTTCGAAAGAAAGTGAGTTGCAAGATATCTTAGCTAATCTTATTGCAGACCCTGGACTTCGACCTCAAATGTTGGATTATGATCCTAACATTAGAGACGAAGTTCGAAGAGCATATCTACAAAAGGGTCCATGTCAGCCCAAGGATCACACATTTCCACAAACTGATCTTTCAGGGTATGATCGACGCTTTAATGTCAAGTGGTTTGATGAGTTTGACTGGTTGGAGTACAGTATTAGTAAAGATGCTGCATTTTGCCTTTATTGTTATCTCTTCAAATCCAATTTCAGAATTGGTCAAGGGTGTGGCGACGCCTTCACAGAGATGGGTTTTAGGAATTGGAAGAAGAAAGATAAAATTAGGCAACATGTTGGACCTGTTGGAAGTGTTCATAATCAATCTAGACAATATTGTGTGGATCTTATGAATCAAAAGCAACACATCCGAACAGCTTTGATAAAGCAATCAGAGCAAGCTCGTATTGATTATCGTATTTGCTTGACAGCTTCTCTTGATTGTGTGAGATTTTTATTGAGGCAAGGTCTTCCTTTTCGTGGGCATGATGAGAGTGACACTTCAAGCAACAAGGGGAATTATTTAGAGCTCTTACAGTTTCTTGCTGATCATGATGAGAAAGTGAAGGCCGTTGTGTTAGAAAATGCTCCCGGGAATCTCAAGTTAATAGCTCCAACAATTCAAAAAGATCTTGTGAATGCTTGTGCCACTGAAACTATTAAGAAAATCATCAAGGATATGGATGGTGCATTCTTCTCTTTATTAGTTGATGAATCACGTGATGTGTCAGTAAAAGAACAGATGGCGGTGGTGTTTCGTTATGTGGACAAAAGTGGGGATGTAATTGAGAGGTTTGTGGGCATTCAACATGTTAGGGATACTACATCAAACTCACTCAAGGAGGCTATTGACATATTGTTTGCAAGAGAGGAATTGAGCATTTCCATGCTAAGAGGACAAGGATATGATGGAGCTAGTAATATGAAGGGTGAGTTCAATGGTCTTAAAACACAGATTTTGAGAGAAAATCCTTGTGCCTATTATATTCATTGTTTTGCACATCAACTTCAATTAGCTCTTGTGGCCGTGACAAAGGGAAATGCTGATATTGCCACTTTCTTCACATCTTGCAATAGCTTGGTTAATATTGTTGGAGCATCGTGCAAGCGTCGTGACATTCTTAGAGATCAACTACAAAAGGATGTTACGGAAGCTCTAGAAAAAGATACTTTTCCAACAGGACGAGGCTTAAATCAAGAAACTTGTCTCAAGCGTCCCGGTGATACACGTTGGAACTCACATTATGGTACATTACTTAGTATCATTTCCATGTTTAAATCTGTGGTGAAAGTGCTCAAATTTATTATTGAGGATGGCTCCACTGATAATCTAGGTGAAGCAAATAGGTCATTGAGAGAAATACAATCTTTTGAGTTTGTATTTCACCTATTTTTCATGAGATCTATATTGGGAGCCACAAATGACTTGTCACAAGCATTACAGAGGAAAGACCAAGATATTGAGAATGCAATGACTTTAGTCAAAGTTTGCAAGGACCAACTACAACACATGAGAGAGAATGCATTTGAAGCCTTGCTTGATCAAGTATCTTCCTTTTGTGCCAAACATGATATCTTGGTTCCAAACATGGATGATGCATATGTAGCTCAATGGAGATCACATCGGAGAGCTCCTATAATAACACACCTCCATCATTATCGTGTGGACATCTTTATTCAAATCATTGAGTGGCAACTTGCGGAATTAAATCATCGCTTCAGTGAGGTAAATACTGAGTTACTTCTTCGTTTGGCATGTTTGAGTCTGGATGATTCATTCATAGCTTTTGACAAACAAAAGCTACTTCGTTTTGCTGAATTTTATCCTCAAGATTTTAATTCCCGAGATCTCTTGGCACTTGAAGATCAACTTGATATTTATATTACTCATATGCATACGATGACCGATTTTTCTCAATTGAAAGGGTTTGGTAGCTTTGCAAGAAAAATGGTGGAGAAAATGTTGCATAGAACATATAATTATGTTTATTTGCTTCTCACATTAGCCTTAACTTTACCTGTTGCAGCTGCTTCTGTGGAGAGAGCATTTTCTGTTATGAATATTGTGAAAGGTCCATTTCGCAACCGAATGGGAGATCAATGGTTGATTGATAGCTTACTTGTTTTTATTGAGAAAGATGTGTTTGCTTGTATTGATAATGAAACTATAATGCTACGTTTCATAATATGGAAACTCATCGTGGACAATTGTAATGTGATCTTTTTTTTCTATGAATTATGAATTATAATATTATCGTTTCATTTTTATGAGTATATTTTGTATAAATTTTTTTAACTTTCAGACGTTGACCCTTGGAAGGAAATTTCTTGAATCCGCCAATGGGTGTGCTGCATCGCATAGCTAGGTTTGGGGTCTATTGGTGTTGGTATGCTCTATAAATCGGTGACTAGCTGTATATATGGACAATTGAAAAGTCTCCAAAAATAATGCTAAGAACAGTTTAAAAGTACATATCATTTGTTGAGAGATAACGGCACATTGATCGGAAAAATTTGGTTGAAAATTATTGAATTAAAAATAATAAAAATTTATGTCAAAACTATGAAATTTTTTTGGTTTAAGTAACTCAAAAGTGTAATTTAATTTAAACTTATGAATATCTAATGTATATACTTTTAGAAGCATTAATTATTTTCACCATTCTTTTTGGTGTCCTTTGCAATGAACTCATTGAATCAAGGTAGAATGAGATATTTCACATACTCACATCTGATATAAAACACTGTCGCTCTCTAATTGTTCAGGCGATTGAAGATCTAAGAAAGGAGATTCTCTCTTATTTCTGAGTTCTTCAATATTCTACTTCTTCTTTCAGCCTCAATTCTCCTTCCTTATACTGTTAACATGGTATCAGTCGCCAGGACTCAATCCTGTTCTTCTTTCTCTTCTCTGCTGCATGATTTCTCCAAATCCATATTTTTTTCCCAACATTTTCTCAAACCCTAAATTCTTTGCTTGTGAGTTCTTCAATCTCATGGCGTCTTCTTCGTCTACCTCCTCTCTCAAGATTGAGAGTCTTCTTGGCATGCTTACCATTTGCTTGAGTGAGGACAACTATCTGAATTGGAGCTATCAGCTTGAGTCGGTGTTACAGGGCTACGACCTCTTTGGACATCTTGATGGCTCTGTGACTTCTCCTCCGAAATTTGCGATTCTGGATGAGGAAGCTGTTACCGCTGAAGTCAATGTTGCTTACAAAGAATGGCTGTGCACTGATAAAGCTCTCATGAGTCTGCTGATTGCCTCTCTCTCCGATGAAGCTTTTGAGTATGTCATTGGAAGTCGCACTGCTCGTGAGGCCTGACTTAATCTTACAGGTCCCTATGCTTCAGTTTCTCAAGCATGTATCAACCACTTGAAGACTGAATGGCAAACAACGCAGAAAGGTGGTGACTCGATCGAATGATTCGCTCTTCGTTTGAAGCATATTCGAGATCAATTGCATTCTGCTGGTGTGAAGATTTCTGATGACGATTTTGTCATCGCTACTCTCAACAGTTTGCCGCCGGAGTATGATATCATCAAAACTGTATTAATTGCTCGAGATACTTCACTTTTTCTCAGAGACTTCCTCGCTCAACTTCTTGTTGCTGAGTAAACCGCTGAGGCTAGGGTTGTGACACATTCTGCAATGTTTACTTCTGAATCTGCCCAGAATTCACACTCTGTTCCTAGGTCTGCAAGCTATGGTCCTTCGTTTGGTCAAGGCTTGCTTCCTACACCGGTGCAAGGTCCGGTTGGCTATGGTGGATCTAACATGCGTTTTTTTGGTCCTCGTCCTAATTTCAACAGCAATTATGGTCGTGGCAGTTTTGGTTCTGGTAAATCTGGTTCATCTCAATTCCGTCCGTCCTCTGCTGGATTTCGCAATGGTTTCTCTACCAATAAATCTGCAGTTCCAGAGTGTCAAATCTACAGTAAGTATGGGCACACTACTGCTAATTGTTACCATCGCCATTCTTCTCCTAATCCTACTGCCTTGTCTATGATAATTGAGTGCCAAATTTGTGGTAAAAAGATGCATGGTGCTTTGGATTGTTACCATCGCTCCAATTGTGCATTTCAAGGTCAATCTCCTCCTTCGTCCTTGACTGCAATGACTGCTCAGCTGCCTACAATCCTGATCAAGTATGGATAGCTGAAAGTGGTGCGTTTCTGTCGATCACCTTAATAATGTGGCTGCTTGTGATTTTGCTGAGAAGGTGACTGTTGGCAATGGGGAAGGTTTGCAAATTGGTCACATGGGAACTGCTAAACTTTCTTCTTTTAACACTTCCATCTGTGTTTCATGTTCCACATCTCACGACTAATCTCTTATTTGTGCATTAACTGTGTAAAGATAACAATCGCAATATTATCTTTGATGTTTTTGGATTTTATATACAGGACAAGCTCACTAAGCAAATTCTGCTCCAAGGCAAGAGTAGCCAGGGGCTCTATCCTCCATTGTCTCTGCAATCTTCAGTTTTTGTGTCATCTCTTATACAACATTCTCAGCCGTCTGTCTCAATTAGTTGCGTTTCTTGGTCATCTGGTTAAATCTTCCATGTGGCGTCACAGGTTTGGCCATCCAACTAATGAAGTGGTGAAGTATATGCTCAAAGCTGCTCAACTTCCCTATTGTGATGATTCTCGGTTTTTCGTGTGTTCTGATTGTCTTAATGGCAAAATGCATAAACTCCCTTGATCATGTAAAAGTTACCATTCCATTTCAGAAAATACATAGTGATGTGTGGGTCCTTCTAGGATGAAATATGTTGATGGCTAACGGTTTTATGTGATCTTTGTTGATGAGTGTACTGTCTATATGTGGTTGTATCCACTTTATAATAAATCAGAAGTTTATGCTACTTTTCTCAAGTTTCATGCCATGCTTGTTACTCAGTTTACTGCTGTTGTCAAGTGTTTGCAAAGTGATAGAGGTGGGGAGTTTACTAGTAAGTTGTTCACTGATTATTTGGCTTCTAAGGGCATTGAACCTCAATTATCCTGTCCATACACTCTTTAGCAACATGATTTAGCTGAGAGGAAGAATAAACATCTCATTGAAACCTCTATTACTCTTTTGACTGCTTCTCATCTTCCTAGTCAGTTTTGGTCAACTGACTAGAAGCAAGGATCTGTGTCTAAAAGTTCGACTGAAGCAGAATACAGAGCATTGGCCAATACAGTTGCAGATTTAGCTTGAATTCGACATGTCTTGTTGGATTTGAAAATATGTTTACTTGAGCCTCCTACAATTTCATGTGATAATTTGTCTGCATTGGCTCTAAATTCTAATCTTATATATCACTCACGCATCAAGCACCTCGACATTAATTCTATTTCATGCGTGAAAGGGTGCAAAGGAATGATCTTACTATCCAGTATATACCTACTGAAGAACAACTAGATACGTCTTTACTAAAGGACTACATAGTCCTATTTTCTTGAGCCATTGTGCAAACATGAGGCTGGGCAACCTAGAGCTGGGTTTGAGGGGCAATGATAACAGTAATAGTTAGTTAAGAGTTTGTTAGTATTGGCGTGTGGTTCACATGTCACAGCTATAATTGTTAGTGTTGGCACATCTTATTTCTGAGTTCTTCTTCAATAGTCTTCTTCTTCATTCAGGCTCAATTCTTCTTCCTTATACTTATACTATTAACACATACATGGATTCCATTCGACATTGGAATGCAGTAAGCTTTCTTAATCTTCAAATTCACTTCAGCCTGAAATTCTGTGATATATGTCAAAAAATTGAATTCTCATTTGGTAGCATACATTGAAATCTAACCCCTCGCTTTAAAGAGTTCGTACCGAAACTGGTCTCCAAAAAGCTTGGTTGGTTGCAAACAGCTTATATTCTTACAATTATCAAACATATTTAGTTCACTCCAATATCTTAGATAAACATTTTATATTCTTGAAGTGTTGTTTTTACTATAGACAACCAGCATAAAAAGTTAATTTACTCTAATATTCCAACCATCATTATATATTATATATTCTTGTAACATAGCAAACCGATGAGCTATTATTTGAACATATGAAAACACGACTTGTATGATCTGTTTGTTCATATATATTGTGTGTTTTCGACACAAACACTTTATTGTGATTTTGTTTTTCCACTTTCATTATTGATGTGTGGTGAGGGAGTGGCTATTTGGTTTGGACTTGGGTTTGGGACGTGGGGTTGAGTTTGTATAGCATTGTTCATTTAGATTTCTTAATTTATTTGGTTCGATGTAAAGAGTTCGTAATTAATGATATGATTTGACGCGCACTGATTAGAATATGCCTAACATATTTGGTTTAACAGTGATAGTGTCTATGCTTTGGGTGGTAGTGTGTGTGTGCTTGGAGTGGTACGTGGTATAGCAGATTCAAGTGTTTGTGCTTGAAGTGCTAGTATTGCGTGTGCGCGGGAGAAAAAGAAAGAAACACGCTTGCGTTAAAACTAAGCAGCCTCTCAACGCGGTTAAGGATAGGGTTTAATGAGTTTTGGAAAATTAAAATAAAATAAAATAATATGATTCAAATGTTTGATGATGTGTTTAGTATTAAATCGTTAAATTATTTAAGTGATTTAAATTTAACAAAATACGAGTAGATGCACTAGCCTAAATGCATAGGCTCCAAATCTGGTTTAGAGAACTATATCAAATAGGGGGTGGGCTGGGCTACAAGCTGCAAAAGAGTGGATTTAGCCCAAAAATAGGTTTGGCAATGTTTCAGAACCCAAGTCAGCTAATGCATCTATAATTTTCACTTCCAATACCCAGGTGAATTTACCCAAGGCATACAAAAAATTTGCTGCCTGTGAGAATTTTCTTGCCAAGGGATTTCCAGTGGGTTCCAATTAAAGGCAAAGGCAAAAAAAGTGTGTTTGAAAATAGATTATGCAGATTAAGTAGATTCAGTAAATTACCAGGATTAGCTACATAATTCAAGTAAAGATCGAATTAAGGCAGAAATCTGGTTAGAGTTTTGAAATAGACGACACTCAAAATGTAAAGCAACTTTTCATACAATACTCATTCCAGCGCCTTAGAGTGGCTCCAGCGAAGGAGCCCAGCCCGAGGCAAGGGCAGAAAAAAAAAAAAAGTCCCTCCAGCGTGCAGCCCAAGCCCGAGTTTGGTGTGGGACCCACCAACTCGGGCCAGCCCGAAGGCCAAACCAGCCCCAGGTCCAAAACTCGGTTGCTGACGTCACGCTGACGTCAGCTAGCTACAGTATCGCTACAGTGCCCCCGCAGTGCTACAGTACCACTAAAAGTCCACGTGTCGCACTCTGAGCTCTCCGATCAGATTTTTTTTTCTCCAATCCAACGGCAGCCAATTTTTGTGCAATAAAAAAAATGAAAAAAATTGAATTTTTTTAAAAAAAAAAACCAAAAAAATACTCTTTTTTTTTTCTATAAATACCAAAATTTTTTCCGATTGAGATATGAATTTTATAATAAATATTGATATGTACGAACCCAAAAATATTATCCAAAAATATTATCTAAATTAATTATTTTTATTAAAACATTTGTGAAAAAAACAAAAAAATGAATAGTAATTGCCCTTAGCTAGGGCAACGGGTGGAAACACAATTTACTATTTGCAAGGGCAAGCACTATTCACGTGAATAGTGCTTGCCCTAGCTCCACCCTTGCCATGGCTAAGGGCAAACGGGTGGAGTTGCTCTAAGAGCCTAAAACGAATGAAGAAGATAAAATCTGTACACTCATCTCGAGTAATGCACAGAAATATTTGCTTACAATGTAACAGTCTACAAACGTTCTCAACGTTTTACACCTCTTGGCTAGCTAACAAAGCAGCACATCTACTTAATTTGGGTTTAGGGCATTGCCACAGCAAATTTTCTTAAAAGGAAACAGAGTTAAAAACTTGCTTGGGAAAATACTCATGTGGCCAGTCATCGCAAGGATGTGCTCCGCATGTTAATATAGCAAACATCTCTCCAAATAACAGACTGCAAAAATTATATATATATACTAAAGCTCAATCCACCCTACACTGTTCTTAAGCTCGAGTACAATGACGGGAATGCTCCTCTTTTTTAATGTTGTTTTCAGTTTTGTTTTCTCTTCAGCACAGTGAATTGCCGAAAATGCCCTCCACTAAACCTTTTCTACTCTTCCCTTTTGCCCCTTCTCCTTTTCTGCTCTTCAATTTGTTTCACTTTGTTATGTTTCTATTTTGAAAGATAACAAGCAACATATAAAACATGTTATTAGTCTTTATTTTGTAACTTAAACTTGCTACATATTTTCATAACTTTATACATATTTCAGATGGTTTTAAAACCCGCAGCATCGCGCGGGCACCTTTGCTAGTACTTTTCTAGATGATATACATTACTTATTAGTCGGAGATACCGAGAAAACAAAGAACGACATGCATGCTAGATGGTCTTCTCATCCACCAATTAGTATAGAGCAGAAGGGCAAATATGAGAGAATCTGAGCTCCATTGCATTCATCACCTGGTGACTCTATACTTCTACAAAACCAAACAACAGCGTGGTTGAGTTTTCCTCCAACTAATAAATTAAGGCAACTTTGAACTAATAATTCTGAGATATATGTAATGAAGAAAACAAATTTTTATCTAAAGGCAAAACCAGAAAATACCTTGACACTTTGCAATAGCTGTTTGGCAGTTTCGTCATTCTTGAAGTGTGCGCGTACAGGCTGCATTCAGGAAAAACAAAGTCAAGCCTACCTCCAGTATTTTGTTCAAATTCAAAACAACATTGCATATATATATAATTAAGCCTACCTCCAGTATTTTGTTCAATGCTTTTGATAAAGCTGATTTAAGGTCAGCTGGATGTAGCTCACCACTTTCATAATCAGCAGCCAATTCTTCAAAGCTTTTGAAGCTCCTGTATTGGGGGGAAGCAAAAGGAACAATTACAACCAATACGAGGTTCAATTGGGTAACCAAGCAAAAGCTTTTTAAATAAATTATATTTACCAGTATAAATCTAAAGTCTATCACTTACTGATTTCCCCCATTCTCTTCGGAGCGCTCTACAATGAACTCATTGAACCAAGGTAGGATGAGATATTTCACGTACTCCATACATGGATTCCCTTCAACTACATTTGGAGGGCAGTAAGCTTTCTTTATCTTCAAATTCACTTCCGCCTGAGATTCAGTGATATATATCAAAAAATTGAATAAATATTTGGTGGCATACATTGAAAATGAAAGCTAAAGCCCCTAACTTAAAACAACCCACCTCTTCATCTTCCATGAATACGGAGGACGATACATCACTTTTAGACATCTTCTCCTGCCCTTGCTGCAAACCAGGTAACATGTCTGCAAATCATCATTAAGAAAAACAAACAAATACTATGTAAGTACTCTCATTTTAAAGCACAAAACAGTAGAGCATTGCAACAGCAAAAATACTAATAGGAATTAGAATGTTACGGTGTGACAAGATAATAGGCTTGTCCTTCTTTTTGATTTCATCACAATACTCTCTTGCAAGAACATTCACTTTACGCTGATCCATTCCCATCTGGCAGATGTCAGCCTATTAAAAAAAAACGTTTCACACGTCACCATGACATATTTGTTGAAATCGAACATTTTTTCTCTCTTCTGTTGGTGGAAAATAAAACATGTATCAAATTATCAATTTGATTAACAATGCTTGAAAGATAAGAGCTAAGACTGGGAAAAAAAACATTGAACAAAGGGCAGATCAGCTAGCCAAATGACAAAATCCATGATCACACAAGAGCACAAACAGCAGATTTATAGCAAGAAAATATATTGACCTCTACAAGTATGCTCATAAAAGTTGTAAACATCCACTATTTAATTTGAGTATTGTGCACAATAAGGCAAATCATGCGTTCAAAACACCTGAAAGGTATATGATGTTCTTCATTCTTCTCCATATAGCAAAAATCTAGCAGTTTTCTATCTTATAAGCATTAATAAAATATCCAAAAGTAAAACAGCGAGCACCTGAAGGAAGAATATATCTGCACATTGCATACATGGGTAGAAAATTTGGGCTGCAGTTAAATCTTCTTCCACATTTCGACCCATAACCGGACAACACCTGGATATATAGAAGGAAAAAAAATACTTAAGTCCATATTCAACACACACACACGCATATGTGTATATATATAATGGGCACAATAAGCATCGTAATAGGGTAGCTACCTAGTTATCCTTTGAACTGTATACTTTTGAGCTATGTCCATCACACGAGGCCAGTACTCATCTGGTCTCGCATTTATCTCCTTTGAAGACCACAAAAACTCAACTTTGCCATTTTCCAAATTCATCCCAGAAGCCCTCCATATCTCTATCATGTAGCGCCCAACAGTCTCTATCTTTTTCAGATCACCCCCCATCTTATTGTTTAGCATTGCAAACCAATCTGCAATCCATATTTTCACTCTGCAGCCAGCGGAGGTCATCTTGTTCACATTTATGGTCTTCATAACCCCCTAGACAACAACACATTTGAACCTCACAAAATTAACAATGATATAATGAAAACATGCGGCCCCTTAAATTTCTTACTACAATTATTCTTTCAAAACACAAGAAAGTCCATTGCAATCCAAATAACCAATACACGAGAAGAACACACTGCATAATCTCAATTTGAGTACCTTCTCTCCACAAAATGTATCAAATCTTGTTCAAAATCAACTATTGAAATTTACAGATATATAATCAACATCAATTATGTCTTATGAATTTTATGACTGCTAAAGAAAATTTGAAAAAACACCTGAGCAATATGCATTCGGCCGGAGGGTTCAAACCCATCATAGGCGATGGGTTCAGGCTTATGAGCCAGCAAATTCCGAAGCTCGTCCTCTTGGATACATTCGTCTGCCAAGCTCCTCAACATCTGGTACTTCTCCTCCAAACTCATTCTTCACCAAAATCACACCCACAAGTTTGAATTAAGTTCATATCAACGGAAAAATTTAGAAACATCTGGGCCAATCTGGTAATGTTTTCAGAAAATGAATTTGCATTTTCAAAATTTGAGAATGTGTATAATAACTTCATCGAAAAACAGCTTTTGAAAACGAAACAATAAAAACGTGTTTGGTATGGATACAGGAAAAAAAAAAAAAAAAAACAAGAATGATTAATATAAATTGGCAAATAATATTGGAAAACAATTCTTCACTAAATTCAGCATTAGTGCATTCACTCCTTCATAAAATAAAATAAAAAACTTTAATCCTATTGATAAATTGACAATATTATTTTAAATGATCGATTTAAATTAAGGATTGTGGGTTATATTTTCATTATCGGGAGACTTTGGAAAAAACCAAAGGAGAGAGAATATTTGTAAAAGAAGCCAAAATGGACAAAATTGCCCTTATTTATTTTTTGATTTCCTAAGGAATCCTTTACATTTGCATGTCTTTGGTTTGAAAGTTGAGAGGTTTTTTTGTTTTTTTTGAAAAAGTTTTGGTTTTTTCCAAAAGTGAAAGTTTTTTTATTGGCAAAACCTAAATTTACTATAAGTAAATCAGTTTAAAGCACTCTAGAGACTTCAGGATGTCCATCAACAGAGCAGTTCTCAAATCCAGGCTTTCTTGATGCACATAGATGAAACTTTAGGATATGAAGCACGAACACAAATACGAATACTACTATACGATATGACACGATACAGAGATACAGAGATACGACACGACAGGAGAATAAATCTTCAAAAACTATTATGGATATGGTTATTAAAAATATATATTAATATATTAATAAATATATATATCTTTAAACAAATTTTTAATTAAAAAATTGAAAATTATAAATATAGTACGTAGCATTTTGGGCTTCTTTTTTTTTTTCTTTTTTTTTTTTCTGATTTTTGATATTTTTTAGGCCTGTATAGCTTTTTTCACTCTAACATATCGTTACCCAAAACTCATTTTAATACTATTGCTTAAGACCCAAACCCATAAACAGATCTATGTAAAAAAATAAAAAAATAAAAAAATAAAAATTACAAATCCTGTAGTCGACATCTTCTTCCTCGCGCGCCGATCTCTCTCCCTCTTCACACGCAGTGCCCAGGGGCTCAACAGCCCCTCAACAGCAAACTTCGCCCGGAAGAATGTATCTGAAAAGTCAGGTACTCGTGTCCGGAATGTCAGATACATACGTATCCAAACGAGTATCCGATGCAGGATACGCCACTAAATTGGCGTATCCATGCTTCATAATACACGCATGGAAGCAACGATCAGCCTCCGTGTCCCCAAATCTTGAAAACACCACGTTTCCAAACTCAAGGCACAAATCTGAATATGTTTTCTGAAATTGATTTTGTGTGTTTTTCAAAACGGCCCCTAAGAAAATGATAAGAAAAGCGAGAGAAGCTTACTGGATAGTTGGGTTTGATGAACTGGATTGTGCAGGCTCGGAGATTGAAAGAGATTGGACTCCGTAGGCTGCCCGGGCTTGCTCTGGAGTTTCAGTCGCCATAGGAGAGGTTAAGTGTGAAGCTTTCCCAAAAGCTTTGTAGGGTTTTCCGTGTGCCGTTGTTACGTGGTAGCTTGTAAGTCACGGCAATCGGGCTTTATACAGTCCAATTTTCCTGTGCCCACCCTGTTGCTCTCCTATTTTTATGACACGTAGCTTATCACTTGACACTACCCTATTTGCAGATCAATCTAAACGGGCCCCCTTCGCTGTCTTTAATTAGATCTCCTAATTCTAATTGGAAAGGAATCCTATTCTCTAACAGAATAAATCTTCCCCTAATTTTGAGAATAAACACTTTGAAGTAGTGGGTGTACAAATGTGTTACTTTGTGGCAGACATTTAGAGCACGAACGCCAAGTATTTGTGCTTTTATTTTGACAAGTGACTAAATTACTAGATAGAATGATTTGACAGATGTGAGCTAAGCATACAATTTCAAAATATAAAAATTATAAACACAATTTGAAAACTGTACTCAATGCCAATTGTTTAAATAAATAAAAAAAATTACACACTGAAATTTCATTTCCACTTAATATAGTATGGTATTTCAGACCTTTTCAATATATATATATATATATATAATATTATTTAATGTATATATTAAATAACAAAGTGAAATTTCATTTCCATTTAATATAGTGATTAGATACAATAACTGAAAAAAAACAAAAAAAAAAACAAAACTTGGTACTTAAAACTGAACATATCTAACATCAATGAATTAGAAGCTCCAAATAAAACACCCTTTATGGGCCTATGTCTGCCTTTGTAAGCCTCCTTAATCACATTATCTGCCAAATAAAAGCATCGGCATTAGAGAGAGGAGAGAGAGAATCTACCAGAATAGATAACCAGTTCAAGAGAGAGGGATAATCCTCCTTCAATATTTCAGCAATACTATCAAGTTCCAACAAAACTAATGGCTACATACGTTCATGGTCTACATTGGATTCAATTATATTGAAAGCGGGAACTAAACCAAATCTAACTACACAATTTATATTTCTCCATTATCAAATTCTCATAATTTTAACTCTTGGCTTTCGAATTCTACATGGATATTTGTAATCTTAAATGTACAATGATTCTTGACAGTTGATGTCAATCTTAAACCTTCCGCCAGTTGGAGACCCACTCCCTAACATAACAAACTGAAAAAACTAAGGCCATGGTAATGAATTTTAAGTACCTATGATGAAAAGAAGAAAGGTAATGCCTTATCACTACAAATCTGGAAACATCTAATTCCTCCATGTTCATTAAAATGTTACAAACTAGTAACCGAGGCTGCTAATTATATGTCGCACATCTACCCTGTACCTACATGATTCTTGCTGCAAGAACTGCGTGCAGATCTAAAACATCCAAGAGAATAACAGAAGGCAAATATTTCCGTCGTAAGAATATGGGTGACAAAAATGTAATAATTACATATCATAGGGAAAAAGAAACATTTAAGATAAAAATCCTATCTTCAAACACGCAGACATTAAAGCAGAAAAAAGTTATCATTCATAACAAAACCAAAGCTTGAAGCAAGATGAAACAAGCAACACACAGAGATTGAGACACAGAAATACATACAAATTTACCTTAGAATGAACTAGAGCCCTCCACAATTTGCAAGGATTCGCTCCAAAAACCAATGAAATTGGATGATGTTTGGATAGGTTTGGAGGGGGAGAACGAGTCTCTAGACTCTAAGGGGTCGTTTGTTACACAGGCTTGGACTAAATTTAGTATCATGTTTGTTTCATCTAATCCTAATCTTAGATGGGATTGCTAATACCAGGCCCACCAAAAACACCTTCCACTACTACATTTTAGTCTTTGCGCGACGCATAACAAAACGTCGCGCAAAGTCGAATGTTGTCGCACTAACATCAGCGCGACAAAAAATTCGTCGCGCGTATTCCGTCGCGCGAAGATCGTGAAGAAAGCCTTTGCGCGACGAGGTACATCCATTCGTCGCGCAAGACTGTGCGACGGGTAAACCAGCGTTGCACCAACGGTATGGAGACGGAACAACAGTTCGTCGCATAAACTTTGCGCGACGATCCAGTATTCGACGCACATATCTTTGCGCGACGAAAATATATCGTCGCGCAAAACGTGTTCGGAGACGCAGAAGTTCGCCGCAGAACCATTCGCGCGATGAGAAAGATTTCGTCGCTCTTATATTTGCGCGACGAAAGTATATTTCGTCGCCCCAGCTAACATGCGCGACGAAACTTTTCGTCGCGCACAAAGTGTTTGCGAGACGTATGTATTCGTCGCGCAAGAATTAAAAGAAATAAAAAAGATGATGTTTTTATTTTTTTTTGTTCCATGCGGGTTTGCGCGACGACATATTTGCCGTCGCGCAAACGTTATATTACAAATTTTTTTATTTTTTTATTTTTTTATTTTTTATTTTAAATAAAATTGGTTTTTTTTATTGATTAAACAATGAAATTGCAATAAAAATAAATTAGAATAAAATGTTGTTATAAAATAAAATAAATGTATTACAAATAAAATAAATACACTAATGAAATAATGCATCAAAATCAACCGAGTCGTCGCCAATATGCGGGTCGGAGGTCTGGGTGTTCACTGGGTCGGAGGTCTGGGCGTTCACCGGGTCGGAGGTCTGGTGGGGATGCTCGGGATGCACGGGCTCGGAGGTCGGCACATCAAAATTTGGGACTGGAATGCCGGACTGTGCGAGGGACTGCATAAGGACCGACAGATGGGTCCGAAGAGTGGCCACCTCTGCTGTCAAAGCAGTGACCTGACTGTTTGACTGCGCTGATGAACGGTGTCTGGGTTCCCTCCGCCTGGCATTCCCCATCCCTCGACAATATGTCCCCGGTCTCCTCCCTAGAGTCTGATCCAATGTCTCCGTCAAGATCTGAAACCCAGCATCCTGTGGAGGATCCACAGCCTCGAGCGGAGTATCGGGAGGAAGTTGGGAGGCAGACTCCTGAAGAACCAACTGGCTCCTCTCCACCATCGTCGTCTGTTTAGCATAACATAAAATATAAATTCTCATATAATAACCTTTAAAGTTGAATGCGTAACATAAGAATTAAAAATAAATAACACTTACATGAAGGGACTCGGCCAATTCATTCCCAGGTCGAACATAAACGTCGCCAAATACGTCGATCTCTGGGAATTTGGACCCTCCCTAAATTGAACAAAAGAAGAAAATTATTAGAACGAAAAAATAAATTAAGAATAATTAAAAATTAAAAAATAAAAAAAATTTATTTTATTATTACCTGACGCCGGGCATCCATCCTATAGGAGAAGGGCCTGGAACCCGAATGATGGAGAAGAGTCTTCTTCTTCCTATTGCCCTTATTGACTTTGGCTTTATTCTGTTATACAAAAAATAAAATGTATTAGTTGAAATTTAAATTAAATAAAAAAAAGTAAATAAACATTAGTAAGAAAATAAAAATAAATATAAAAAATTACCACAAAAGCGGGCGCCTGAAAATGAGCGCAGAGCCATGCCCAACTATCCTCCCGCCCCTCAAGCTCTTTCGGGCACCCCTCTTGAAGAGCGACTTGCGGATCATCGAACGCCTCAAAATGGTGGTGCAAGTCGCTCTTCCATTGCTTGTACCTCTCAGAGAAGAGTCTGTTGACGTACACCAACGACTCTTCATCAAGGTCCTCCAAGTTGTAGTTCGTCTGCAATAAATTAATTACATACATTTAAATAATATAAATTTAACGTTTGAAAGAAAAAGAATGAAAAGGCCTACATACCGACAACTAGACGCGAACCTCAGTCTTGGTCTCGTCAGGCATCACCTTCCAAGACTTCCATTGCATCGGGCAATAGCTCCGAATGACATGACCAATGTCGTGGGCCAAGGAGCTATGCAACTCCGCCGTCGGTGCAACCCGATGTCGCTCGTCGTATCCGATGTCAATACGACTGTTGGTCACCCGGGTGACCTTCGCCGTCTTCAACTGCCGACACGGCCCTCGGGTGTTCTTCTTGGCTGCAAAGAAGGATGACATGAATGTTAAATAAATAACAAATTGAACAATCAAATACACACACACACACACACACAAAAACAAGAAATAACAATAAAATTAAATGGAGAAAAAGGAAAACTATACCTGGCTGTGACCCCGAAGTGGATGTGGCGTCGGTGGTGTTGGCGGGCCGATGACGCCGCCTGGCGCAAACAGGCTGCGCCACTGATGACGCTGATGAGGCAGGCGCCTGGGACCCCGCAGGCCCAACTGCCAAGTGGTCCATCAATGCTGGCGCAGTGGCAGCAGCTGTCAGCTGAGTCGGGGGCTCCGAACCCTGCGTGGTCGTCACCGCCCTACGACGTGTAATCAGGTCTGACATCTGCACAATTTCATTAATACACATACAAATTAATAAAATATACAAATATATGAAAACACATACAATTTTATTCACATTATTGACCTAGGGTTTGCGAGTTCGGAGAATCCGGGACTCCGATCCACGATCCGTCGAATCGTAGACGATCCAAGAAATACAAGGTACACCATACGTGAGTTTGAGTTCGATCCAACGGTCCGAACATAACAACCCCAGAAATCGCACAATCGGCAAAATCCATTCGAGACGCAAACGGTAACCAAATTCCAATCCGAAAACACCTATGCGCTCGTGACAACTACAGGATTGCAGTAGGACCTAATTCAGGTGGCTGCAGTCAGCCACGCGCCGCCCCACGCGCCGCCCCACGCGCCGCCCCAAGCGGGTGTCCAAAGCGATACCAATCGCCGGAAAATTCTTAAAACTAAGGGCCAAGGTTCCTACCCTAGGTTCAAAACATCAATTGGAGCCACTTTTGTTCTCGGGCATACCCCGAAAAATGGCCGGAAGAGGCCGGAATTTAAAATCAAAATCCGGCCAAAACTTAGGGTTTCAAATTAAGCGGCCTAGTGCAACAAATTCACAAATCCTACCCAACATTCAGCTAAAGCATGAAAAATAGGACAGAAACCATACTTGAGGTGGCGGAATTGGTCGCCGGAGGAGGGAGAATCACGGCGGAGGAGATTCGGCCAAAACCGAAGAAAACGCGGCGGCTGGCTCGACGGTGACGGCGGGGGAGCTCCGGGGTACCACCTTCGTCGCGGGCGCGGTCCAATTCCACCGGGGGAGGAGGCAGCGGCGGCGGCGGGGAGAGAGACGGCGGAGCTGAGGATTTTCAGAAACTGGGGAAGAAGGAGGCCATCGCGTGGTTTCTGAAATTTTATTCGATTTTGTGCGACGAACAAGAGATTTCGTCGCGCAAGAAATTTTAAATGACCCATGCACGACGAAAAAAATATATCTTCCGTCGCGCAATGTTAAAATATAGTTTTTGCGCGACGCAGAAATGATTAACTTCGTCGCGCAATGTTGGCATTCCGCCTAAAAATTTGGGGTTTAGGGTTTAGCGGGCGAGATTGAATTCTTGCGCGACGCATGAGTTAAATTTCGTCGCGCAATGTTGGCAGTCCGCCAAAAAATTTGGGATTTGGGTTTGGCGGGCGAGATTGAACTCTTGCGCGATGCAAGAATTCTATTCGTCGCGCAATCACAAAAAAATTTGGAATTCTTGCGCGACGCAATATATTTTTTTGTCGCGCAATGTTGGCAGTCCGCCAAAAAATTTGGGTTTAGGGTTTGGGGGCGAGATTGAACTCTTGCGCGACGTATACGTACCGCGTCGCGCAAAACCTCGAAAAAAAACTTTCGCTAAGTGTCCAAGGAGGGAGAGAGTGGAATGTGACAGTTCTGGCTGGTATGACGCGACGATTCCACTCTTTCCGTCGCGCAAAACCTTCCAAAAAAAAATTTCGCTAAGTATCCGAGGAGGGAGAGACTGAAATGTGAAAGTTCTTGCTATATTGCGCGACGAAGTATACACTTTGTCGCGCTGCCTTGTGCGACCAAACACGTTTATTCGTCGCGCAAACCATGAACCGTAAACCCTAAACCCTAAACCCTAAACCGCAGAAACCCTAAACCCGAAACTAGTTTTCATGATCCAACCGGCAAAATTGTTTTTTTACAAATCAAGATCGTATATGCCAAAAATCGAAAAAAACAAACATTCAGAGATAGAGGAACAGGACGAAACTTGTCGACGGTTGTAAATGAAAAGTCAAGATTTAACGGTTATTTTAGCTCTGATTTGTGTAATTTTTTGCAGCTACTTTTCTTTACCCTATATGAATACAATTGGTCAATTTGATCTTCAATTTCAGATGTTTACACTAGGGTGATATGACATCATGTTATGTTATGTTTAACGAATGTATAAGTAAACTAGTTATTGTTTGTGAATATATGGTTGCTATGCCAAACGCATTCTACGAAAGTTGTTTCAGCAATCCAGCCGCCAAACTCGTTTATTTGTACTTCGAGATCTTAGACCCCAAAAATCGAAAAAAAAAAAACATTCAGAGATCAAGTAACGGGACAAAACTTTTGAACGGTTATAAATGATAACTCATGATTTAACGGTTATTTTAATTCCGATTTTGATGAATTTTTACACCCACACTCCAGGACCCTATATGAAACAATACTCTAACTCGATCGTCAATTTCAAATATATATGTGTATATATAATATATATTATAAAATAATATATATTGCGCGACGAACAAATGTTTATCGTCGCGCAAACTTTCGCGCGTGACGGGGGACACTTTGTCGCGCAATTAATTAACTTCACGCGACTAGTGTATTTTGAGTCGCGCAAACTTTGCACGACGAGTTTTCCTTCGTCGCGCAAACGATGTCCACTTCGTCGCGCAAGGGTTTTCAGTTTTGAAAAATGTTTATTGTCAATAGTTTTCATACTTTGTATAAAAATGATTGGATATATTTATTGATCAATCAATGTTTTATAACAAATTTTGTATCATTTTCATTTTATAAATGTGTTTTGTCAAAAACAAAAATTAAAAATGATTATTAAAAGGGTTTGGATATATTGATTTACAAATGTGTTATAACTAAATTTATTTGAATAAAGTTTGAGTTGTGCACATATATAAGGTTTGGATATTTGTACTATATATATTCAAACATTTGTATTACACAAAGTCTGTACACTAACATAATAAAATTAGAACAAATGTAATTATTCATCATCTGAACTATAATAACTTTTGTTATCGTCGCTATCATCACTTTCGGTCTCCCAATCCTCCTCCTCCTCGTCTACTATAACTACATCATCTTCGCTGCTCATGCCCACTGCAACATCGAATCTTGGAAGATCCCTGAGGTCAATTGTAATTGACTGAATCGGTATTTCAATTGAAGACACTCCTTGGATTTGAAACGGTTCTTGTATAACATGTGTATCTCGAAGTGTTTCCGCATCAATTTCCATTGATGATTCTAAACGTTGGTCAGCCACATTGTCGACGTCGTTGTCAGTTAGGTCTAGTTCTGGTATAGCATACACGTTCCTATGATCCATCTTCTGAACAAATTTCCAGCTGCTCCCGGCTTTAGGGTCATCTAGATACACAATTTGTGTTGCCATGTTCGCCAAAATGTAAGGGTCGTCATCATACCAAGTTCTGTTAATGTTCACAGACAGTACTCCATGGTCGATTTTAACACTGCCCGCCTTATTTGGGTTGGTATCGAACCATCGACACTTAAACATGATGACTTGGTATCGATCTTTGTAAAGCAATTGCACGACATTTGTGAGTTTGCCATAGAAATCAATGTTTGTACTTTCGCCTCCACCTGGGACATGGACACCGCTGTTTTGCGTACACAACTTGTCATCTCGTGCAGCCCCCAAAAATTTAACACCGTTAATATAACAACCGAAAAACAATTCAGCGCGAATAGGGCCGAAGGCCAAGTTATATAACTCATCACTGTACATGGGGGAATTCGATGATTTCAACTTATTCACCTAATATAATAGAAAACCATTCACATGTTAGTCTGATAAAATTAAATACTACAATTTATATTTGTCAAATACAAAACACTTATAACTTACAGATTCCAAAAACCATTGTGGAAATAATTCACGTTGTTTCTGGTCAACTAAATGTGATGGATGTTCTCGCTTCATCATCTCTTCATGCTCATCTAAGTATGCCATTATCTCATCACAATTGTTCAGTACGAACCAATGCGCTACTTCCATGTCATTTCTAGAAAACGACTCCCCTCGTCCAGGATCTCCAAAGGGCCGTGCGCTTTGGGCAAAAATAGAAAGTTTTTCCTTTCTCATACCTCCGTCGTTATTACGCTGAGGACGATTGAAAGCCGTCTCCACATCTTGTAAATACATTCCCCAGAAAGTAAGCGACTCATATTGAACCCAAGCCTCTACAATTGATCCTTCGGGCTTCGCCCTGTTACGTACACTTTTTTTCAGCTCTCCGAGAAGCCTGTCAAAATAAAAAGATATGATACAAATTAGCAAGCCTGTGATAATGATGCATACACAAACGAAAAGGATTATATACCTTTCTATTGGATACATCCAGCGATAGTTGACAGGACCAGCAAGCAATGCCTCTTCTGGCAAGTGAACCATCCCGTGCATCATACTTGTAAAGAAAGCTGGCGGAAATATCATCTCAAACTTGCATAGGACTTGGACAATGTCATGGCGCAACTGAAACATGTCTGTCCTTCGCAATGTTTTTGCCGTCAATTGGGAAAAAAATCTGGATAACAAGATGATTGGCTTCACCACATCTTCCGGCAGTAGGTGTCGAATACCCACAGGAAGTAGGCGTTGCATAAACACATGGCAGTCATGGCTCTTAAGTCCAGTAAATTTACCCTCATCGACATTCACGCAACGTGCGATATTAGAAGCATACCCATCGGGAAATTTGACAGACGATACAAACTTTAGAAACTTTTTTTTGTCATTCGGTTTCATAGAAAAGAATGCAAGATCCCTTCTAGCTTTATCACTGTCCCTATTCATCCATAAACCCCTTCGTATGCCCATTCTTTCCAAATCAAGCCGAGCTTTGATCGTGTCCTTCGTCTTCCCCTCGATATCTAGAATCGTGCCCACCAATGTGTCGAATACATTTTTCTCAACATGCATGACATCTAGATTGTGCCTCAATTTCAGTTTCGACCAATATGGGAGCTCAAAAAACATAGGCTTGTGCGTCCAGTTCAAATGGGTAGAAGGTCTAGTCCGACTAACTTTTTTCCCGAACGGAGCAAAATCCAAACGGTTCAGCTGTTCCAAGATCTCATCACCGGACCATTCTCTAGGGCTGAGGCGACGCTCTGTGTTCCCGTCGAACTCTTTATCTTTTTCCCGCCATTCGTGGTCCCATGGCAACCATCTCCGATGACCAAGGTAACAAACTTTTCCAGCGTGCCAACCAGAAGTTACATCTTCCTTGCATACAGGACATACCATATAACCCTTTGTGCTCCACCCAGAAACCATTGCATATGCTGGAAAATCATTCACAGTCCACATAACTGCTGCTCTCAAAGTGAACATCCTCCCAGTTGATTTATCGAACGTGCGAACACCGTTTGTCCATAAATCCTTCAGCTCATCAACCAGCGGCCTTAAGTACACATCAATTGACCTGCCCGGATCCTCAGTTATCAAAACAGTCATCATCATGTATTCTTTTTTCATGCATTTCCAAAGCGGCAAATTATATGGGAATGCGAAAATCGGCCAAGTGCTGTGGTGTTGGTTTAGAACCCCATACGGATTGAATCCGTCAGTGGCAAGTCCCAATCTAACATTTAGGGGATCAGCAGCAAACTCGGGGAACGTTCGATCGAACTCTTTCCATGCCTCCCCATCTGCAGGATGCCGCATCACATCATCGTCTACCCGTTTTTCCTTATGCCATCTCATGTTTGTGGCAGTATGCGTCGACATATACAATCTCTGCAACCTAGGTTTAAAGGGCAGATAACGCATCACTTTTTGTGGTATCTTAGTCGTTCTATTCTGGGATGTCATTTTGAACCTCGACTCATTACATATAGGGCATGTATCCAACGTTTCATGCTCTTTGTAGAATAACATGCAATTGTTTTTGCAAGCGTGGATTTTTTCATAACCCAATCCAAGACCATGCAACACCTTCTGTGCATGTTTATGATCTTTCGGCAAACAATTGCCCGTCGGAAGCATTCTCTTGAAAACCCCCAAAAAGTAATCGAAACACAAGTTCGACATACGATACTTTATTTTTTCGTGCATTAGCTCCACAATGGCAGTGAGAACGGAAAAGCTCTCGAACCCCGGGTATAACTCTTGGTTGGCATTTTTTAACAGTTTTTCATACTGTTCAAACTCCGCACTGTCTATTGGTGTAGGCGCGTCATCTTCCCCTTCCTGATTGATGTTGGTCGATGCGAATGGAAAAGCATCCTGTATAATACCCATGACTTGATCATTAGGATCCACAATAGGTTCAACATTGTCCACTCTTGGGGCATTTGAAGACGAAGCATGGTCTACTTGTTAGCCGTGAAGGTTCCAAATGCTATATGTTTCAATCATTCCATTCCTTACTAAATGAAATCCAACATTTTCAATTGTCTCAAACAACGTGTTGTTACACCTCCTACAAGGACAACGGATTCTAGTTGCACCCGGTTTGTGTCTACGTGCAAACTCAATAAAATCCTCGATTCCATCCAAGTATTCGTCTGCGCATCTATTCGGGTTCTGTATCCATCTTCTGCTCATAATTCCTGAAACCACAATCACGACACAACAATCACAACAACTTCATGCGAAGTTATAATGTCACCTTATGCCTCCGGTAAGGGCCCTATCCCATTCGGGAATGCATAGTCCTGTCACGTAACCTACGGCTACATGAGATTAGATTTCGGCGTGGATTAATTTCGACAGCATCTCAACACAGTTCTTGAAGTGGGCATAGGTATAAATACCTACGTACCACCCGAAGAACGTACCGAGATGACACCAAAATCTCCACAATCGAAACCTAATCATGTAGCCGAAGATTATGTGACAACACTATGCATTACCAAACTGTCCAAATAATGGGACAATTCAAGAATTAATTGGACCGCAGTCATGCCTTACGCATCCATGCACGAAATCCAACTAATCTCGAACGGGAAACTTCGTGTTACTAAACATAAAAATAAAAGTACGAAGTTAATTTCAATTAACTTCGTACATCACAACACATTGTGCTACGTCACGCACAATTTCACAACATTATAAACATATAACTTCACAAAAAAAAATACAAACATAACAAACAAACTTTTACAATAACATACCTTCTCAATCGTTCTCCACCAATCACTAATCACAAATATCCCTAACGAGAACAAAATTAATAGCATTAGTACGAATTTACATTAATGCATTTAAACTAACGACACAAAATACATACTTAATACACGTACAGAATTCACAGCAGAGCAGCAGGAGGGAGGGAGAGTGAGAGAGAGGCAGAATGCAATTCTTGCATTCTGCCTCTGCAATGGCAGACACAAATATGGAGAAGAAGGACTTTGCGCAACGAATAGGAAAATTCGTCGCGCAAAACGCGGTCGCGAAAACCCACTTTTCCGTCGCACAAAAAAAAATTTCCGTCGCGCAATCACGTGTCGACATCTGCTTTTTTGCGCGACGAAAATAATTATTCGTCGCACAAAATTCCGTCGCGCGTATACAATATAGCGTCGCGCAAAGTATACATTTCGTCGCGCAAATGTAACTACTTCGTCGCGCAAGACTGCACCACTATTACACTTTACGCGACGACGGGATTTCCGTCGCGCAAAAACCCACCTGTATATTGGCGCCAAAAATAAGTTTCCCTCGTTTTCTTACGCGACGGTTGATTTTGTCGTCGCACTAAGTTGTCTTTTGAGACGAAAACTCTCGTCGCGCAAAATTTTTTTACCGCCATAATAGGGGCCAATTTTCTGTCCATCTTTGCGCGACGAAGACGTGTCATTGTCGCGCAATGTGGTCATGCGCGACGACATGTGTCGTCGCGCAAGGATGTGGAGACGAAATATATTTACGTCGCGCATAGCCTCTTTCCGCGACGAAATTTTTTGTCGCGCTAGTTTTCTGTAGTATGCGCGACGGAATATTTTTTTCGTCGCATTTGTGCTCCTTGCGCGACGAAATGTCCTTCGTCGCGCAAACGTCCGTCGCGCAAATAGTAAATCGTAGTAGTGTTCTTAGGAGGGGACTACTAAACCCATGTGAAAATGAAGGATTAATTAGTCTCATGCTCACCAACCAACCCAGTCAAATTGGTCAATCAAGCCAACCCAATCAACCCCAGTCACTCCGAGTCCTCCCATCATCAATGAGTCAAGCTAAATATGAGCCTCCTTCCCAGATCGTCCCCTTTCCGGGATGCTCTCCTATCCAAATCAGTAACAAATTTGCCAACCTAGGAGCCACAGTCGGCCAGGTTCGCCCTAGTTTCCAGTCTGCTTTAATTTCCAGTCATGATCCTTTATAGGATATTGCCGTCACTAACCCCCCAGTTGCTTCTTACCATAAGACATCTCCATACATGGTCAAAAGTCATAGTCACTTGTTTGTCATTGAGTCCAAATATAATTCAATCGCTAATCCCATCACCATTGCTAAATCCTATTTTCCACCCAATGGTCATTTCATTCCCCCAGCACCATTTAAGAATCTAAAATATTACATAGATATTCTTCATGAGACCCATTCTATCACCATTAAGCCAATTAAAGACAGAGAAAATCCCCATATCATCCTCTATCATTCACTTTATATTCACCAAATTGTCAATGAAAATGAATGGAGTAGTCACCTCTATGATCTCAAAGTTCTCCAATCATAACTTCAATATAGCTATTATGATTATATCGAAGCATGGTATTCTATCTTGCTTCACCAAACAGTTGATTTCAGTCACTCCTGGTTCTTAAATTTTGATAGCAAATTCAAGAGTCCTTTTCCTTACTGGTTCAATCACTGGTGGGAAAAACATGGTCTAGTCATTGATTTATTTCCTCATCCTATGCAAGAATTAGTCAATTATTTTACTAATAAAAATAAGTTCAAAGAATCTGAGCTGTTCTTCCCCAACCTTCTCCATTTTGTTGCCAAGTATAAAGTCCCTTGGATCCTCAAATGGTCATATCAAGTTAATTGGGAAACCAGAGTCCTATCTCGCCAGTTTTCAATCAAATGGTGGGATAAATTTAAACTTGAGCGTATTGCAAATTATGTTTATTCTGATTTTCCTCCAGTCAGGAATCCGCATTCTGAGAAAAAGAGTTCCCCTGCTACATCACATTCTTCTCTCCCAATCGAGGGAAGATCTAAGTCTGAGTTACAAGAAATTGCTCGCCAATTAATGCTCCAAGCATCCCAGATGAATGATGATGCAGATAGTGATGCCTCCCCTGCGTCACAAACATCTACTAGTCAGCCAAAGCCAATCAATCAACAGACTTCTGCCCAAAGTTGCGGTGGAGTGATTACCTAGATGAGCAAGACCCCTATGATTTCGGTCCTTTCAATCTAGGGGATGATTAAAGTAAAAGTAAAAGTTGCCGAGCATCATGAGCCCTGAAGAAAATCATCCGAACCCGTGCATTCATCAGTCTGAAAGTCGTGTTCTTTTTGAGATTCCCCGACAAAATAAAAGTTGTTGCACTCAATAAAAGCAAAAGCTTTCGCGTGCTCCTACAGTTACTTTTTCACAAGCATCCAAAGTTGCCAGCTCACCAAAAGCTATATGAATTTGTATTATTTGTCTATTTAAGAAGGCCCCGGCCTTTGTCTTCTTCAGAATGTAATTTAGTACACTATAATTTTCTCAGTTTCAAAAGTTCTATCAGTACCAATACTCTGAAGAACTAAGGTGGTGAAACTAGGATTTTTGTAAGTGTTTTGCATTCTCCAAGTTATCAATATATTTGAGATATTTTGAGAATTAATTATTTTGATTAATGCTTATTTTCATTACAGCTATTGTCATATATATATATATATATATATATATATTTGGGATGAGTGGCTCTCAACAAGGCCTAGGAACTGATATTATCAAATTCCAATATTTAATATTATACTGCGTCAACAGCAAAAATAAACCTACAAAATCATAAATGAAAAATCTGCAAAATAGAGAGAAGGAATTCTGATGTACACCATATGCAATTCAAGAAGCAACAGTGTCTATAATTTATAAAATTAATACATTAAAAGAGATAATTTATTTGTATGAGACATGTCGAATTGGATATCAGTTTTTAATCAAATTCAAGGTTTTGATAATTATGAAAATGATTTAATTGTGGGAGAGAAGGGGGAAATGCCGCATGGGAGAGGAAGATGTGGGTAAGTGATACAGTGCAAAAAAAGGAGTTTTAATCTAATACAATTATGATGAGGTGGAATAATTAAATTCCATTGGATTAATTAAAGAGTAATGCTACATTTATCATATTTTTATTCTACATTTCTATACCATATAATGTGGCATGTCCATATCATATGCCACATCAATTAAATCGATGAAGTGTATTTTAATAAATAAAGTTTAATTAACAGTTTTTTTAAAGTATTAATAAAAAATCATAAAAGAAAAGAAAATATTAAATAATTTTAATTGATGTGGCTATCCACCTCATCTGCCACATGAGGTGGTATGCGAATGTTGTATACAAATGTGGTAAGTGTAGCATTATTCTAATTAAGATTTTTTTAAATGCATGTAAATACACCGAAGCTAAATGCAAAGACTCAGGATTGACGTGGGGTAGGGATGAGTAAGGGGGCTAGGTGGTGATGCGGCAGCGCTCCAAGCCCACCATTTCTACTTCATATATATGTCTTTTGTACTGTGATGGTGGGTGTGGCTGAGATTGGTGGTTAGGGAAGAGACAGGGGGGTTAGATTTGATCAGGAAGAAGGGAAAGAGAGGTTCAGAGAGAGCTACTTAGTGTCTCAATGGCAGGGGTTCAAAATTCTTTGAAAGCGCTTTGTGGCCAGGGGCAAGCCGAACCTCGAGCAGGGATTAATCCCACCCTTTGGTGTGGGGTCACCTCGTGGTATTTACCAACCAAAAAAAAAAATTTGTTTGTTTTCCTATTTTTGTAATTGAATTTTAAAAGTTTTATTAATATTTTATTCAAATTATGTTTTAAAAATTTATTTTATTTTATTTAAGAAAAATAATTTTGGTTTCTTTTTTTTTTTTAAATTTATAAATTTAAAATTATTTTTTAAATGTATATTTTTAATATAATACACATGGCGTCATTTCATTGGATATGTGAGTCCAACATGTATGCCACATTAGCAATTTAACATATTTTTGGACTGAAACTAACGACAAGGACTTTTGTGAGCACCCATATTAATCATGGGGACCACGAATGACACAAAAAAAACAAGAACGAAACAATTTGATAGTTTCGTTAACCTCATGGACGTTTTGCGATAAAAAGCCTAAAAAAAAATATTAAGAGAAGAGGTGGGATAAATAAATGTCATGTTGTTAGAGAGAAAGAGAGTGATTGGGATAGATATACCATTGATATATATATATATATATATATTTTTATTAATACAAATGATAATATAAGGGTGTTGATTTTCTGACTCTCCTTTAGTTCACTTACATTTCCTTTTGTTTAAAAAAAAAATATTTTACAGAGTTGGTAGTGGGTCGTGTCGTGTCGTATCGTCTTAAACTGGTTACCTGGTTAATAACATTTTTAACAAAAAGTGGTAGCAACTAGTAGCAAGCGGGATTTGGTTGCCCAAAAAAAAAAAAAAATTTGTTGAATAACTAGTTGACATGTTTTGTCTTATTTTTTTGGGACCTGTTTCTTTTTCTTTTTGAAGTTACAAAAAAGTAAAGTAAAAAAGAAATTTTTTTACTGGAGTTCGATCCTAGTTCACACCAACACAAAGCACGTGAATGAACAACTTAACTAAATATTCATTTGTGGACTGAACGCTTACTTTTATATAAATATTTATAAATAAAAGGGTTATATATGAATTTTAGCGGGTTGACGGATTGATTAAAATTGATCCGTGTATTAAATGGATCATGGTGGGTTCAGTCGAAAATGACTTGAATTTTTATCATGCGGGTTGAATTGAATAATTTCTCATGTGGGTTTCGAGTTCTGTAACGGGTCATATCGAAAATTTCCACTTTATTAGGAACTTACAATTTTCAATAAATGGAGGGTAATTTAAATAAATAAAAAAAGAGTAGGAAAGTTACCTCTCTTTTTGAAATAATGTTGAACCACGAGAAGATTGAGTTGATGTTTTCATATCAGTCGTCAATGGTTGGAACTAGGAATTTTGATAGAACTAGGCTAAATTTTTTTTTCATGACTTTTTCTATAATATAATATATGATGCTTCAAATTGTCAAAAAAAATTTTGGTTGGGGGCCTAAAGCCGAAAAAGAATACAGAGAATGCTAAAATATGAAAACTATGAGAGAATATTTGTTTGTGGGAATTTTTTGTGTATTCTTCTCCTTGTGGGAGGTCATATTTATAATACAACGAAACCTGAATGGGCAAGTAAATAATAAATTCATAAATCTATTTATAGTAGGAAATCAGGAATTAAAGTAAATCAATTACAATTATAATAGGAATTCTTGGTGTGTAAGGAAAGTAAGTCAATATCCATAAGTCACGCCAACACTCCCCCTCACGTTGGTGCATAGATGTCGCCAATGCCCAACTGATCCAGTGAATTGTGGAATGCTTTACTGGAAATCACCTTTGTCAAAATATCTGCCAATTGATCCTCGGATTTCACAAAAGGAAACTAAAACACTTTAGCCTCAAGCTTCTGTTTGATGAAGTGTCGATCCACCTCAACATGTTTAATACGATCATGCTGAACCGGATTCTGTGCAATGGCTATAGCAGCCTTGTTGTCACAAAAGAGATTCATTGTGGATGTAGGTTTATACCCGAGTTCAATAAGCAACTTTCTTAACCAAAGAAGTTCACAAATCCCTTTAGTCATGCCTCTGAACTCGGCTTCTGCACTGGATAAAGCTACTACATTCTGTTTCTTGCTCCTCCATGTCACCAAATTACCTCTCACGAATGTGAAGTAACCCGATGTGGATTTTCTATCTGTTACATTACCTGCCCAATCTGCATCTAAATAACCATCAGAACATAAGTCCTTTTCCAGGTGCAGACTTCAAATATCTAAGTATCCGAAGAACTGCATTCATGTGGTCTTCACTTGGAGAGTACATAAATTGACTGACAACGCTCACCGCATAAGCAATGTCTGGTCGTGTATGTGACAAATATATCAATCTTCCTACTAACCTTTGGTATATTTCTTTGTTAGTTGGAACTTGATCCGGATATTCTCTAAGATGATGATTCTGAACAATATGAGTGTCCGCAAATTTACAATCTAGCATTCATGTGTCTGTCAACAAGTCCAAGACATATTTCCTTTGAGAGAGAAATATGCCTTGCTGCGATCGAGCCACCTCAATTCCCAAGAAATACTTGAGTCCACCTAGATCCTTCATCTCAAACTCCATAGCCAGATAGTCTTGTAGCTGTGATATTTCCTGTTTATCATTCCCAGTAATAATCATATCATCAACATAGATTATTAATGTTGTTACCTTCCCTTTTCAATGTTTCAAGAACATAGTATGATCTGAGTTGCACTGTTTGAAACCATTGTTCTTCATTGCCATGGTGAACCGTCCAAACCATGCACGTGGTGACTGTTTCAATCTATACAATGCTTTTCGTAACCTGCAAACTGTTCCAGTCTGAGTAGTATTATATCCAGGAGGAATGTCCATGTACACCTCCTCCATGAGTTCGCCATGTAGAAAAGCATTCTTTACATCAAACTGGTGTAGTGGCCAATCCAAATTAGCTGCAAGGGACAATAAGAATCTGACGGTGTTTAACTTTGCAACTGGTGCAAAAGTTTCTTCATAGTCTATACCATAGGTCTGTGTGTATCCTTTTGCCACAAGTCTTGCCTTGTATCGCTCAATAGATCCATCTGCATTGTGTTTTATAGTAAACACTCATCTACATTCGATAGTCTTTTTTCCTCGTGGTATAGTCTCCAATGTCCAAGTCTGATTTTTCTCAAGAGTTTTCATCTCATCTTTTATAGCTTGGACCCACTTAGGATCTTTCAATGCTTCAGAGACCTTGGTTGGAATATGGATAGCAGACAACTGATGCACAAAAGCCTTGAGTGGTTCAGACAGCTTCTCAGTGGATACATGATTTGCAATTGGATACTTGGATGTCTTGCCAATATCAGGTGAATAACGGTTTGGTGGCTTCCCACGATTTTGCCTGAAAGGTAATTGATATCTAATAGTTTTATCATCTAAATGCACAAGTCTAGTAGGAGTAGTTACCTCAAGGATATCCTCAAGAGATTGGTCTGTTGGTACTGTTGAGTTAGAAGGGGGTCTTCATCTTATTGTTCTGTATTGTCTGTAGGTGTGAGACTTGGATCAGAAATATCTTCGCATGGATCAGGTGGGTCAGGCAATTGATCGCTATGAATGGGCGATTGGTCGCTTTTCAACAGAGAGTAATCTCGTGCTCCAGACTCGGGATGATCAATCATTTCTGTACATAGGAGAATTTCTTTGTTTTCCAAGTTGCTCAAATTCTACTCTTCACTTCGTATCTCCCCCTGAAGCGCAGAATTGGATGATGGGTCATAGAAGAACAGCTCAGATTCCAGAAAGGTCACATCCAAAGTGACATAGGTTCGTTGGGTATGAGGGTGATAACAGCGGTAACCTTTCTGATGAGTGGCATAACCCACAAAACACAACGAAGCGCACAGGGATCAAGTTTGCTACGTTGATTTTTGTGGAGCTGAACGAAAGCCACACATCCAAAGATTTGGGGTGTGAGTACCAAAACAGAGGGCAGAGGTCTGTGTTGCTCAAGCACCTGTAAAGGAGTTTTAAAGGTCAATACACCATAAAGCATGCGGTTGATCAGGTGAACTGCAGTGACAATAGCATCATCCCAGTTATGGCGAGGAACATGAGCACCAACCAGAAGTGCTCAGGCGGTTTCAAGAAGATGTCGATTCTTTCGTTCAGCAACACCATTTTGTTGCAGTGTCTGAGGACAAGTCATCTCATGGATAATTCCATGTTGTTGGAAGTAAGTCTGAAAGTCATGATTGACAAATTCTTCACCATTGTCTAAGCGTAGAATCTGGATTTGAGCATTAAACTGAGTTTTCATCTGTTTGTGGAAGGACTGAAAACGAGAAAACACTTCGTTTTTATTCTTTAGCAAATAAAGCCATGTCATCCGTGTACAATCATCGATGAATGTGACAAACCATCGAACACCAGAAAGAGCAGTGATAGGCGAAGGTCCCCAGACATCATAGTGAATTAACGTAAATGGAGTAGTACACTTGTTCGTACTCAACGGGTAGGGCACATGGTGACTCTTGGCCAAAATACAAGTATCACATGTGAAGTCGGAGTCCTTGAAACCTGAGAATAAATCTGGTATAAGATGCTTCATATAACTAAAAGACGGATGTCCCAATCGACGATGCCACAACCAGATTTGCTTTTGTTGCTATCAAAGGGATGTGTCACACTGTTAGCCACTCCGGGACTGAAGTCATCGACATAATATAGCCCCCCTCTCTTAGTATCACGACCAAGAATCTCCTTAGTGTGAATATCCTGAAGCAAACAAAAACTCGGGTAAATGAGTACACAACAATTCAATTGTTCAGTAAGTTGACTAACTGACAACAATTTAGTGGATAAAGATGGAACAAGTAAAGTATTAGACAGGGTGAGAGAGGATGAGAGTGCAATAGTGCCAGTCCCTGTCACAGGATAAGTAACACCATTGACATTTACAATACAGGTTCGTCGAGGTGTGTAGTATTCAGAAAATCATCAGGGTCAAACGTCATATGATCAGTTGCACCAGAATCAATTATCCAGCTCTTGGAATCAATCTTATCAGAAGTATGAAATCCATAACCAGTACCATTACTGGTCATATTGCATTGTCCTCGATCTGTAAGAGTAGCCCACCAATTGGGGTAGCCATGTGATTTAAAACAAGTCTCACAAGTGTGTCTCGGATCACAACAATATGCGCAATTTGGTCCATGTGTCTGGGTCGTTAGTCTAGAAGTCATAATCTGTGCAGCGGAAGATGCATAGGATACAGGTTGAGTAGGAATTTGGATCGGAATCTGAGCCAGAGTCGGGGTCGGAGTCAGAGTCGAAATCGGGATCGGGGTCTGAATCAAAGACAAATTCGAGGTTGGGGTTATCATCGGAGTGGGGGTCGTAGTCGTCTTCGGAGTCGGGGTCGGGGTCGTCGTCGTCATGGTCGGGGTCGGGGTCGGGGTCGTCAAAAGAGGATCCTGATTCTGGATCGGGTTCGGGATCAAAGTCTGCATCTGTAGGGGCAGAGCCATCTGGGCACTCAACTCAACGATGGTTGGTTGAGAATAAGAGAAGGAGTCAGTGGTGCTACCTCCATGAGGGTTGAAAAAATCATCTACCCCATAGCGGCGGCGGGGGTTTGAAACTAGAGTCAGAAATTCCAAGATCGCCGCTCTGATATCATGCTAAAATATGAAAACTATGAAAGAATATTTGTTTGTGAGAATTTTCTGTGTATTCTTCTCCTTGTAGGAAGTCATATTTATAATACAACGAAACATAAATGGGCAAGTAAATAATAAATTCATAAATCTATTTATAGTAGGAAATCAGGAATTAAGTAGTAAATCAATTACAATTATAATAGGAATTCTTGGTGTGTAAGGAAAGTAAGTCAATATCCACAAGTCACGACAACAGAAAAGAGTGAAGAAGTAGAGAGAGAAAAAGAGAAAGAGAGAGTGAAAAAAATAAAAAAATAAAAAAAATAAAAATAAAAGTGAAGGAAAAGGTAATAAAAACACAACCAAACAATCGAAAATTGAATTGTGGCAGTTGTTTTTTAACATCAACCAGACAAAACAATTTATATTAATATATCTGCAGCAAGCATAAGACTTTGTGGAACAAAATACAATAAATGGTGGGCTGGGCTACATAGCTTATAAAATTTGCAAAAATGGTGGGCTTGTATGTCTGAGCCTTCTGGGTGTTTTTAACTCTCATCGTACTTGTATTTTGGAGCTGTCTCCCTTCTTCTTTGTATTGCCCTTAGACCTTTTCTTCCCAATAGGCTCCTGCCTAATTTCTTGCCCTCCCCTTGGGAGAAACATTTGTTTTTAACAGGAATATCACTGTTTTGCTATTTCTAATCAATTACATTATAATATATGTGATAATTTTTCCACTTAACATAGAGTGAGTTTTTCTACCTCGTGAGGGTTTAATATGAAGTTTTCATAACACCCAAAAAAAAAAAAACAGAGAGAACATGAAAAATATAAATGTGGACGAGGAAACTTGTAATTCAAGATCCTTGTATATATTTTACTGATTCTGATCAGAGTGCATTCAAATGATGTCATAGCTCCATAAATTCTTCTTGTCTCTATCTTACCCTACAAAATTCTTATCTATATATTATACACACCTGTACAATTAAACAAAAAGACAAAACTGATTTAAGTGAC
The DNA here is from genome assembly GCF_902201215.1 of Prunus dulcis. NCBI lineage: Eukaryota > Viridiplantae > Streptophyta > Magnoliopsida > Rosales > Rosaceae > Prunus > Prunus dulcis. The sequence continues at coordinate 9,616,087 of NC_047654.1, forward strand.
TTTTTCTATTTTCTAGTCTTCCATTATTAATTACAGCTTTTAAAATTTTAATTCTTTATCATCAACTGAGAATTAATCTACAATTATAGTTTGAAGAGCACCAAGAATCTTCAACATGAACTAAGGAAAAACATAATAATTATCATAGGACTTTTCTGGTGGAGCACACAACTATAAATAAAATAAAACCCAAGCAAATGACTCACTAGTGTAATGGTTTAGAGTATTTACTCCCTCAAGTAAGGTCTTGGGTTCGAGTCCTAGCATCCTGTTGTGTGTGTGAGTTTAATATATTATCGTCCCTTTCAATAGGAAAGATCTTCAAAAAATAATAAATAAATAAATAAATAAACCCAAAAGAGAATTACAAGGGGTTTTCTCTGTCTTCAAATATGAAGAATTAAAGAGCTGCCTGCCAAACATTTATTTTTAGTTCAATGTTGCGTGAGTCTCCCCTGTTGCTTGTGTATCCTTTGCTCATGAAATTCCTTCAAGCAAATAGCTAAAAGAGTCACTCTATAATAGTGATTCATATTCAATATATACAAACAAATCCAACGGTGATTCACCAATGTAAATTTTGTACAAATCCAATAGTTATGAGTATCTAACTTGGACTATAGCCCATATGAGTCTTTTTTTCTTCTTATAATTAGTATACAGGTTTTACGGTTAGTTCAAAATCTAACTGCACATCCGTAAGGTAAATCTAGCACAGCCTATTTTGAAGTCCTAGGAATCCTAATTCCGTCCCTACTAACGGTGATTGTCCAAGTCAACTCGTCAATCAAATCATTTGAAAAATATTCGTATTGAATACAAATTCTACATTGGAACCACCAAAAAAAAAAAAAAAAAAAGAAGAAGGAATTCAACATACAGAATTTCCCGTAAAAAATAAGCAAAACCTGGTGAAAAATATTGAAAGCTTTTGGGAACCCCGATCATATTGGTTTTGCTGTCTTTTGGTGTGGTCTTTGTTCTGTTCTGAGCCTTCTTGGGGGGTCCTCTGTTGGTCCCTCTTTGCTGTGCCTTAACTCTCCTCGGGCTTGTAGTTTGGAGCTGTCTCCTCTCTTCTTTGTAATGCCCTTTGACATGTTCTTGCAAGTTGCAAGTAGGGTCCTGCCTAAGTTTCAGAACCAAAAAAAAAATATATACAGAGAGTGCATGCAAATGATGTCATAGCTCCATAAAATCTTCTTGGCTCTATCTTACGCTATAAAAATTCTTATCTATATAGTATACACACCTGTACAATTAAACAAAAGTCACAACTGATTTTCTTGACTTTTTCTATTTTCTAGTTTTCCTTTAATTACACCTTTTAAATTTTTAATTCTTTACCATCAACTGAGAATTAATCTAGAATTTCACCATTTGAGGAGAACCAAGAATCTTCACCATCAACTAAGGAAACGTCTCATAATTATCGAAGGACTTTTCTGGTGGAGCACACAACTATAAATAAAATAAAATAAAACTCAAAGGGGCACTGAAGCTCTAGACTTCTAGAACTCCAAGTCTTCTACTTCAGTTCAACCGAATTAAAGCAGACAAGGGGTTTTCTCTGTCTTCAAGTACGAAGAATTAAAGAGCTGCCTGCCCAATATTTATTTTTAGTTCAATGTTGCGTGGGTCTCGCTTGGTCAGGCCTTTTCAGTTCCAAGGGACAAGTTCAGATTGGCTGCCATCTTCTATCACGAAGAGCCCTGCAATCGCTGCTGCCACTAACACCATCCTCTTCTTGGGTCTCTTCATAATTTCTGCTGCCATTTTGTTTTCTTATTGGATCCAAATTGTAAGTTTCAGTCAACTTTTGGCATGTAGTTTTGAGACTTTTGGGTCGTTTTCTGAATGTTTAAATTTAGTTTGCCCCCTGAAATTTTTGTTTCATGTTTTGTGTGTCATGCAGTCCAATTTTCAGATTGGTAATTCTGCAAACGAAACCATATTAATCTCCAACAAGTATCAGGAACCCTTTAAGGTGATTGAATTCCCACTCAACTGCTCTATTGGCAGCAATATTAACCAGACACAAACCTGCCCAACAAGCTACCCTACAACCTTTGGCAACCTTGATGATCTTGAGCCATCATCAAGCCCAATATGCCCGGATTATTTTCGGTTCATCCACCAGGACCTAATGCCATGGAAAGCCACAGGGATCACAAGGGACATGGTGGAGAGAGCAAAGGAAACGGCACATTTTAGGCTAGTGATTGTGAAGGGCAAGGCCTATGTTGAAAAGTACAAGAAGTCCATACAGACAAGGGATGTGTTTACTATATGGGGCATTTTGCAGCTTCTTAGGAGGTACCCTGGGAGACTGCCTGACTTGGAGCTCATGTTTGACTGTGATGACAAGCCGGTCATCCGATCAAGAGACTTCCGGGGACCAAACTCGACTCAGGTGCCGCCACTGTTCCGGTATTGTGGTGACAGATGGACTAAGGACATTGTGTTCCCTGATTGGTCCTTTTGGGGTTGGTAAGTTTGAATTTTAGGCAAGGCCTAAAATTTCTCTGTCTTCTTATTCTGGCATGAAAATGATAGGGCACCAACCTCTCTAATGTCCATTCATGTTGGAAAGTTTCAAAAGTTATACTTAGTGATTTCCTTTCACTTTAAAGAAAAATAATATTTCATCAATTTAACTATACTTACTGAGATATGTTTGAGAGTTGAGAAATTTCTCGGGGACAATCTGTCATGTCAAATGTCAATCTTGACAATCAAGTATAGGTGGTCCAAATTCATAGTCACGCAACATAATATACTAGATATCTTACAAGAGAATTTTACCGTTTTTAATCATGCTCGCTTATTACTCATAAGCTACATGCATTTTTGAAGGGCTGAGATTAACATAAAACCATGGGAAGGTTTGTTGAAAGATCTCAAGAAAGGCAATGACAGGAGAAAATGGATGGAAAGAGAACCTTATGCATACTGGAAAGGAAACCCTTTTGTTGCCGAAAGCAGGAAAGACCTCCTCAAATGTAATGTCTCAGACTCACAGGATTGGAATGCTCGCCTATTCATCCAGGTAACACATAAGCAAATTCTTTGAAAACAAGGTGAGCAAATTTTGTAAGATATAGATTTTCATCTGAAAATCGATCATTCGGGCAATTAAATCAACTAACTAGTTGGGTATAATTGCAGGATTGGATCCTTGAATCTCAGCAAGGCTTCAAGCAATCAGATGTAGCCAGCCAATGCACGCACAGGTATGTCTCACAGAAGAGTAGTGTAAATAAAATAAAATCTTCTTGCTTCGTAAATTTTGATTTTTGATTTTCCATTTTATTTTCTCATGTGATTTATATAGGTACAAGATCTATATTGAGGGATATGCATGGTCTGTCAGTGAGAAATACATTCTAGCCTGTGATTCAGTAACACTAATTGTTAAACCACAATACTATGATTTCTTCACAAGAAGTCTGCAACCAGTGCACCATTATTGGCCTATAAGGCATGACGACAAATGTAAATCCATTAAGTTCGCTGTCGATTGGGGCAACAACCACAAACAAAAGGTGACTCCTCTAACCCCTTTAAACTCTGAGTAAAACTATTTGTACTATATTTATGAAAGTGCGCTCGTTGGTATTAGAGATGCAGTCCATAGTGTGATCCATATAAACCATTACCCTAAAATTCGGTGCTGTATAGTTTATAATACTTGTGGATTATAATTATTCCACAGGCACAAGCAATTGGAAAAGCAGCAAGCGACTTCATTCAGCAAGAGCTAAAGATGGACTTTGTGTATGACTACATGTTCCATCTGTTAAACAAATACGCAAAACTCTTAAGATTTGAGCCAAAAATACCCGAAGGCGCGACGCATTTGTGCTCGGAGAGTATGGCTTGCCCCGCAGCTGAGTCTGAGAAGAAGTTCATGACAGAGTCCTTGGTTAAGAGTCCATCAGTGACAAGCCCCTGCACCATGCCTCCTGCCTATAAACCCCAAGCACTTGGAAACTTGTATAGGAGGAATATCAATTTAAATAAACAAGTGCAGAAGTGGGAAGATAAGTACTGGGAAAATCTCTCCAAGCAGGATTAGCTGTACATTTTCACATGGGCTAGTTACAGATTACTTTTAAGATTTAATGTAAAGTACATAAAATAATCACAATTTGTCACCTGTTTGAAATAATAAGAAGAAAACTCAAACTACCATCACCAAAATTTGTAATATTCATGAGAAGGGGTCTTGGATATAAAATGGATCCTATAGTCAGTTATTTTTAGTTTTGGTCTCCCAAAATTTGGATGATCAAACAAACAGTTTTAACCCAAAACAGGAAAATTCAGTAGGGGCAATTTATCCCAAAAAGCAATAACAGATTAAGGTTACAACGTGGAAGCATTGAAGTGAATTGTGGACATAATCAAGCAGAAGAAGCAAATTTTGTCCTCCAAATTGTCTCCTCCTCCACTATCTTAGCCTCCAAATTTGCAACTTCTCCACCTCTCATGCCTCCCAAAAACAAGGATCTATTCTCTCTTTTTTTGCTCCCATAGGCTCTCATTGTGCTTCTTGCCCCCACTTCCATTCTCTTAGGCCCCAATTCCCTTCTCTCTTTTTTCTCACATTTCAGAAGCCCTTTCTCATTGGAGACAAAATGGTATGCCTGCATTCTCTCTGTCTTTTTGCTACACCAATTTATTATGGTTTGTACTGATCATAGATACAATTATAAGGGTACCCTTTCATTTTTTGGGGGGAATTTAAAGAAATGATCGATTCGATATATTCGATTTCAACCATAGCCATAATGTCGGTATTGATGTGCATGCTTTGTGATTCTGCTTTTTTTTTTTTTTTTCATGCTAGATTTGTTTGTTGCTTCATTTTGATGCATATTCGTTTATGATAACACGTAACATGTTAGATTGACGATTTGAATCATAGTTTGGACAAATAAGAGAACACATACCCTTGTTAATTAACATCCAGTAAAATGCTTCTTTATATGATGCGATTACATACTCGCATAGAAAAAAAGATAAAAAATCATTAGTCAGATCTTATATGGTGATAATTTGATGAACAATATAGGTATACAAAGTAATTGACCAATTAATTGAAGGTTCTAATAGTTGAGCTTTGTGATGGAATGGGACAGGCCAATGCAGCTTCTGGAATGGCTGTGCACGATGACTGCAAGCTGAAGTTCTTGGAGCTAAAAGCAAAGAGGAACTATCGATTCATTCTGTTCAAGATTGAACAACAACAAATTGTGATTGATAAGCTCGGGGAACCTAATGAGAGTTATGATGATTTCACCTCCAGTTTTCCTGCTGATGAGTGTCGTTATGCTGTCTTTGATTTCGATTTCACTACCGAAGAGAACTGCCAGAAAAGCAAGATTTTCTTCATTGCATGGTAATTAACTTCACACAAAGAAACTACACTCATCTTAGATTTGCTTTTAGAAAAAATCTTGAAAATAAACATGTCATGAGGGCTAAAATTTAGCATCCTGCACTAATACAAACATGTACGGCTCATCATACAATAGTCAGTCTCATGAGTCTCTATTTAAGAAGTATTTCTTCTATACAACCGGTTGTATATAATTATATGACTACCTCCTTGATCACATGACAAATTAAAAGATATATAATTGTATACAACTGGTGGTATGGAAGAAAAATTAGTAATTTTTAAAAGTATGACACGACGCTCATGATGCATATTTGCTTCTTTCTTTTTCTTTGGACACTAAAAACCTATGTGTGCATATGTTTTTGTGGCACGGGTTAGGTCACCGGATTCATCAAAGGTGAGGATGAAGATGGTGTATGCTAGTTCCAAGGACAGATTCAAGAGAGAATTGGATGGCATTTCATTCGAATTGCAAGCAACAGATCCAAGTGAGATGAGCTTGGACATAGTGAAAGGGCGAGTCTTCTAAGCCAAGCCACCCCTTTTGCTCTCTTCTCCAATCTTTCATGCTTTCCCTCACTGTTTCCTTTGGAGGCCACCAAATTTTATAGCCATTATTATTACTTGGACTTTTGTTTAAAAAACTCCAAATTAGCCAAGTGAATCTGTGAATGTAATATGTACTCTTCTGTATAACGTCAACAGCCATATTCGAAAAACAATAGAGTTTTTGGGATTAAACAAAGGCTCTCAAAACCAAATTGGCTGCAGCCATGAGAGCATTAGTTGATGCTTGTGGATGCTGCTTTGAATAGGGTTGCTTCCACTTATCTAGTGTTGCTCTTAGACAGATTGTTATGAGTAGAGCATGATAATCTCTGGTTTATAGCAATCTCAGTTTCTATACCCCTTGTTTTTTTCACTCGGGGTGATTCTGTGTAGTGTGTTTTATATATTGTTGTCAAAGAAAAATTGAAGTATCTATATGTTATTTTCCATTCTTCTTTGTGTTGACTGTTATACCTTTGTGCAAAAACACACACACAAACACAAGCTATTGGGTCTTGGAAAAGGCTCAGTAACAACCTAAACTAGCCACAATTTGACTTTGGGCCTAGTAACAAGGAGAAATGGCAAAATCAAGTTCACATTGAATGGGAGTACTCTCTATTTTAAGAGAAAAGTTTGGCTATCCCGGTTATAACTTATATGCTTTTGCTTCACTCGTCACATGATAAGTTCGTAATGAATGACAAAGAAACAATCGATATATAACCAGTATACTATATACGTGAGTTTCTCTTCCATTTGAGATGTTGATACAACTGGTCTATGACAAACCTTGAAGAACTAGGGCAAGAATGCAAATGGACATTTTTAATTTCATTCCTTTTTTTATAAACAAAACATGTCGCCAGTCGTAACTTTTTTTTTCCTTCCAGTTTTGCATTGCAAGTATACAGAGCAGAAAGCATAACCCAAGAAAAGCAAAGCAGCAATTGAAAACAAAAACAAAAAGAGGTTTTATTAGAGCCGCTCCAGCGAAGGAGCCCAGCCCGAGGCGAGGGCAGAAAAAAAAAAAAAAAAAGTCGCTCCAGCATGCAGCCCAGGCCCGGGGGTGGTGTGGGACCCACCAACTCGGGCCAGCCCGAAGGCGAAACCAACCCCAGGCCCAACTCGCGTTTGCCGACGTCAGCACTTGCGTCACGCTGACGTCAGCTAGCGCGTTTCAAATTTTTCACGCGCCAACGGTAAAAAAATTTGAACTAGTGCGCGCTGACGTCAGCACGACGCCAGCTCCAACGGTACGCTACCACGTGTCGCCTCCCCAGCCTTCCGATCTGCTTCTCCAAATTAATCCAAAGGCTGAGGCTTTTTTGGGGGAAAAAAATATGAAGAAAAAAAATCGTAAAAAATTCTAAAAAATTCTTAAAAAATCTGATATTTTTTTTCTATAAATACCTATCAATACCCTTCACTTTCAACACCAATACTCTTACATTTCATTATACTTCTACTATTATTCACTCTTTTTACACAACATTTTCCTCTTTTTCATCTATCATTTTGATTTCATATTTTTATGGCTTCTTCTATCGAAATCGGAGGGGCTTGGAGCACAATGGAAGATGTTTCCTTGTGTGAGGCTTGGCTCCAAATTTGTCATTGTCCCGTGTCTGGCATAACAAAATAAATTAAAATACAACACAACCTAACCATAACAAAATAAAATATAACCAAATCATCTATGCTCCATCATTAATCTTCATTGCCTTTCACCACCCATAGATGCTCCATCAAGTGAACTTGACGCATTTCATGAATATACAAAGATTGCATCTCTGTATATCGATCTATCATTCGGGTCATCAAATCACCATCCCTCACCAACGGTTCCGGCTCAAACGGTTCTCCATTTGGCCCCATAGGCCTTTCATAAATCCGTGTCAAAGCCGTGTTCATTGGATCCGGTTCGTAGACCTCTAAAGCATCATAATCGTACTCATCCTCCACAATCATATTATGGAGGATGATGCAAATCATCATAATGCTTCTGAGGATCTCCTCATCAAATATACAGGCCGCACCTCGAATAATCAACCACCGAGCTTGAAGGATGCCAAAACACCTTTCGACATCTTTCATGTATCCCTCTTGATATGTAGCAAATAATTTTTGCTTCTGGGATCGGGGATTCGGAATGGATTTGACAAAAGTCGTCCACATTGGGTAGATGCCATCAGCTAGATAGTATCCCGTCTGGTATACTGTATTGTTCACTTCATAGGTGACATTGGGGCCCTGGCCTCTCAATACATCGTTGAAGACGGGGGATTGACCCAGCACGTTGAGGTCATTTTGTGATCCTGCAACTCCGAATAAGGCATGCCAAACCCCCAGCAACATCACACTTTTGAACAAAGTATGCATCATAATTGCAAATATCATGCATGACTTTATTGAACAAATGAGGTTGCATTCTAAATCGCCTTCGAAAATCAACATCAGAGTACAAAGAAGTTGGGATAAAATAATCTTCCAAAATATTCTTACCCCGAGAATGCCTATGTCTTTCCACATTCCGGCGGCGGCCGACTTGTGAACCACGACGGCGACCTTGGTTCTCTTCTTCTTGCAAAGCCACTGCTATGAGAACTTGCTCATCGACTTGTCTCTGCACCTCATTGACTTCATCTGCTCTACGATTTCTCTCTCTTGTTTATCTCTCTTGCCTCTCCAAGCATCTCCTAAATTCTTCCATTCAGAATGAATGAAGTATGAATTCTAAACTCTGAGAAATGAAAATATAGAAAGATGTGGTGTGAGAGGTATGAGCTGAGACTCTGCTTTTATAGAAAATTTTGGCAAGATAGACATGCCACGTGGCTTGATTTTATTGGATGAAAATCTTATCTGAAACCCAAATTCATCCGAAATTTGAACCCAAATTTATCTGAAATTTGAACCCAAATTCATTCGAAATTTGAACCCAAAAATTTATCTGAAATTTGAACTTTGAAATTCATCCGAAATTTAAATTCAAAAATCTTATCCGAAAATTTTATCTGATTATGAATAGTGTTGACACGTAGGAACCCGAAAATCTTATCTGAAAATATTACCGAAATTAATTATTTTCATTAAAAAATATGCGGAAAAAACAAAAAAATGAATAGTAATTGCTCTTAGCCAGGGCAACGGGTGGAAACAGAAATTACTATTTGCAAGGGCAATCACTATTCACGTGAATAGTGGCTGCCCTAGCTCCACCCTTGCCATGGCTAAGAGCAACTCCACCCGTTTGCCCTTAGCCATGGCAAGGGTGGAGCTAGGGCAAGCACTATTCACGTGAATAGTGCTTGCCCTTGCAAATAGTCTCCACCCGTTGCCCTTAGCCATGGCAATTACTATTCATTTTTTTGTTTTTTCCTCCTATTTTTTAATGAAAATAATTAATTTGGGTAATATTTTCAAATAAGATTTTCGGATTCCTACGTGTCAAGACTATTCATAATCAGATAAAATTTTCGGATAAGATATTTGGATTCAAATTTCGGATTAATTTCAAAGTTCAAATTTCAGATAAATTTTTGGGTTCAAATTTCGAATGAATTTCAAAATTCAAAATTCAGATAAATTTGGGTTCAAATTTCGGATTTCGAATTTCAAAATTCAAATTTCATACAAATTAGGGTTCAAATTTCGGATGAATTTCAAATTTCAGATAAGATTTTCATCCAATAAAATCAAGCCACGTGGCATGTCTATCTTGCCAAATTTTTCTATAAAACCAGAGTCTCAGCTCATACCTCTCACACCACATCTTTCTATATTTTCATTTCTGAGAGTTTATAATTCATACTTCATTCATTCTGAATGGAAGAATTTAGGAGATGCTTGGAGAGGCAAGAGAGAGAAACCGTAGAGCAGATGAAGTCAATGAGTTGCAGAGACAAGTCGATGAGCAAGTTCTCATAGCAGTGGCTTTGGAAGAAGAAGAGAACCAAGGTCGCCGCCATAGTTCACAAGCCGGCCGCCGCGGAATGTGGAAAGACATAGGCATTCTAGGGGTAAGAATCTTTTGGAAGATTATTTTATCCCAACTTCTTTGTACTCTGATGTTGATTTTCGAAGGCGATTTAGAATGCAACCTCATTTGTTCAATAAAGTCATGCATGATATTTGCAATTATGATGCATACTTTGTTCAAAAGTGTGATGCTACTGGGGTTTTGGGGCTTCTTCCGGAGCAAAAGCTTACAGCTGTTATACGAATGTTGGCGTATGGAGCATCTGCTGATCAGGTGGATGAGATTGCCCGGATGGGGAAGTCCACTACGTTGGAGGCTTTGGTAAGATTTTGTCAAGCTGTTGAAACTCTGTACACTAGGGACTACCTGCGTAGACCTACTCCCAGGGACCTCCAACGGCTTCTACAAAAAGCCGAAGCTCGAGGATTCCCTGGAATGATTGGTAGCATCGACTGCATGCATTGGCAATGGAAGAATTGCCCAACTGCCTGGCAAGGTGATTATGGAAATCGAAAAGGCCAAAAAAGTATCATCCTTGAAGCGGTTGCTGGTTTCGACACATGGGTTTGGCATGCCTTCTTCGGAGTTGCAGGATCACAAAATGACCTCAACGTGCTGGGTCAATCCCCCGTCTTCAACGATGTATTGAGAGGCCAGGGCCCCAATGTCACCTATGAAGTCAACAATACAGTATACCAGACGGGATACTACCTAGCTGATGGAATCTACCCGAGGTGGACGACTTTTGTCAAATCCATTCCAAATCCCCGATCCCAGAAGCAAAAATTATTTGCTACATATCAAGAGGGATACAGGAAAGATGTCGAAAGGTGTTTTGGCATCCTTCAAGCCAGGTGGTTGATTATTCGAGGTGCGGCCCGCATGTTTGATGAGGAGATCCTCAGAAGCATTATGATGACTTGCATCATCCTCCATAATATGATTGTGGAGGATGAGTACGATTATGATGCTTTAGAGGTCTACGAACCGGATCCAATGAACACGGCTTTGACACGGATTTATGAAAGGCCCATGGGGCCAAATGGAGAACCGTTTGAGCCGGAACCGTTGGTGAGGGATGGTCATTTGATGACCCGAATGATAGATCGATATGAGGAGATGCAATCTTCGTATATTCATGAAATGCGTCAATTTCACTTGATGGAGCATCTATGGGCGGTGAAAGGCAATGAAGATTAATGATGGAGAATAGATGCTTTGCTTATGTTTTATTTAGTATGGTTTGGTTGTGTTTTTATTTTTATTGTGCCTTGTTTGTACTTTTATTTTTATTATTGTGCCTTGTTTGTACTTTTAATTTTATTTTTATTATGTTTTGTTTGAAGTATGGAATATGTTGAATAAAAAGGTAATTTATTGAATGCTTTGTTTATTAAATAATGAAATGTAATACAAGTCATTATGAATTACTACTAAAATAAAATACATGAATTATAACAACTTTAATAGAAAACAACTAAAATACAAATACATAAAAGATATGCTAACTAATTTAATGGTTTCCATCATTTAACCAATCCGTGTTGCTAGGCCCATCATCCCGGAAAAGTCTTCTTCTCATAACATCCCTTCGTTCTAGCTTCCAAAATTGTTTTGTTTCAGGGGACATATGACTTGTATCCATCGCCATGGTTTCCCGATCTGTCTTGTCCATATCTTTTTTGCGCAAATACTCCCTTTCTCGTGCAAACTCAGCATCAAGGGCCAACTCGTGCTCTTGGCGTTTTTGCTCCATTTCTATTCTTATGCCGTTTTGCCTTGCAATTTCCTCCAAAAATTGTGAATTTTGATTGCTTGAATTACCCTTCTTCTTTGCCTTCGCTGCCTTTCGGCCAATGGGCCTCGGCTCCTTTTCGATGGGTGAGTCTTGACTCATAGGAGAATCAAGAGGTGAATCCGATGTCATTGAATCACGGAGTGGCGTCTAGTTTAACACAACCTCCGGACCCGTTGGAATAATTACGAAGCGTTTGCAAAATTTCACCACCTCCCAACATTCATGATGGGTGAAACTTTTTTTGCCACCCCCGGTTGCACCGAACCACATTTGTGCTTGAATCATCTATTGAACAAAAAAATGGAAATGCAATAAATATTTAAAATATATTGGATATGCAAGAAATATTAACAACATATTAAAAATACAAGCAATATTAACAAAATATTGAAAATGCAAGAAATATTAACAACATATTGAAAATGCAAGCAATATGAACAAAATATTGAAAATGCAAGCAATATTAACAAAATATTGAAAATGCAAAAAATATTAACAACATATTCAAAATGCAAGCAATATGTACAAAATATTGAAAATGCAAGCAATATTAACAAAATATATATATTAGGAGATTAAACTTAATAAAACAAAAATTATAAAATACTTACCTCGTTAGTCCGATTTTGCCCACTTCTATAGTTGTCCATCGCTTTTGCTAGGGCATTTCTCCATTTTCCCAACTCTTTATTGAGAACTTTCCACCTACTGGATAATGCCATCTCCATACGAGTAGTCCCCGGAATTTTTTCACAAAACTCGGCATGAATTTTTTTCCACATATGAAAAAATTTCATCTCATTGCCGGACACGGGACAATGACAAATTTGGAGCCAAACCTCACACAAGGAAACATCTTCCATGGTGCTCCAAGCCCCTCCGGTTTCGATAGAAGAAGCCATAAAAATATGAAATCAAAATGATAGATGAAAAAGAGGAAAATGTTGTGTAAAAAGAGTGAATTATAGTAGAAGTATAATGAAATGTAAGAGTATTGGTGTTGAAAGTGAAGGGTATTGATAGGTATTTATAGAAAAAAAATATCAGAATTTTTTAGAATTTTTTAGAATTTTTTTTTTTTTCATATTTTTTTCACCCAAAAAAGCCTCAGCCGTTGGATTAGAGAGGAGAAGCAGATCGGAAGGCAGCGAGCGCGACACGTGGCAGCCTACCGTTGGCGCTGGCGTCGCGCTGACGGCAGCGCGCGCCAGTTTAAATTTTTTTACCGTTGGCACGCGCCAACGGTAAAAAAATTTAAACTGGCCAGGGCTGACGTCAGCGTGACGTCAGCAAACTCGTTTTGGACATGGGGCTGGTTTGGCCTTCGGGCTGGCCCGAGTTGGTGGGTCCCACACCACCCCCGGGCCTGGGCGCAACGCTGGAGCGCGAAATTTTTTTTGGCCCGCCATCGCCTCAGGCTGGGCTGCACCGCTGGAGGTGCTCTAAGGGCAAATGGGTGGAGTTGCCCTTACTTAGTTTTTAGAACATAATTTTTTTAATTATTTTTATTTAACAAAGCCGCATAAAAATAAATAAATAAAAGCCAATATCAAATAACCAAAATGGGGAAATCCCTTACATCAAACGACGTCGCTAGCGTTTGGCTTGCCTACTCCTCCCCAAGCAAAACAAACACACAGCCTCTTTAGGGTTTGTCAACCTCCCCTGTCCCCCATTTCGTTGAACACAACCATGGACGACGCAACTGGCCCAGCTCCAGCTCCAGCCCCAGCCCCAGTCCCAGCCCAAGACCAGAACCCGACCCCCAACGCGAACCCAGCTCCAATCTCAGGCTGGAGCAACATAGTGAAGAAGCAGGCAGAGCCAAAGCCCCAAACCTCGGAGTCAAACGCCACAACCCAAGTTTTGGTGGAGAGCTGCAAGTCCTCTAAGGGCATAGCCATAGCAGTGGTCGATGCCAATGCCATCATTCAAGGCGGAGAGAGCCTCAGCCACCGCGCCGACAAGTTGGTCTCCGTCCCCGAGGTCATGGATGAGGTCCGTGACCCTGTTTCCCGCCACCGGCTAGCCTTTGTTCCCTTCCAAGTCCAAACCATGGAGCCTTCCCCGGAAGCTCTCAACAAAGGTAATTTATTTTTGTATGTGTATCAATAAAACTATGTTTACTTGTGAAAGCTTGAAGCTTTAGTATGCATTGTTGCTTAATTTCAAGCAATCATGGTTGAGAAGTATTGGTATGAGATGATTTTATGGATTTGTTGTTGGGTTTTTTATATGAGTATGTGATGTATGAGGCGGTTGAATGTATGTGGGAATTGGGTTTGACGGGTTTCTGTTTTTTTTTTTTTTTTTTTTCTTGGGGACAGTTATTAAGTTTGCAAGGGCTACCGGGGATTTACAGACGCTTTCGGATGTGGATCTCAAGCTTATTGCTCTGACTTATACATTGGAGGCTCAGATACATGGAACTGAAAATCTCAGGGACTGTCCTCCCCCAGTTCACACAGTCAATGTCAGGAGGTTGCCTGAGAAGGACTTGCCGGGTTGGGGCAATAATGTGCCCAATTTGGAAGAGTGGGAAGCTCTGGAAAATGCTGCGGAGGACAATGTCAACCCCAGTTCAAGAATTCTTCCGTTGAAAAATATAAGCCTGAATGTGATGGATTCCGATAGTCGTTCTGTTGATGGTTCGGCAGTGGAAGTTAAAAGTGATGCTCATTCTGAAAATCAGGAGGATGGTTTGGGCATCGAAAGGAGACCTAGGAGAAATTTTCCCAAGAAGAAAGAGATAAACATTGAAGGGAAGAAGATGGTTTCGGACGGAATTGATGCATCCCAAGGACAGTTTGATGATAATGCTGGGGACTGGATGCCTGCTGTCAGTCGAAGTACTCATAGGAGGTTTTTGAGAAGAAAAGCTAGACGTGAGTCCAATGAGGCATTATCTGAAAAGGATGCTCAGCAAGATGCAGAGGAAAATGCAAGTGGCGACATACTTGAGGAAGCTAGAGGCCAGGATCAATCGTTGCCTGTGGATTCTAAGGAAGCATGTCCTGAAAATGGAATTTCTGAGGCGAGTGAGATGACAAAGGCGAAGAATGGTGATGAAGGCCTCTCTTCAATCCTGAAGCAAACAAGGCTGGAAGAAGATGAACTAAGGACTCTTCAAGAAGGAAAGGAGCTCAATGATGTAGAGGCTAATGATCCCGAAGCAGAGGAAGCTACTACTGATAATAATGTGAATTTGGATGTTGAAGGAGGTGAAGTTGAAATGATAAATGAAGAGTTGGATCACTTGGAGATCTCAAGTCAGACTAACGAAAGCGTTGATACATCCAATTTGAATGATGATCATAGTGAGCAGAGCTGGATGCTTAGATCCTTGTCTGAGTCCAGTGTAGCTTGTATAACTAGTGATTTTGCAATGCAGAATGTTATTCTGCAGATGGGTTTACGGTTGCTGGCACCTGGAGGAATGCAGATCCGACAGCTCCATAGGTATATATTTGATACACTTTTTCCCATTTAATTATCCTTTGCATACTGTTACAAACTCTGTTCTTTTGGTCCACTTATAAGTTTAGATACCATGATGTTTATTAGAGATATCTTACATAGGATCTGTATGGAACGGTGAGAAATAGGCTGGTCCAATTGGATTTAAATTTGTTCTTCCCCTCACTACGGTGTCTGAAATTACTTGATGAAACAACCGTATCATGAACTTCTGTGGTGTCATCTTTGATAGGTGGATTTTGAAATGCCATGCCTGCAATACTGTGACTGGTGAAATTGGGAAAATTTTCTGTCCAAAGTGTGGAAATGGTGGTACTTTGCGCAAGGTAGCAGTTACAGTTGGTGAAAATGGCATTGTTCTGGCAGCTCGTCGTCCTCGGATCATATTGCGTGGCACAAGAGTGAGTATATCTATATCAGCTTTTACCAGGAATTGATCACCATCTATGGTAGCTTAGATCTGTTGGATTATTGCAAGTAAAGCACATGTAACCTCTTTAATATGAAGGTGATCCATTGGTTAGACATTTTGGTTGTCCCAGTGGTACTTTCCAAACATATATTGCATGCTTTTCGCTTGGTTATTGGACACTAGTCTTTTAACATGAAGATATTATTTCCTTGATTATGAATGTTTTATAGTCATTTGTATGCTACTAACATTGTCGGTAGGTACTGGGATCACACAAACATGCAATTTGTTCACAAATTCATGACTGAATTAGGATGTGAGGACAACATATCCCATCCCAATAAATGTTAGGAAACATAAGATATTGCATTCACGATTTCGTCAGCCATCACACCTTAGTCCATCGCTTTGAGTGTTGGCTTCAACATGTGCATTTGTGATTTCATGTTCTACTTTTGGTATTTCACCTAAAGTTTCGTTGCACATGTCCGCTTATGCATCTCGATGTTTGGTTGTTTGCAGTTTTCACTGCCTTTACCTCAAGGTGGAAGGGATGCCATTACTAAGAACCTCGTTTTACGTGAAGATCAACTCCCACAAAAGTTTCTTCATCCAAAGACAAAGAAGAAAGCAAATAAGGAGGTCATTTTTCAAACTCTTTGGTGTTCCTGAATTGTGACTGCCTCTGATTATTGATGCGTGGATTATTGCTTAGCTATCAAATATCTGATTGTACTATATGTTACATCTGCAGGGGGATGACGTATTCACTACCAATGACTTCATCTTCTGCCACCATACTGATAAAAAAGCTCCTTTGCAGCCTCCCATAAGGAAGGCACTAGCTGTTTTCAGTGGAAGGAGGAATCCGAACGACAATCATTACTCGCCGAAGCATAAATAGCGGGTTTCACTAGCTTTTGATTGCGATGGATTTTTTAAACCAGTTTTGATATTTGAGCAGTTTCTTTGTTAGGATATGTTGAGTGTGGCCTAATGATTTGTGGGTAATTTATGTGGTATTTATGACTATATAGCATACGAGAGCAATTCCATGTGGTTCTTTGAGTACAAACATGCCTGTCTATTTTCAGACTATCATTTGTAAGGTCTGAAACTTGGAAAGGAATGCACGAATTTGCTGAGGGACAAAAAAGGCTTCTTGAATGCAGCAAGACAAAATTCAACACAACTCTAATCTAATAGACAAAGAGAGGAATTCCAACTGAGACAAATACCTAGTTATTAAAGAAACATAAAATCAAACATTAGCGAAGTTGCCTTAAAGATAAGAACATGAAATTAAACTTTGTATGAAATCGCATACGTCTCTCCGCATACAGATTCAAAAAAGAGTTTGACATCAGCTTGAGCAACTTGGGGCACATCAAATACCAAGAATCAAATATAAGCTTCATAAAACACCTATAATTCCTCAAATTCATCAAAGAACTTTCAAATTTGTTGAGCGAGGAAGAGAATAGAAGCCACTTACAGGAAAACGAATTGGAGTGTGGGTGGGTGTTTTTTTTTTTTTTTTTTTTTTTCAAATATTAATTTGACTGCATTTTCATTTATTCAGTCCTAAAGCCTTTTTCTTTTTTAAGGAGTGAGTGCATGGGGAGAAAAATGGAGTGCGAAAATCGCTCAACAATAAATCCGCATCTGAAACTGAAATGCATCGTCATCATTCACAGGAAGAGACAATTTGATAAGATGAACAGAAGCAACAAAATCATGGAACATACTTGATTAGCAACTTAGTTTACTGTAACCTCAGGGATACAAAGAGATATTGTCCTGCATGAATCCTTAAGTTCCCTCCTCTCCAATTACAAACATTTACAAGGAACAAAAAGTAAGTCAAAGGCAGAGTATTACAGTTGTATATTTCTTCTTTACAGTGTGTTAATTTTACTCATTTATGATGAAAGTGCAAGCTCGGCCCATGCCAAAGAAGATGCCTTGAGCTCAATAGACACCGATGTGTCGATTCTGCTCTCCAACATGGTGCATATTTCCTGCATGGAAGGCCGCTTCGTGGGCTCTGGATGGGTGCAAAGATTCACCACATCACACAAAACTTTGAGGTCGTCGTAACTGAAATGTTTCAGTTCAGGATCCACCACATAAGGCATCACATCTGGCAACTCAAGATAGTCTTTGGCCTGCAGAAGAGAAAAGTCTAAGTTTGTGGTGCACAACTAGCTTAAAATACAGTTCTCAGTTTACCTCGGGAGCAAATTTGACAAACATTACACGTCCAGAAACTTACTTACCCATTCTATCAAGCACCCTTTGTCCTTGCAGTAGGGAGGCCTACCACTGATTATTTCGAGCAAAAGTATGCCAAAAGCATAAACATTGCCTTTAACATCCAGGTGGCGTGCTTCCATAGAATTTGGAAGAACACAAATAGCACCTTGGCTGCTAATAGAGCCCGAGTTCTTTTCTGACCTCGCCAGAATTGTCTTCCAACTCTCAAAATCTACCAGCTACAGTTGAAACCAAGAGTGTTAATCTTATAGCCAGTGACTCTTATTCTCAGTCACAAAGATTTATGGAATTTTCATATCTCTGAAATGATGTTTCAGCAAGTAAAAGAACAAAATGGGAGTTGAGAAATTTGAGAAGTTTTATGGCATACCTTGGGTAAAAAATCTTCTGTAAGATATACAGCACTAGAATTTAACTCGGATATGGTAAATGGTGGCTCAAGCTCTGTGTGAAAATACTTAAGTCCCCGTGCAATTCCTATAACAATTTTCATGCGCCGTGTCCAACTTAACTGGCATCCTTCTCCATCTGCAGCAAAATAAATTCTGGTTAGACCTCACGAGCCCTTTTATAGCAATTAAATGTGGTTAAAAGAAAAGAACTTCACTCACAATGGAGGTGCTCATACAGTGTCCCATTTGAAGCATATTCAAAAACCAGCATCCTCGTAAATGGGGTGCTCTCACTACAATACCCCAGTAATTTTGCTGCGTTCTCGTGATTTATTCTTGCCAAATCTGTCACCTCTCTCTGAAAATAGAGTTCAAGATAGCCCGTCCAATGCTCCTCCTTAATGCAAAGGGATATCACAGCAATCTCAGGCCCACCTTTCATCGTGCCTTTGTAAACCAAACTATCAGGTGAGGAGCCAATAATGTTGCTAAAGTCTTCACAGGCTACCTCAAGCTCTTGTCTGTTGAATCTGACAACATCTTTCAACATCTCGGAATCTGTATAAAACCGCTAACCAAATTAGCCACTGTTGTCTTTCCATGAGCAGTTAAAATTCAATTGCACTGAGGCAGATGCAATAAGTAACAAACCTATGTAGACTGCAATATGATCTTTTTCACTTGCTGATTTCTTCCAAGGAATTATGATAGAAGATTTGCTATTGCATCTCTGAAGAGCAGTGAAAACAGCAACAAGAAAGAGAGAACAGACCATGGTTCCAGTCACTATTTCCAGAGCCAACAGCCAGGCAGGTTTTGAAGTCTCCTGGTGTTTGGGGACATCTTTAGCAGGTTTGTTCTTAGGGTTAACTCCTGGATGTCCTTTAGAGGGTGGCGCACCAGCTACAAAGAACCGACAAAAGAAAAGGTCACTAACTACAACACAACAATCAGTATTATAAAAATCAACGAACATTGAGTTGAGAAACGTTCAAAGTACATATTCAGTTAAAATGCGATTAAAAACATTAAATAGCCACAAATAAGCAACTCCAGCATCATTAAATTGAAATTGGGATGCTCACTCAGAAAGAAGCATATGAACATTTGTTCACCCTTTTTGTGTTGGTTATCCATTTAAAAAGTTTCTTGCAACCACTAAGCATGTATAACCCTAGACAGTTCATCGACTTAAATCAAACAATTATGTCATGCATACCACATAGTTCTACAGGACGCTGTTTGGGATCCTCTTTTTGGAGACAATTTCCTTGAAAACTTGACCTGCAAGCAATAACGTAAGTAAATGAAGGTGCACAAGTTGCATACAATCAAAGGATAACTTAGGCAATTTTCAAAACACGCATGCAACACAAATATGAGATTACACTATTACTTGACAGTTGACACAAACATGAAAATAACACAACCCACTAACTAGAATTATAAATGGATCAGATTTAGTTACAAATACGAATAACACAATTTTGACACAACAAACTTGTTAATCTTGCAGAAAAAAATTTGGACCTTCTACATTTGTTGATATGGGAATGTAATGTACGCGCAATGATTTTGGTTTAGAGATAGTATTTGTCGTGTTCATATCATAAGATGTGACACTACAAATACACAGGTTAGGGTTGATTAATGCTAGACATGAACACAAAATGATTCAACCTAAACATCACTCTTGGTTAGGAAAGTACCTGGGAAGATACTCCAAGCACTTAGGTATGTTACCAACAAAGAAGTTGAATGAGAAATCTGCAACTTTTAACTGAGATGATCGACAAAGGCCCGTTAAGTTTGAGTTTGAGGCGTACCTGAAGCAGAAACGAACTATGAAAAACAAAATTCCAGAAATAAAATCCTGATTTTTTTCCATCTTCAACGCTATTTTTAGCTTAAAGGCATCTGTGTCAGTGTAAATACAAAGCTGCAGGAACTGTTCAAACACTTCAGCACTGTGCTACTTACATTCCATGGAGGTTAGAAGGTAATTTTGTATAGCTATTGGCAGGAAGAGTTCCTCGAAGCTTATTCCTATCCAAATGAAGTTCCTCAAGGTATGCCAAATTGCCAAGTTCAGGAGGTAGCCTACCGGACAACCCATTTGACTGAAGATTTCTGCAACAAAAGTAGTAATTCCCACTATAAGAGAAATCCCAAACAACCCAAAAATTAAAGTATCATTCAGAAAAACGAATATTAAATTCCTAGTACATTTTCACAACACTGGTTAAGTTCCCAAGCTCTGGAGGAATTGGACCAGTGAGTTCATTCATCCCCAAATCCAAGATCCTGAGGTATTTTAACAAGCCCAGCTCTTTAGGTATTATCCCAAGCAGCTTGTTCCCATGCAAAATTCTATAAAACAGAAAGAAAAGTAATCAAGCTTCAGCCAAATTAGATTGAAGTTAAGAAAATAGAATTTCAGAATCAGTGTGGTGGGTGAAGCATACAGTTCTTGCAAGAAGCTGAGTTGACCCAAGTCTGGTACAAGAAATCCCCTTATTGATGAACCCGAAATGTTACTGCAAAAAATAAAATAAAATCCAAAACAAAATGGCAGGACATGTTACAACAAAGTCTGTACCGTTCATTCTAAAACTCCCCTCAAAGGGATGTAATTGTGGAAATATTATACTATAATCTAGCACTAACATAGATAATGTCATATCTTACATCTTTAGAACATGGTCTCGAGACAGAGAACATGTAATGCCGGTCCATCCACAAGGATCCCCATCCAAGGAATTCCAATTGGACAAAACTAGATGTGGGTCTTCGTATATAGCTTCCTTAAACGTTGTAAGGGCCCAAACTGTGCAAAATCCAGTTTTCACTCAGAGAAAATCTACTAAAACAACAAATGGGCAATTAAACAAATAAACATACTAAATCGTGTTCCTGTAATTTTCGTATGTAGAGCTAGCTAATCTAGTAAGCCAGCAAATAACATAGTTGAACATTTCAACCAAACTATCAATACGGTTATATAGTGATTTAAGTAGCACGATCACCCTCACACTACTTCAAGACTCACTCTCGTTGGTTAAGGAAGAAATCAACACAATCTTAACTCCTATACAATTTTCCATCGACTGTAAAGATAGGAAACTTCTTAGCTATGGTAAAATTTTCTGTCAATTTAACAACACTAAACGCAAGATTGACAATCAAATTCTTTTGTTCCCCCACACTTGCTTAGCAGCTAAATGGAGATTTGCAGAAATCAAGATCTGAGAAACAGAGTGACTAAACAGAAACACATACCTTCTTTTGATGCAAATGATTCACAAGCCACAAAAAGAACCCCAGATACCAAGCACAGAAGCTGAAACGAGGCAAATGTTCTCATTTTTCTCTCAGTTTTCTCAACACAAACAGAACCAAGAAGAACTCATCTACGCATCACCCAAAGAGAAGAAAACCCAAGCAAAAGGAAAAGGAAAAAGAAACCCAATGGCCTAAAGCTCGGGACTTTGTGAGAGAATAAAGCCTGCACCAAGTTCAAGATCCTACTAATACTGTAAATCTCCTTCTACTAACTACAATGGGGTTGGCTTAACCAACAAAGAAGAAAAAGAAATGCTACCCAGAGATGAAAAATATGTTAAATTGTTGAAACAAATACCACTGAGTTCCAAATCCAAGGCTTTGGCAACTACCCACTAAAAAGTCCAACACAAATCAGTGGCCAGTGTGGAAACTGAAGCAAAATTTGGAAGCTGAAAGACACCCCACAGACGTAGACTAAAAACTTGGATTCGAAGAGAGGTTTGGTAATGCTGCTAGTAAAAGCTTAGCCAGAACAAAAAAGCAAAAGAAATGGATAACAAAATCACCCAGAGAGAAAAAGAGAGAGAATATTTTCTTTAAAAATGGCGGTTCCAATTTTCTTTTTCTTTTTTGTTCTCTGCTTTTTTTTTTTAGCTTTTGATTAGTGGGTTTTGATGTCGTGGGAGTTTTTGGATCTTCGTTGTTGCCAACTGCTAAAATTTTGCGCTAACACTTGACAGTTGACAGGGGCTGCTCACTGGTAAATTCGAGTATACGATATATCGGTCCCCGAGACATCCGAACTGAATATCTCGCCCTCTGTTATATGGTGTGATGCGCGCCACTGTAAGAAGGTAGGCTACATGGATCAGATCGACGGGGTTTTTAATCGGACGGATAGGATTACGAGACCGCTCAAAAGTGGGCCCAAGTTGCTGATCCTACTTTGGTTCTTTCTTTTTCTTTTCTTTTTTTCCTTTAAACATAATTGGAATTTGGTTGTTACACTTGCTTTTTAAAATTAAATGGTCGACGACATTTTATAAAAATAATGAACACAAAAAATGGTTGACCACCCAATAATAAAAGATCAAAATAAAAATTGTTGACCCCATTGGTTGGCTGGATTTGCTGTATGTGTTTCTACCTAGAGATAGTAATTATTAATTTTTGTTTTAAAATAAAGGAAGCAGCTAGGAAGGAGAGGAGAGTATCATTAAAAATATTTTTTTATAGATATTTAAAAAAAAAATTAATTTTTTAAATGCTTTTTAAAGTAAAAATATATATATAAACTGAGGGCTTAAAAAACAAACAGCAAATCATTGCAACTTATTTTCCTAACGCGCAATGCGACCTATTTGCATGTACCATGTGAAAATATTCACTAGAAAGGGACTATATATATATATATATATATATATATATATATATAGTCCCTTTCTATTGAGGGACACTATTTAAGATTCCCTACGAATTTTTTTTAACGATCAAAACCATATACTTTTTAAGTCTATATTAATAGATCATCCTTGAAAAAAATTAAACAAATCGGAAACTGTTTCGATATCCAATTGTGTCCTACAAAATCAATGAACAGGGTACTTCAAGAAAGTACTAAAATTTCAATAATTCAATTGAATGGTCAAATGATATCGGATTCAAGTGATTTTTTGTAGAGATGATCTTTGAATGAGTATCTATAAAAAGTTTGGATTAGTGAAATACAATATGGAATGGGCCCTACGAGGGTATCCCTCAATGGAAGCTCTCTGTATATATATATATATATATATATATATATATATATAAACACATATCTTTCAGTTTATATTAACATTCGCCATTGCCTTCAATAAGTTTTTTTTTTTTACTTGTTACACATTTGTTTATTATTCCACTATTTAATAATGAGTTTTTTTTAGAGATGATTTTTGAATGAGTATCTATAAAAGAGATGGTTTGAATTAGTGAAATACAAACGGAGTGGGCCCTATAAAGGTATTCTTCAAATAAGCTAATTTGAGGGATCCCTCAATAAAAATTCTCTGTATATATATATATATATATATATATAAACACATATCTTTTAGTTTATATTAACATTCGCCATTGTCTTCAATAAGTTTTTTTTTTACTTGTTACACATTTGTTTATTATTCCACTATTTAATAATGAGCCTTTTTTCTATCAAGGAGAGTGTGTTGAACTTAATTTTTATTTTTTGGTGATGGAAAATCAAGACAAGCATTTATTCCGTTAAGTTTTTTTGGTTGTTGCTAAAGTTAGAAAGGGAGAAGAGGTTTTTCTCACACACACTATTAATATGCCATATGAATTCAAACATGATACCGTTGGTATGCAAATCTAATATTATTTTTCACTAGGCTATACCTTCGTTAGCATTTATTCCATTGAATTTGATTTCCTATAAATTCCTTTCCGTGAACCAAACGTTTAAAACAAAACTTGCATAGTATGAGAATGAGAGAGTGAAGCATGTAATAAATGCAAGGGTAGTTTTGGATAATTGCATTGGCTGGTAAAATTACTTAATTTAGCAAAAAGAGTACCTTCCGGTATTTGCGGCAGCAATCATGTGCCTTTAATCTCAGAATCACATCACTGCACCACTTCCCCCTTAATTATTAGCACACGATACGACGTGCCTGCTCTTGTCGTTTAATAATGTATTAATTTTTGGTGAAAATCTCGTGAGACAAGCCGTGAGTTTCTCTGCGACTTGTTTTAGCCTTTTTTTTTTTTTTTTTTTTTTGACCAAAGTTAGGAAGGGGATGGGAAAAGTCGCATACGTGGGTACTATGGAGACTTAAATCCAAAACCACTTGAGAGCAAACCAAAGACGCCAATCCAACTAACACTTCACTAGTTTTAGCCTTCTTCTTTGACATGTATAGTTTTTTGTCATGGTCAGTTTCACTTTTACCTTCTCTAAATAGTAAAATCAATGCCCTAACCTTTATTTTGTTCTTCAAATTCTATTACATGAAAAAAAAATTCCCAAAAGGAGAAAGTTTGGTTCTAAAATATTTTCCAAGTAATTTACTTTGTCATTTGTGCTACTTTTTTTTTTTCCTTTGGCCACCTCTGTGATGCTTTATTATTTATTAAACCCTAATTGTAGTATTGTTTTGAGTTTAAGGTAAGTTACACTTGAGACTTACAAGCATTAGCATCCAATGGTGGACCCACTTTAAGTCTTAAGGCTGGAGGGTCATGGCTCCAAAAGCTTTTAAAACTCCACTAAACATAGGGAAGTAATGTAAAGGAATACTTCCACATCTTTTATTTGTGTTTCATGTTTTAGCTCTCCCTCACTTATTCTTGGCATCAAGAGAAGAGTGAAGCTCCAAATCCAATAGCCCTTTTGTTTACTTTTTGTTTGTCAAGACAAATATTGATCATGAAATTCAAATATGTTTGTTGACTATGAACAAGTAACTATAGTTATTTATTGACTCTTGTGTTTTCGACAATATTTCTTTCATTGATAGACCGTCATACGTAAATCACGTCTCTATTCAAAAATGTGACGTTGCCGAGTGAGTTCAAGTTCAAGTTTACAATACGCCTTGGACTACAAAAATTTCAAATTGACGTCAATGTAAAAATTAATTAAAACCAATCATTTGAAGAATAGTAGTACTGATATTAATGTTACCATACGGCCATTGACTCATGGCATGCCTGCACCCTTCTTCCTATTTGGACTTTAATTTTTGTTTTTCTCCTTCCTTGCGACTGTATTTTTATGCGTCTGCCGTCTCATTCATTATCAAAACACCTACAAACAAGGGCAGTCAAGTCATTTGTCCATCCTTTGAGTTCTTTTTTATCTTCTTAATTAGATGAGAAAAAAGTCATCTTTGAAATAATTAAATAAATAAAAAGAGGCCAAAGAGATTGAAACTTCTTCTGAAGTTAACCAACATCCAGTTGTTCTCCATCAACCTACAGCATGTGATCCATCAAAATATTCAAAGGTTTTGAAATACACCAACCAACCCACACTCGGTTTCCTTTTTCTCTCTCTAGATTGTGTTTTTTGAATATTAAGAATCGACAAACACCTAATTAATATTGATGCATCTAGTAAACTTTACTAATAATGTATAAATAAAAATAAAAATAATTGCACATGATTAAAAAAACAAGTTGTTAAATATGTGGACCAAATATTTATTTATTTATTAATATTCCAGTTGCTTGCAGCTTATATTATTATGATATTCTATGATGGCCTTTTATGTTTTGGCTTTGATGAGAGTCATCTTCTTTTATCGTCCAATTTGGATGTGACATAAGATCTGGACATTGTTTAAGCATCAAGGGTCCTCCTCCCATACAAAGCTTCCAAGCAAGACACTCTAAAAAGGGATTTGAGTAATTTTAAAGGCATGGAAAGAGAGAGAGAGAGAGAGAGAGAGAGAGAGAGGGGGGGGAGCCTCATGATTTTGATTTTTGAATTAAGACACTTGCATAATTGCATTGATCAGAATTCAAAAGTGAACCAAAACCCATTTCATCTTCAACAAACAGGTGTCAAAATATTACCAAATCAAACATGATCAGGCCCTAAAAAGTGAAAGAGTCAACAGACTTTCGACAAAGCCCTCACATTTCATATAGAACTTAGGACAAGGTGGGCCCTCCAGAGCTTGGATTTTTTTCTTCTTCCTTCCGAAGTAGGAAAAACACTCAGAGGAGAAACACTTCGTTACAACGGGTATAGTACTATTTTGCTATATTTTTTGATTCAATAACACTATAATATACGTGATAATTTTTTTACGGGGCATAATGTTATTGACGGAAGATAGTAAATAGTGTTATCTCTGTTACAACCAAATTTTCACCCAAAATAGGGCTAGGGTTTTCCTCTCTATGATGGTTTTGCAATTAAATTGGTTCCCTCAACACCACCATACCACATCATTTCATCTTTTTCTTTTTTACTTTCTCTTCTGATTTTATCCATTTTTCTGATCTGAATTTGGACATTGTGAAGGTTAAGAACATATTTAAATGCCAAAGCTTAAGTTGATGAACTCAGCCAGAAAAATGGGACAAGAAATCTGAAAATAAAATAAATTTTTGGGACTTGTTTAAAATTATTAATCCTGAAAATTTTGGAACAATAACTATTTTGTATGAGTTAGTTTTTGGGTTAACGATAGGGTACGAGATTATCTGTCTTCATCAAAGTGGATATAACAGGAAGAACGTTCAACGTTTGGTTAAACTTTAGAAAGCAAGAAGAGCTCCATCCTTGGGTTGGGTTGGTAGCGACCATCAGGGTAGCGTACAGAAACAGCTTGCAGGTGGTTCCACCAATACATAAAATATGAAAGTGACTTTACATTGAAAAGATATTATTCTACCCAAAAACAAATAGAGGTGTACAATGTAAAAAGTAGCTATTTGGACCACCTCAATTTATCATTGAGTGAAAAATCTCTCCATTAGACTTAAGAATCATAAGTTTCGTCAACGGGGTCTAGTCGAGTGAAAAAGTACGAACAGTGATAATATTTATACTTGGGGCGTTAATGCGTGTGTTTCAAGTAGTATTTTTGTTTAGAGTGGTAGTGTTGCGCTTGGAATGGTAATGTATTTGTTTGAAGACCTAAACTATCATTCCTAGAGATAAGAGAGCAATGCACTAATTGAACGATGTGAAACTGCGTTCGCACTGAGCACTGCAGCCAAAAAAACCGGTTAATAATGGCAATTCCTGGCGAATTACTTGAGTGTTGGCAAAGCAATTAACATTTTTAAACCACGACTTGTGATCCTTTGGCCACCTAATTGATATTTTGAGTATTTGAAGAACAATAGCAATCGCTGCATACAAATATTATGTGTATTTTAGTTCTACATGGCAATGTGACATGTGATTTTTCATCTTCATGTACGTGGAAACAAATATAAGTGTGGTGCACCAAAGCTACTCCTGTCGCTTCGTTATTAATGTGTGAATTTAATGTAGAGAGACTGTCAAATCAACATGTCAATGTCCCGAACCACAATTTCTTCACCCCACCCTCTGAACCAGAATTCAGAGCAGGAAGAAGACGACGTCTCTCAACCATTCTTCGAACTTCATATACATACGGTTCTTGGGGGCAAAGATATATTCATATTGGTTCCTGATTGGCTAAACACAGAATTTTAATATGATGGCTCTCGTTTTTTAATAGAGAGACCACCACAATTGGCCCATGAATATGACATTGATGCATTAGTAAAAAATTCTGAACCACGGAAACATGAGACTGGAACATTATAAGTTCGAGTCTCAACTTCAAATCTCATGGACCACAGTTGTTATATCCGGAAAGAAAAAAAAAACATTGTACAAGACTGAACAATGGCTTCCACACCAAGTTATTTAGCAAAAGTTTGTCCTTCTAGGGTCCGATTTAACTCATTAATTTTTGGACCATTCACATCTCAGTGGTCCCAAATGCTGGTAAATAAGTTAGCTCATTTAATTGTTAGCGGAACTCTGCTTAACCATAGTACATCAACTTGCCTAGTTTGCCAAGCCACATAGTGCAGTGGATCAATGAATAGCATACTGATCGCTGAAATATCACAAATTGCTACAGAAACAATGGAACTGCTAGAATTGGATGCCTTTCGTGTCTTTCCTTTCCCCGTATTAAATGTAAGAACTGAGAAAAAAATCTAGCAAAGAAATTCTTACCACCTAGAAAGTTTGTCAATAAATCTTAAAATTTTATTTGGTTTTTATAAATCCTTTCATCCATACCATGAAAGTGAAGGAGTGAGTTTGATTTGGTGTTTGTTCTTGTTTCTCCAAATTTCATTGGGCCAAGCTCAAGCGAGCTCAGCCTTGCTTTTAGCTTCTTGACAGTAAATTCACACTTGGCCCATGAATATAACCTAAGGATTTTCTCAAACTGTGAATATATATAACAAGCTTTTTTTTTTCGTTTCAGTCCTCAACTTTATAGGGCAAGGATAGCATTCAAGCATATATACTAAGTCTCTCAAAAGTTTTGCGCTATAAATTCCTATCCGAGTCTTGCCTATTTAAGGAATATCGAGGAGGTATGCGTCCTCTCGGCCACCTTGACTAATCACAGATCAGCTTGAAAGTACCCCACATCCCCCCATCAGTTTATTATGAAGAGAAGAATCAAAAGGATTGAACAGGAAGTTCTAAGCAATTTTTCTCTCCTATGCCTATGGCTAAAACAAACAATGAGTGAAATAAGTACATACTAAAAGAGGACAGCTTGTAAAATGTCTCATGGTATCAAGGGAAAGAGATAGGTCACAGACAGACAAGAACAAAATTACTTCATTTTCTGTAGGCATCCCATAGGATGCCTAGATCTAGATTACCTCCAGAAAGTATAATTCCTATGTTGCTGCAATCCTTCCAAGCAGAGTTTTTCTTAAAACTATTGGACAATACAGCAGCAAGGCCTATTGCTCCGCTAGGTTCTACTGCAACCTTCAGAATCTCATAACAGAGTTTCATGGCGTGTATTATCTCCTTGTCCTCCACGGTTATGATGCCATCAACAAGATCTCTTACTACGGGCCTGGGTGCAGTGAAAGAAAGATTGAGTTACTTGAGGCAAATTGCCAAAAACATGTAAAAGCTCATTTGATACTGAGCTAGGCAAGATAAAAACCATTTAGATAAAATGAGATTTTCCTTTACCAGGTAAGATCTCCAAGAAAAGCTCGAAGACCATCTGCTACAGTGTTGGTCTCGGGCAATGTTATTATCCTCCCAGCTGCTTTGGATTGAGCTGCATCGTTGGCTCCCTCAGGCTCAGCAGCTAAAACTCGAATTGCAGGGTTGATGGACTTGGCAGCCAAAGCCACACCTGATATCAAGCCACCTCCTACACACCCACCCACAAACACACATATATCAACGCCAGAAAACAAAGCTCAGAAGTCAACATAAATGTGAAGGAACAATAGTGAACTAATTTTAAAAATGATGATTAAATGTAACTGAACCAACCACTTATGGGAACTATAATAGTGTCTAACTGTGGAACTTGTTGCTCCAGAAGCTCCAATGATATGGTACCCTGCCCACTGCAAGAACATTTAAACATGCCATAAAGGCCCTAACTCCATTAGGATGCTAATGAATGGTACTGTCCTCACATTACTTTAATAGGAACTATGATATTTTAAAACAGTATCTAATGCATTCACCTACAAGGAAGAAGTTTCGTTAATGCATCTGAATTGTTTAAGTATTATGAATTAGGCTAGGTAATACTAATCAAGGAGTAGCCCAGGTGATATTATATATCACCATAAAATTCAAGGCAGCATCTATGATTGTATTTTCAAGAAAATATGGTAACCATGACACACATATCGATCAACAGTTTACAACTCATAATATGATTTCGGTTTGGTCATTCTTTAGTAAACACACGCACACCCTCACTGTAAAGCAACCTTTTTATGTTGTGTTATTTTGTGTCAACACAGTAGACTCTGAAGACACATCCTAAGTTTCAATAATATTGATACAAAACAAGGTCATCTTTATGCAAAAGATTTCTACTCTTCCCTCATCAAGGGCCAAAATTCCAAACATATGCAGTTAAAACAAATGAAAGTTGCATGTGTACCTTATTATGCGCCTATTGTTATAAGGATGTAGAAGAACTGCGCCAGTTTCTTGCAACACCTTGGCTGCAGTACTTTCCCTTGACTGCATTGTGGGCTCACTCCAGATAACCTGACCACCGTAACGAATGACATTCTCAACTTTGCATTTCGGAGCATTTTTTGGTATAACTATATATGCAGGGATTCCACGTAGTTTTGCAGCCAAAGACAATGCTGCAGCATGGTTACCACTGAAGTTGGAGGACAATATCAGGTGGTAATCCCACAAACTGGTCAAAGGAAATACCCACGAAAGACAAATGAGCCGAAAGCAAACCTGCTGTGTGTTACAACCCCTTTAACAGCCTGATCATCATCGAGTGAAAATACAGCATTGCAAGCGCCTCTGAATTTGAAAGCACCACTGCATAGCCACATAATAAGAAGTCTTACTGGCTGAGGAAAACTAAATGAAGTCCAAACCAATCTAGGAAATAAGTAAACACTAACCCCTTTTGAAAACATTCACATTTGAAAAACAGCTGCCTTCCTGCAAGAGCATTCAAAGATTCAGAGGACAAGACAGGAGTTTGGTGTATGAATGGCTTGATGCGTGCTTGTGCTTCCCTTATAGAGGAAATATCAGCAGCATATTTTACCTCCCTCATTTGACTCTCTGCTTCCATCTTTATACCACCAATAAAAAAAACTTGATTTTTTTTAACTGGGTAAGAAACAATCACACTGAACTTTTAGCAACACCTTCAACAATCTAAGAATTTAAAGAGATATTCAAAAGTTCTCATAAATCAATCAGAACAAGTTTAAATTTTGAAGAATGTTGACGCTCAAAAATGGTTCGGCACCTTTGAGCCCAACTTAGTGATATTGTGTCTTCGGAAGGTAGTTAGTCTTCGGAAGATACAAGTTCCTGCAAAAAGGGAACGTTCGGTAAGACCTTGGGGTACCGGTGCGGTACCGGCCGAAGGCTCTCCGATGCTTAAATAAGTACGGATTTAGTAAAGATTAGACTACAGATCAAGCGATAGCGTACCGTTGATCGTTCTGTCCCTTCTTTTGGGAATAGGGGTCTCCTTATATAGGCCTTGGGAGGTGTGTTTATTTTGGAATCTCCGATGTGGGACTGCAGGAGTGGATTGTGGGCATGACACGTGTCCAAGAGCAAAAGCACAAGGATGCATATGATTCGGTAGGGTCCTTGCCGAAGGGCTTGTAGTGTTAAATGTTGACTCCGTCCACGTGTCAGGTGGTCATTGGTCGCTAATATGCGGTATAAACAGTAGTCCCCCAAGTTCTCTTCCGAAGGTTCTTCGGAGGGGAATTTGGTTCTCCCCTGAAGGTTCGTAGCTGTCCTGCCGTTCGGCAAGTTCGCTTGGGGAAGGTTCTCTGGGATCCGATGAGTCGCCGATGCTCAGAGGAGAGAGGGCAGAGACGCCTCGTTTCCCGTGCCTGGCGCGTGGAGACTCTTCGTCTTCTGCACCGGGCGTGCAGAGACGCTTCGTCTTCTGCACCCGGCGTGCAGCCCACATCGCCACCCGTTAAGCGACACGTGGCTAGCGAAGTGACGTCTGACGGCTGCAATTATGAGCCGTTTGGTTTCCCGAGGCGTACCGTTGCAGCCATCTCCCTATAAATAGAGGTTGCTCCAGGCGCAAAACTCACTTTGCATTTGAGAATTGAAGCGAGAGCTCTGCGTAGGCGATTTCTGAGGAGTGCGAACGGCAATCGAGGCGATTTTCGAAGTGTTTATCGGCAATCAAGGCGAATACCGAAGCGTCTGAACGGCAATCAAAGTCTCAACAATACCCAAGGTAAGTTACCGTTCGGTAGCCTAATAATTTTTCTTATATTTCCGCGTGCTTCCGTAGTATAGGCTTACCCGATCGTCTATAAGTGCTTTCCTTCGGTAGTCTAGTGGACTATAGGTAGTGGCGTAGACATCGGTAGGGTAGTTCATTACAGAACCTTAGCCCTCTTTTTTTTTTTTTTTTTTTCTTGTAGATGTCTGCTAGCGAGTCTTCCTTCGGCAGTGAGCCCAATGCGTTCGATGAGGAGTTGTCATCGGGCTGGGACACATCTAGTTTGGCCGTGAGTCTCGATGCCGAGGGGCAAGAGGACACCGATGTTGAAATTATCGGTGAGGAGGTGAACTCCGTTCCTGCCCATGGTGTCGGTAAGGGGCTGATGACGGGGCAGCCGCTTCCGTTAGCCATGGTCCACAAAGATGGTACCCGATTCGGTACTTCCGATCACCAGCCGGAGGCTTCTACCTCTGGTCGTGATGAGGCCATTGCCGGCGCCTCTCGGCCGAGGATAACAATCGTCCATAGGGAGCGATCTAGGATACCGGTAGGCGTGCCGAAGAGGGCCCTGTTCGGGGTCGACTATTTGGAGCCGAACAAGATTACCGAACGGGAGCTCCAAAAGATTAGAGCTGAATACCTCATCCCTGACTCGGTGAAGATGAGGATTCCGAGTCCGACCGAGTCCCTCAGCGACCCCGGAGATGGCGAAGTCGCCTTCTTCACCGACATGCTGGTGCAGGGGGTGAGGCTGCCGTTGCAGCCTGCCGTGCAAAGGATACTTGCCCAGATCGGGTATGCTCCGGGCCAGTACAACCCCAACTTCTGGGTGGCCCTAATGGGAGTGATAACGGCATTTGGGATTGCCGGGGAGGGGGAGCCTTCCTACGAGCAATTCTCCTACCTCTACAGCATCACCAAGTCGAAGAGTGCCGACCATGGTGGCTGGGTTCAGGCGAACTGCTTGAAGGCTTCCGAGCGAGGTCACTTCGTCAGCTCGGTGCCGACTTCCCAGAAGTCGTGGAGGAATCGGCGAGTGCTACTCTCTGGGGATTGGGAATCGCCATCGGGAGTGCGCCCGCAGTTTCCAGTACCCACGACTTTCCAAACCGCCGGTAGGGTTCTTAGCTGCCGATCGGTAGGCGGTCGTTTTTTTTTTTTGTTTTTCTTCTGATATTTGTTTACTGATTCTCTCTCTCTTTTTTTTTTTTTCCTTGGTAGGCAAAATCAAGCAACCGACCCCCTCTCAGGCTGAGATTCAGCAGCTCGAGAGAGTGAGGCTGAAGGTCCCGGCTGCCGATCGGATCTACCCCCGCCTGCTCTTTACCGACAACCTCATCAGAGCCAGGCTCGTCGACCCTGCCGAGAGTAAGTTTACTTGCATTTTAATACTTCCTTTGCTTGAGAATTTCGCTTGCCGACCACCAAATTTTTTTTTTATTTTTTATTTTTTATAGTGACGGACGCAAGGCAGGCTGCCGAAGCCAAGAAAATGAGCGAGTCGTCCAAGAGGCGGCTCATGATGGGACTGCAGGGCAAAAGACAAAGGAAACAGCCCGAGGCGCCTTCCGTTCGGCCGTCCACGGATCCCGAGGACGTAACCTTGGTGAGCGGCTGCGTCAGCTAGGTGCCGAGGCTGTTGCCTGGCCCTCTGCCGAAGTTTCCGCGCCGAGGCAGTTGGAGGCCGAGGCCGCTGCCTCAAGAGCAGCCGGTAAACGGCCGGTGACGGTCGACCTGGAGGCTTCGCCGGCTTCCAAACGGAGCCGTCCGTCAGAGGCTTCGAGGGCCGTATTCGCGGCGGAGGATGAAGACGGACCTACCGAGGCCGTAACCATCGCCTGCCCGTCTAAGACGGTCCAATTTGTCAATCACATGATCCTCGGCTCCCAAATGGAGCTGCCGGAGGTTGACGAGCTGCCGAAGAAGGCCCTTCGGGAGCAAGCGGGACGCGCTTTCCGTCTCCAAGCCGCGGTAAGAAATTCTTTCTTCCCTCGCTGTCTATTGTTTTTACGCCAAGTGGTGTTCCGTTTTTAAATAAGTTGCCTTTCGTGTGCAGGCGTCGATGGACATGTGGCTCTGCGTCAAACGGGCTATCAGCGCTGCCGAGCGGGCGAAAAGGGCCTACGATGACGGCAGGGCCAAGGTTGCCGAAGCCGGCAAGGCGCTCCAGGAGCACGCCCAGTTGCTCAAAGAAAAAGAGGCCGCCGAACGGCAAGCTCTCGCTTCGGAGGCGAAGGCGGAACAGATGCGAGCTGCTTTGGAAGCGGCGCGGGCGGCAGCGCGGGATGCCGAAGCCGTTTCGGAAGCCATCCAGGATGCCCTGCAGGAGTCCGAGCGGACCAAGGCCGCGGAGATCGAGGCTGCCGTCCAGTCAGCTGTTCAGGGCTACCGCTCGTCTGCTGAGTTCACTACCCTGCTGGACAAGGAAGTCGGCTCGGAGATGGCAGATCTACTGTACCGGTTCAAGCGGTACAATCCTGGACAGAAGCTGAACCTGAACTTCGCCGCTGATCCTCCTCCCCTTCCGGAGGGACTTACCGAAGAAATGATCGAAGATTATGAAGGGGAGGACGCCGCGGAGGTGCTTGGATCTGCCGAGGCCACTACTGGGGATGAAGCCGCTGCCGAGGCCACTGCCTGAGGGCCTTGATATATTGTACTTATTAATTCGTTTTTTTTTTTTTTTTTTTTAGTATCTACTTTGAACACATTGGTGCCGAGGGCATCTTTTAATTTGAAATTTTAAAGTTCTTATCCAACTTTTAACTATGTACGTTATTTTTGCTAATCGCCGTAGACGTATTGCCGATCGAACTTTACAATCGGATTCCACAAGCTATAACTGGTAATTGCCGTAGGCCAATTACTGGTCAAAAGTCACTCATTACCGTAGGCTAATAAGGACGCTGTTGTCAAGTTTAAATTTTGACCAAGTCCCGAAGGGATCTGTAGGGTAAAAAAACATTAACGATCGCCAATTGCCGTAGGCTAATGTAGAGCGCCGTAGGATGTTAACATTTTAGCTGCCGTGGGCAAATATGACTTAAAGAGAGGCTAAAGTAATAGTGCCGAGGGCTTTCTATTAATTCTAGTAGAACAAATACATCGAGTAATTACAGCTCCAACCTGCCGTAGGCTAGGTCACTTGTAGTAGTACTTGAGATGTTCTACGTTCCAAGGATGGCCGAGAGCTTTGCCGTTGGTGCCTCTTAGTCGATAAGTTCCCGAGCGAAGGATACCGATGACTTCATATGGTCCTTCCCAGGAAGGTCCGAGGGTTCCTTCCGTGGTATCCTTCGTCGCAAGCGATACCTTGCGCATGACCCAGTCCCCGATTCGGAAAGAGCGGGGTCTGACCCTAGAGTCGTAATACCGAGACACACGCTGTTTGTAGGCTTCATTCCGAAGGTTGGCCTGTGCTCGGTGCTCCTCGAGTAGGTCAAGGCTTAGAGACATGGCCTCCTCGTTCTCCTTCGGTGCGAAGGCTTCCGTTCGGTAGGAAGGTTCGCCGATTTCCACGGGTACCACTGCTTCCGATCCAAAGGCCAGAGAAAAAGGGGTTTCTCCAGTGGACGTTCGGTAAGACGTCCGAATGGCCCACAGTGCTTCGGGAAGCTTTTTCCGGCCAGGCTCCCTTTGCCTTGTCCAGCTGCCGTTTCAGCAGTTTCTTCACTATTTTGTTTATTGCTTCGACCTGACCGTTCGACTGGGGATGGGCTGGTGATGCAAAAAACAAGTTGATTTTCAAACGGGTGCAAAATTGTCTGAAGAGTTCCGAATCGAATTGCCTGCCGTTATCGGTAATGATAGCATATGGGATACCGAATCGGCAACATATGTGAGTCCAGACGAAATCTTCAATCTTTGCTGCCGTTATGGTTGCAAGAGGTTCGGCTTCTACCCATTTGGTGAAGTAGTCAACGGCAACCACTGCATATTTTACCTGCCCCTTGCCTTGCGGCATTGGGCCAATCAGGTCCAGTCCCCATTGTGCAAAAGGCCAAGGACTTACAATTGGTGTGAGAGGTTCGGCAGGGATATGTGGGACATTACCGAAGCGCTGGCATTTGTCACACCTCTTCACTAGTGAATTGGCGTCCTGGTGCATGGTAGGCCAAAAGTATCCCTGCCGAAAGGCTTTGTAAGCGAGTGATCGGGATCCAGAGTGGTCGCCACACACACCGCCGTGAATCTCCCGAAGGATGTACTCCCCTTGCTCTGCCGTGAGGCATTTGAGATACGGGGTAGTGTAGCCGCGCTTGTAGAGTACATCGTTGATAACTGTGTATCTTGCTGATCGGTATCTCAGCTTTCAGGCCTGGGCTTTATCCTCAGGAAGGGTGCCGTTCGTCAGGTATAAGTAGATGGGAGACATCCATGTATCCTCATACCGTACGGCACACGCTTCGGAGGTTACCGTGCTCGGTTGGGCAAGGATCTCCACTGGTACCTTTCTTCCGACTTTGTCGTTTATCGCCGAAGCGAGTCTTGCCAAAGCATCGGCATGGCTGTTTTCGCCTCTGGGGATCTGTTTGATCTCGTATGCTTGGAAACTTCGGAGTAGCTGATGGGCGGTTGAAAGGTAGGCGTACATGGAGGCATCCTTGGCGGCGAAGTCTGCCGTTACCTGGTTCACAATGAGCTGGGAGTCGCTGTGAATTCGGATTTGCTTTGCATTCATGCTCTTGGCTAACCGAAGGCCGGCCAAGAGGGCTTCGTATTCCGCTTCATTGTTGGATGTCCGGAAGTCGAATCGGAGGGCGTACTCGATTTTGAGTCCGTCCGGTGTTGTCAGCACCAAGCCCGCTCCGCATCCTTGCTGGTTTGCCGAGCCATCGACGTGCAAACCCCAGACGGGAGTTGATGTGTCGAGGCGTTCGGCGCCTGGTTGATCCGGCAAGATGGTCTCGGTAATTGCCTCAGATGTCGGTTGTACTGTCGCTGGGGTAAGCTCGGAGATAAAATCGGCAACAGCCTGGCCCTTCTCCGCGGGCCTCGGAACGAACTGTATGTCGAATTCCCCGAGTTCGATCGCCCATTTGATCAATCGGCCCGAAATTTCTGGTTTCTGGAGGACTTGCCGGAGGGGTTGGTTGGTCAGGACTTTGATCCCGTGTGCCTGGAAGTATGGCCGAAGTCTTCGTGCCGAGACAACAAGGGCTAGAGCCAGCTGCTCTAATGGTGGATACCGAAGTTCCGCGCTCTGGAGTGCCTTGCTGATGTAGAAAATTGGTAATTCTGCCTTCTCTGGCTTCCGAATTAATACCGAGCTGACGGCAGTTCCGGATACCGAAAGGTAGAGGTAGAGAATTTCCCCAGGCAGCGGTTTTGACAAAAGGGGGGCTTTGCTCATGTAGTTCTTCAGGGCTTGAAATGCGTTATCGCATTCGGCAGTCCATGTGATATCCCGTTTGCCCCCTTTCAAGGCTTTGAAGAACGGTACACATTTATCGGTAGCCTTCGATATGAAGCGGGTCAGGGCGGCCACGCGTCCGGTAAGGCTCTGAATGTCCTTCGTCGTCTTCGGCCTCTCCATATCGATGATTGCCTTTATTTTCTCGGGATTCGCCTCAATCCCCCTCTGACTGATCATGAATCCGAGGAATTTCCCGGAAGATACACCGAAGGCGCATTTCTTCGGGTTCAGTCTCATCCTGTAGTCTTTTAGTATGCCGAACATGATCGATAAGTTCTGCAGGTGATCCTCGGCAGTTCTGCTTTTTACCAACATGTCGTCAACATAAACCTCCATGATGTTGCCGATGTAACCGGCGAAGATTTTGTTGACGAGCCTTTGATAAGTTGCCCCTGCGTTCTTCAGACCGAACGGCATGACATTATAACAGTACAACCCTTTGTCCGTTATGAATGCGGTATGTTCGCTGTCGGGAGGGTGCATGAATATCTGGTTATAGCCGGAGTAGGCATCCATAAAGCTCAGCAGTTCGTGGCCGGCAGTGGCATCCACGAGCTGGTCTATCCGTGGCAACGGAAAGCTATCCTTCGGGCAGGCCTTGTTGAGGTCGGTATAGTCTTGGCACATCCGCCACCCGCCCGTGGACTTTCTTACCATGACGGAGTTAGCAAGCCATACCGAGTACGTTGCTTTCCGGATGAAACCGATGGTTTGAAGTTTCTCGACTTCCGTGCGCATCGCTTCATACCGTTCGGCATCATATGATCGGCGCTTCTGCCTTACGGGCTTATAGGCGGAGGAGATGGTGAGTTTATGGCTAATCACGTCCGGGGCGATGCCGGGCATGTCCTCGTAAGACCATGCGAAAACTTCCGAATGGTGCCGCAAGAAGTCTATGAATTGCGTTCGGAGGTTCGCAGTGAGTCTAGTGCCGATTCTAACCTGTCGATCGGGCTGCTCATCGCTCAAGGTTATGGTCTCCAATTCTTCGGCAGGTTGTGTGTGAGGGGTGGGAGATTCATCTCTAGGGTCGTCAACCGGTCCAGTACCGTTCGGTAAACCTTGCACCGTCATGGTCTCGTTGGGGAGTATGAACGAGGTTGCCTTGAGCGCCGTAGCGTAGCAAGTCCGCGCGCTAATTGATTTCCCCGGATTGCCCCCGTGCCGTTCGGGGTAGGGAACTTCATCAGCAGCATGTGGGGCGAAAGATGCGCCTTGATCCTCGTCAGTGCCGTTCGGCCAACGATAACGTTGTATGCCGTCGGGCAGTCGACGATGAGGAACTGATCGTACGTTGTTGCTTTTTTCGGCGCCGTGCCAAATGTAATTGGCAGTCTGACACTACCGATCGGTTGGACCAAGTCTCCAGAGAAGCTTAACAGAGGTGTCAACTGCCGGTCGACTTGGTTGTCATTGATTCCCATCTCTCTGAAAGCTTCAGCAAAGATTACGCTCACGGAGCTCCCGGTATCGATCAGCACTCGCCCTACATCGTAATCGGCAATTTCAGCTCGGATGATCATTGGGTCGTCGTGGGGATAGAGGATTCCCTCTTCTTCCTCTTGGCAAAATGTGATCGGCTCCCAACGAACTTTTGGTGTTTCCTGGAACCGATTCATCTCTATTCCGAGCACCTGAGGGAACTGTGCGGCACGCACATACTGTTTCATCGAACGGTGGCTCGGCCCCGCAACGGTAGGTCCTCCGCTGATAGTGCTGATCATGTTTATCTGCCGAGGAGGGTTCGGCACCGGCGCCGTTGGCGGCCGGGCGATATACTGGTCCAGTTTCCCTTCTCGGATCAGCCGCTCCACAATCTTTCTCAAACTTATACAATCTTCCGTGTTGTGGCTGTTGTGCTGATGGTATCGGCAGAATTTACCGGTCTCCCGGTTGTCTTGCCGATTGGGTCTTCTAACATTCGGCTTCGGTATGGCCTCCTGTTCGTTCATCAGAACGGTTTCATACGTGGTATTCAGCAGGGTGAAGACCTCGTTGCCGTGGTCACGGTTGGGCAGGGGTCCTCGGTTGTCGTTGTGACCATACCGACCTTTCCCTTTCTTTGGCTGATCTCTCCGATCGTCACGGTTATCTTTCCGCTTATGGCCCGCCGAATATGAGTCGGTCCTATCGTAGGATGGCGCTTTCGCAGGGTAAGCGCTTGGCTTGGCATCCTCTCGGCGTGCCGAAGCGCTTGGTTTTGAGTTGAAGTACTCGGCCTTGGCGTGCACCGCCGCCTGCTTCATCAGCTCATCATACGTGCGCCAGTTGCTGCTGTGTACTAGGTATCGGAAATGCGAGGACCGAAGGCCACTCTTGAAGGCGCCGTAGGCTGCCCTATCATCTGTTTCCGGACACCTTGAGTACTCGTGGCTGAAACGCGCCGCATACTCTCTCAGTGGCTCGTCCTCTCTCTGCCGGATCGTGTACAGATCGTCGGCAGAGTAAAGGCGATCCGTTTGGATCATGAAGTGGTTGAGAAAAATCTGCTTCAGCTCGTCAAAAGAATCTACCGTTTCCGGCTCCAAACGGTAGAACCAATTTAGGGCTGCCTCGGTAAGTGAAGACGGGAATAACAGACACTGCCCCTCGTCGCTCAGACCCTTGCATCCGATGGCGGATTGAAACGAATGAAGGTGGGTTAAGGGGTCCTCGGTCCCAGTATAGAACGGTATGCGCAGTGGTTGTACTTCCCGATCCTGCCGAGAGCGACGGATGCGTCCCGTGAACGGCCCGGGCCGAAGCTTTCCCCACTCAGGTTCCTGGGAGCGAGCCTTGTCGTTTTCCATTTTCTGGACCTTCTGAAAAAGGAGTCGGACAACAGGGTCGCGGCTTGGGATTCCTTCGGCATCATAGTCTTCTAAGCGCCTTCGCGGGCTTACGGAGTTGTCCCCCAAGTATTGAGTTGATACCGAACGGTAGGTGGACGTTTGCGCATCGGAAGGGATATATTCGGATGCAGACTCCGTGGAGTTCAATCCTTGGACTTTCCGAATAGGTGACTTACTTCCGCCGGCGTTCATCCGGGATTCCCGTAGTCGAGCGCTAATCCTGATCGGGGATCTCTGTCTCTCTACCTCCCGATCATTAAGCCGGTGTCGGCAGTCAGAACAGATCAAGCGATAGCGTACCGTTGATCCTTCTGTCTCCCTTCTTTTGGGAATAGGAGTCTCCTTATATAGGCCCTGGGAGGTGTGTTTATTTTGGAATCTCCGATGTGGGACTGCAGGAGTGGATTGTGGGCATGACACGTGTCCAAGAGCAAAAGCACCAGGATGCATATGATTCGGTAGGGTCCTTGCCGAAGGGCTTGTAGTGTTAAATGTTGACTCCGTCCACGTGTCAGGTGGTCATTGGTCGCTAATATGCGGTATAAACAAAGAATATGAAATGAGCTAAAATGAATCACACCCATTAATTCCTGGGTGTTAAAGATTATGCTTTAAAGCCGCTTTCTCAATCCTACTTTCTACAAATCACTTCAATTTTTCTGTAGCAGTGAAGTGTTCAATGGGTTTTTGCATTTTCATCAAAATCTGGAGCAGAAGTAATTATATAGAATTCGATAATTCATCAAAGAGAGAAGACACAAGAAAAGAACTTTTGAGAGTTTCAACTTTCAAGGACTTACACTGCTGAGCGAATAACCAAAACGCCTAATTTCCCAGATGATTTTTTTCTTCTGCTCCGCTATTTTCCGAGTCAGCAACGGCCAACGGGCATCAAATCAAATCATCTTCTAAAAGAAAAACGACAAGTAAAATCGCGTCGTGTGGTGAGAGCAACTAGTGGAGTCGAGAAAACGACCAAATTTAGCCTACGTTTTTATGAGTGTGACTTATTCTAGCATACCTTCATATATATTCCTACGAGAGATTTTTTTATTTTATTTTATTTTATTTTATAGATAAATTTATTTTAAAATTAAAAAAGATAATGGGTAGTTGTGTTTCATAAAAATAGGATTCTTTATCTAATTTTTCTTTTTTTAAAATTTTTTTTAATTTGAAAAATGTGAATTTACCATATTATCCTCATTTAATTAATAATTTTAATTCTTAATATTTGAATTAACCAATGACATTTTATGGTATTTTGAATGTTTCACGATTATCTGCCTTTTGCTTTATATATATATATATAATTTGCTATATTATTTTAGCATATTATTTTAGACTACGTGGAATTCAGTATGGCCTTTTATTTCTTGTTTCTTGTTATGTACCAGTGTAATTTGCATAATATCCTAAACTGAGTGAAATTTAATTTCGTAAATGATGATATAGGGATAATTTGGGAAAAGAAATGCAACAATATGTATGACAAACATTTTGAAAATCGCCAATGAGGGTTGATTTAGTTGGTAAGGTTCTTGTACTGTGTGTAGCTCTATCAGTGTTCAAGTCCTATTGCCAGCAGCTAGTAGTTGGTACTGGTTGTGAAAGTAGCCAATTTCTCCCTAAACTTTTTTAGAAACAGCAACATTTTGAAAATCGAAAGTCTTTTCATAATGTCAAAAATTACCTTTTTTAACTTTAGGAATGGACTTTAAGATTAAAGACCTTATAGTAATTTGATTTCACCCAAAAAGGGGTTATCTTTAAATGGTTTGGACACTTTTTATTTATTAATTATATTGATGATACTATCTAGATAATGGTTCAAAATTGTCACATCCCAACTCGAAAATTATGAATACACACACTAAGATCTTTAACAATAGCTTACTACTCACTAATATTACACAAATCAACAACATACGGTGGAAAACTCGATCCCTCAATCTTTGCCTTGAATTCTACACAATCTGTTATGGTATGAGCATTTTAATGCCCAATAGAGTATCATCAAACCCCTCAAGGTTAGCTATCACAGTTAATCAAAGTGTTATATATCCAACAAGACAAAATCAATAAACGAAATTTAAAAACAAACCATAAACTATATGTACCTATCAATCCTCCCAATTTTCAAGCAATAGAAACTAAATCTATCAAAATCCAAATTTTAATTTTCGGATGAGGTGCAAGTATGAAAACAAGGAACATAGGTAGATATCCCTTTCATGCTGCAGTTAATTCTAAGATTAACGTTGTTCTCCATGAGCCTAGACCACAAGAACAAAATGTAAATGCAGTTTACCTAAAAATACCAACAACAAAAAATCGACGGGATGTTGAAAAATGAGATTTTTGTTCTTGTCAAATACACCATATGTGTCACCATAACGTGACACTGTGGTACACCAATTTGGAAGGTTCTTCAAACCATAATTGCCGTCTCATGCATCACACATATCCTCATACACAATTCTAGATGAATCCTTCTGTCACACCCCGGACCGGCTCCGTCGTAGCAGGATATTGTCCGCTTTGGGCCTGGCTACATTCTCACCAGCCCGCACGGTTTTGTTTCTGGGAGCTCACGAAGCAACTTCCCAGGGTGGTCACCCATCATGGGATTGCTCCAGCCTCCAACTCGCTTAACTTCGGAGTTCCTACGAACCCGAAGCCAGTGAGCTCCCAAAAGGCCTCCTCTAAGTTCAGAGTGGCGCAGTGGACTGGCCCAACTCCACCTAGCAAGATATTGTCCGCTCTAGGCTGGGCCGACGCCCCCCCTCACGGATTTGTTCCTGGGAGCTCACAGAGCAACTTCCCAGGGTGGTCACCCATCCTGGGATTGCTCTAGCCTCCAACTCGCTTAACTTTGGAGTTCCTACGACTCCAAAGCCAGTGAGCTCCCAAGAGGCCTCCTACTAGATGGATGCGAGGTGTGCCATATAAGGCACATCACCCCCTCTCCGTTTGGTCGATGTGGGATCTCACAATCCACCTCCCTTAAGGGATCCGACGTCCTCGTCGGCACACTCGCACCACACGGCAGAGTGGCTCTGATACCAAACTGTCACACCCCGGACCGGCTCCGCCGTAGCAGGATATTGTCCGCTTTGGGCCTGGCTACATTCTCACCAACCCGCACGGTTTTGTTTCTGGGAGCTCACGAAGCAACTTCCCAGGGTGGTCACCCATCCTGGGATTGCTCCAGCCTCCAACTCGCTTAACTTCGGAGTTCCTACGAACCCGAAGCCAGTGAGCTCCCAGAAGGCCTCCTCTAAGTTCAGAGTGGCGCAGCGGACTGGCCCAACTCCACCTAGCAAGATATTGTCCGCTCTGGGCTGTGCCGACGCCC
Organism: Prunus dulcis; assembly: GCF_902201215.1. NCBI lineage: Eukaryota > Viridiplantae > Streptophyta > Magnoliopsida > Rosales > Rosaceae > Prunus > Prunus dulcis. Next base: position 9,659,731 of record NC_047654.1, read on the forward strand.
CCCCTCACGGATTTGTTCCTGGGAGCTCACAGAGCAACTTCCCAGGGTGGCCACCCATCCTGGGATTGCTCTAGCCTCCAACTCGCTTAACTTTGGAGTTCCTACGACTCCAAAGCCAGTGAGCTCACAAGAGGCCTCCTACTAGATGGATGCGAGGTGTGCCATATAAGGCACATCACCCCCTCTCCGTTTGGTCGATGTGGGATCTCACACCTTCCTCCTGTCGGACTCAAGAAATGTTTTGGATATCCATAACCAAAGGTCCATATTTCCTTCCAAATTTTTAAAGATTGGGTGGTGCTCAATCAAAAAAATTAATACACTACAAAAATTCAAAACCAAAATCTAAAAACAAATCATAACACTACTCAAATTGTAACAAAATTAATTTATATAATTACCTATCTTTACCCTTAAGGGAATTGCCAGAGAAGGACCCACAGTGGGGTTATTGGGGTCAAACGACCCATGGAAGCCATGGAAATAGGCTTGGAAGTCCACTTGAGCTGGCTGTGAGACCCCTTGAATTGCCCTCCAAGTGCTTGATGTTTTGCCTGACAAGAAGAGGGAGGAAAGCCTCCTGTAGCAGGAAGAAAAAGCATTTTGTTTTTTTTAAAACACTATAGGCCAAACGACGTCGTTTTGGCCATGGGAAATTTTTAAAATAAAAATGTCTTCCGTATCCTTCCACTGACCACCCAACCCAGCCAACCTTCCCATCCCAAAAACCCTTCCCATCTTCCAATTGCTATTATTCTTTTCTCAGATCCAAACCCCCAAGCTCCCCAATCACCACCTATTATTCTTATTGTGATATTTCTCATTTCAAGTTATTTCTAAATCTTAAAATCAAAATAAGGATGATGTGTGCTGTTTTTAATTTAATGGAAATCAAATCTGTAATTGCTTGGATGAAATTAATGATTTATATGTATGATGAAGTTTTTGCTTATTTGTTGATTAAGTGGTTGTAGTTTTTTTGTTTTTTGGTTAATTGGCATAGGTTTGAAATTTTACGAATTGAAATCACTCAAAAACATATATATATAAAAAATGACAAATTGAAATCATTCAAAGTATATTTTTCAAGAAATAAATAAAATTTGAAAGAGAAAAAATAGATAAGAAAAATAACCCATTCTTAAATTTTCTTTAGAACATTTACACTATAACCCTACGGGATTCGAATCCTGAGTCCGTCACTGGGCTGCTAAAATGCATTGCTCTCACTTCTTTCAGATTTGAGACTTAAGTACTATAAAACCAATTATAAAACAATTCCAATATTAAAATTAGAAAAGGTCAAAGAGATAATTATAATATTTAAAATCTATAAGTACAGTAATGCTACTTTTCCTCAAAATGTACATTAATCACCCATCTAACTTCCAACGAACTTGTGTACTAACTTTCGACGGACTTTTCCTCACAAATATGTAGAGATCCTCATACACATTACCAAATGAATCCTTCCTATGCCAGTACTCTAGAAATGTTATGTCAAATCCAAACATGGTCAAACTCAAAGTCAAATCCATGCAGATTTCATAATGAAACAAATTGGCATAGAAAAATGAGATTTTCATAAATAGGTCCATTCCAACGTGACATATTATACAAAAATCATTGTATAACCTATTTTGAGAGAAACTAAAATTAGCCACTTGTTATTTTCTTATTGGTTCTTAGTGTGTTAAAATTTTATAAAAAGCACTTAAAAAATGACAAGTGGCTAATTTTGAAGTTTTCTCTTCAAATAAACTTTATACGAGTTTTGGTATAATATATCATGTTAAAATGGATTTATTTGTGAAAAAAAAAACCTATAGAAAACTCGTACAAGTTGAGCCAACATGGTTTGAGTTCGGCCCGAGCTGTGCTTTAGGCCCCAAGTAAGCAACAAAAGGAAATGTTAAGAATACAACTATTGATAACGAATTGAATTTCCTCAAAACGTTTTTTGTTTAATTACTGTGAGAGAATGATGCTTGTGTGAATGGCATGTTTTTTTTTTGGGCAAAAAAACAAATGACTTGAAAAATACACGACATGTTTTTTATTTATTTATTTTAAAATTAATGAAATCGAGGAATTCAAACTTAAAATAGAAAAAAAGATAATGTCTACTCGAGTTGTCGGACAACCAGCGTCATCGCCGGTAGAGGCCGGCCTACTCCATTGCCCAAAAGCTCAAAAAAATAGACGATGCCCCATCTTAAACAAGATTATTTAATGTGCGAGGGTCCCCACAAGGTCAGGTAGGCAGGGGAATCCATGCATTAAAAGTTGCAATTGAACTTGGCGAGTCATGATCTACTATACACCAAGGGTTGGTTATAATCAAGGTCTAAAATATTATTGATATCGGAAATATCGGTAGTCTAAAAATATGGAAATTTCGATGAAAATATCGGGATATTATCGATATTGATAAAAATTGAATAAAAACTACGGAAATTGTAAGAAAAACTTGGAAATTTTTATTGAAACTTTGGAGAATGTTTATTTAGTCAATTATCTATGAGTTTATCACAAAAAAATAGAAGGAAATGCATTGCATGATGGATTTAACTAATTTAAGTTGATTATACAGTAAGCGGGCAAACACTATGAGTGTAAAAAATATATAATAATTAATGAAAAAAGATTAAATACACCGTAATCATTTATATATAATGATTTACTATAATATTTTACACTTTATACATTGTATTGTAAGATACATGAGTGACTTAGTACCACATAGAGTTCTTACGAGTTCAAATTTTCACTATCTTCATCATCTCTATGTGTAGAGTAAGTGTATTGTGAAGAGTAGTCATCAAATAATAAATCCCCAAAATAGTTTTACATGTAATTGTTAACATACCACCCATATAAATATAAATATTTTAGCATACTATCACAAAAACATAAGTGATATGATGTTTAAGGTGTTGGAGGAGTAAAATAGGAGGGGTTCATATCCCCTTTGTGTTTTTTTCTCCTCTTTTTCCCCTTTTTCCCTTTTTTTTTTTTAAAAAAAAAAACTTTTTTTTTCCTTCACATCGATATTTTCGATATTTTAGCGATATTACACCGATATTTTGACAAAATATTGCTGAAATGTGAGCGAAATTATCGACATCGATATTTTCCGATATTATCGTCGATATTGTCGATATTTATACGATATGTACATGGATATGTTCCGAAATATCCGTGATTTAAAAAAATTGAAATATCCTCGATATTATCAATATTTCATACTATGGTTATAATAAGACATTTGCTTTCTCAATTTATCAAAGTAAAAAAGCTCAGCTCCATTATCAGCATGATACAACAAACCCAGAACGAATCAAACAACAAGGTTGTCAAATAAAAATACACAACAGCTTTCTCCACTTCTACTACTACCACATGACCAAGCTTATGGCATCATGAAAAGAAAACAAACACGTGCCCATGATTGTAGACAGCTGTTGTCAAATGAGATATACTTTTGTGCCATTAGAAACTTGCACGACTCTTTTAGGAATTAGGAAAATTAAGCACCAAACTTGGGAACCTTGGCAGTGGAGATTTGTGCAAGGAAATGCTCAGCCACGATTCGACGTTGGATTTTCCCGGTTGCGGTTTTAGGAAGAGAGTCAGTGATGAAGGCCCTCTTGGGTACTTTGAAAGAAGCCAGATTCTTCTTGCAAAATCGCAGCACTTCTTCCTCGTCTATGCTTGCGCCTTTTCTTGGGATTACGGCACAGTTAATCTGCAGATTACCACATAATACATAAATAATTAAGAACAATTACAAACAGAAACAGAAACACAAATAATATCATATAATGTAGGCACCTACCTCTTCACCATATTTATCATCAGGAACTCCAAAGGAAACTCCTTGCTCAATTTCTGGATGTGACACAAGCACTGCATCTACTTCAATGGGTGATATCTTCTCCCCTGTGACAATCAAACAAACAAATTGTGAGCTAAACTTATCTCACGCATTTTATCAAACACTTGGGCTTCAGTTTCTATTAATTCATTACCTCCGCGGTTAATTAGCTCCTTGATCCGACCCACGAGGCTCAAATACCCATCAGAATCCAAAACGCCGATATCTCCAGTATGAAACCACCCGAACAAGAAAGCCGCTTTGTTGGCTTCTGGGTTGTTCTTATACCCCTTGGTCACATTGGGTCCTCTGATACACACCTCGCCGTTCACGCCCTCTGGCTGAACCAAACCCTTCTCGTCCAAAATCGCCAGCTCCTGACCCACGGCTCGCCCCACCGACCCGGGCTTGTGGGGCCCGTCTTCGGGCAACGGGTTCGAACACATCAAATGGGTCGCCTCTGTCATCGCATAAGCCTCCAAGACCGGCGCGCCAAACGTCTCTTCCAGCCGCGCCAATATTGACGGAGCCAACGAAGCGCTGCAGCTCCGAATGAATCGGAGCTTCGGGTATTTCGGTTCGGGTTTGCTTCCATGGCGGTCGAGGATGATCTGGTGGATGGTGGGTACCGCGGTATACCACGTGGCGTTGTACGAGAGCATGTCAGCCCAAAATGTGGAGGCGGAGAATCGGCCCGCGGCTGGGAGAGTCACGGCGGCTCCGGCGACGAGTGAACTCAGTAACCCGGCGATTAACCCGTGCACGTGGAACAGAGGGAGGACGATGACGGTCGAGTCAGACTCTGTGAGTTTGTAGACCGATTTGATGTTCTGGACCGACGAGGCCAAATTGAGCTGGGTCAAGGGGACTCCCTTGGGTCGGCTCGTGGTGCCGGACGTGTGGAGGAAGAGTGCCACGTCGGAAGCGTCGTTGACGAGTTGCAAGACCGAGTCGGGGCTCGACTCGGCGGCGGAAGAGAGAGTCACGTGGCTGGTGGCGCCGGCCAGCTTGGCGGTCACGTGAGGGATGTTGAGCTTGGTGGCCGCCGCTTTAGCCGCTTGAATCGGATTCTCCGGCGTGATCAGAAGCTTCGATTCTGAGTCGGAGAGGTAGAACTCGAACTCCTCAGCCGTGTAAGCCGCGTTCAGCGGCACCACCGTTGCTCGGCACCGAATCACCGCCAAAAACAGCACGACAAGCTACAGAAACAAACACAATCTTATTTAATTTTTTTATATGAAAAACTTGTTTGGTTCCCGAGAAAGTTGAGGAAAGTGAATGGAAAAGAAAATGTTGCAATACAATACCTCAACGGTGTTGGGGAAGGTAAGCGCGACGGTGTCGTTTGGGCCAATTCCGGAGGCGATTAAGAGAGAGGCGGCGTGATCGACGAGCTCCTGCAGTCGCGCGTGGGTCAAATCGAATTTTCCAGAAACGGAAAGCGCGCGGCGGTTCGGAAATTCCGAGGCCACCTTCTTCAACAAACCTGTTAGAGTTTGATTTTCCATTTTTTCAATTAAGATAAAATTTTGAGAAAAATAAATAATGGTTTGATGAGGAAGAAGAAATAATGGTTTGAGGAGGAAGAAGAAATGAGGTTTGAATTTATAGGATTGTGGAGAGGGAGGATGGGGTTGGGTGGAATGCGGTGGAGGCAGGAACCGGGAAGAGGATAGTGGACACGTGTCGCACTGACGACAGTCAGTTTGAGCGTGCCGCACCTCGAGAGGTGCAGTTCCACGTATCTACGCCGTGTCGTTTTGCATGACACGTCATCGAGTTGCTGGAGTGGGGAGACGTGTTTGGGCCCACCGGTGGGATTGTTTAGGAATCACAAAAGAATTCCTTAAAAATAAATGATTTGGATGGTTGGAATGGGTGGAGGTATTTGCTATTGCATTTGTCTTGGTTTTGTTTATAACATGCCATGGGACCAGCTCTATAACGAACAACTTCCAGTGGCTTCCTGAACATTCTCTTTTATACATTGCTATTGCATTTGTATTGATTTTGTTTATAACATGATATGGGATCAGCTCTATAAAGAACGACTTTCAGTTGCTTCCTAACCATTCTATTTTAATTATCACATTTAATTGGAGTGCAGAAACGTGATAATAAGAAAACCAATTGGACCCAATATAGAAGTGAAAGGCATAGGAGATATTGCAACTAAACAAGATTAAAAATTGTTTGTAATTTGTTTCGCATGAAGAAATTAGAAAACCCGTCAAAGCCTTATATCCTCCACCTTCCCCAACCAAAACCTCCCTCCAACTTCCTGCTTACAAACTCTCTCCCTCTCTCTCTCTCTCTCTCTCTCTCTCTCTCTCTCTCTCAAATTCTCAACTCAACAATACCCAAGTGTTGGAATTCCAATTATAGTTCTTGGAGAAAGGTAAAGTTGTTCTCTTCATTATATCATATCATCTCAATAGGCTAAATGTCATTTTTCCGTTTGGTAAAAAATAAAAGAAGATGTTGTGGTCATTGCTTTTCTTAGAAATTGTGAACTAAGAGAAGTGTGAGGTTTAAATAAAAAATATCTTCTTTTATCCTTCATACCGGACTTATTGGGGTCAAATTCTCACACAGACCTTTATCTGCAAAGAAAATTGTCATTCCTTAGGGGGATGTATTCAATTAGGATTATAAAGCGTTTAAAAAGATTTTAAAAATCCGGTATATTCAATTTGGATTTAAACAAACTTTACAAGAGGTTTTACAAGTGTGGGGTATTCAATTCCGACTTTTATGAACTTTTAAAAAGTCCATTCAAATATGAGTGTATTCAATTATGATATAAAAAAGTTGAATCAAATCTAGGTGTATTCAAAAGGTCATATATTTGGAAGGATTTCATTAAGTGGTAAATTTTCGTAAATTTTAAGGGGAGAACTATAAATAACAAAGGCCATAATAAATCTATCCTCCCCCAAGTATTTCATCAGACATTTTTCTCTTGCCGCAGCCCATAAAGACATGCGTGATGCTTCAGAACTCTATCAAGTGTTTTACGTTAATTTTGCTTCTATCTCTTTCTCTTAATCTTGATGCTCCACTACATAAATGCCTCAAATTTGGAGTTTTGAGACGGCCGTGGTAGGGCTCACTCGTCTCTAGTGGTCCAAGACTCGCCCATTTGGGCTTTTGAATTGAATTCAACCACATATTTGAGTTTGGAAATGAAGGAAAAATTATGTAGTGTACAAATATTGTGGCTCATAATATTTGATCGACATACAGGATTTGGTGTTATAATTTTATAATTTTATTTTTTATTTGGTTGAAGATCCAATATAGGGGGGACTTTCGCCCGAGGATACGGGAACATGAGCAAAAAACCGTAGGAGTTGGGACCAGCCCTCGCTTCGCTCATGCATAACTGCGTGAAGCAAGCATGGAATATCCGAGTTGAGGTCAACCCCATGTTCCAAGCGTCCAAAAACTTAAAGCCGTCAAAACAGAATTCAACCACACTGGAATGGATGGTACAAAGTCCTCCAACTTTTCATACTTTTGGAGAATTTCCAGCTATCAAGGAAACCGTGAAGTAAAAGAAGAAAAGGTAGACCACTAATACTGAGAACCTAACAGAAAAAGCAATGCCCCATAGGGAAAACTTTACACCCCAAACCCTTTTAACAAATGTCGTGCAGTTCATAGATCTTCAATGAAAATAAATCAGATGAGTTCAGCAACAACAAAAAAAGGTCTGGCACCGCAAAAATTTCTATCAAACAAGTACAAGGGTCAAGTGGCTCATGGTCTCATTTGCTGCCATAACTTGTCCTCGTTCGAGTTTTATTTCATTTAAATAACTCACTTGCATGCGAATGACCAAGATAAATCACCATATAGCACACATACATATCTACATTGCCCCTCTTAAATGTGTTATATTTTGTAAATCTAACCAATGCATAAAGATTGAGTAATCATTTCTGAATTAGAATAGAATGCAAAGACCCGGACTCGACTTCACTTTTACTATAATTGATTTAATTATAGTATGGTAGTAATGAAATACGTGCACATGGTACTATATCTTTCTACATGTTACAATATGAGTGTACGATATGGTTCATATTTTCCACTTTTAAGATATAGTATTAATAAATATTCACTTATTATAACATGTGAGCAAATTAATTATATCAATTGAACACACAAGAAACGAATATATATAAAACAAGACATAGCATCTGTTCTTCGCCGATGGCTCGGTTATCTTTTGCAAAGCTGATGAACATGAGGCTAGATGTTTGAGAAGGGATCAGGTCAATGCATTAATTTTGATAGAAGTTCCCTCTTGTTTGGGAAGAAATGTCCTGCGCGTATTCGTAAGCAGGTGGGAGTAGGGATGGCAAAAATCCCCGTAGGGGCGGGTCCCCGTCGGGTCCCCGACCCTAACGGGGGGAGATTTCGGGGCTAAATGGGTATCGGGTACGGGGATCCCCAAACTTGAAAAATCCCCGACGGGTATGGGAAGGGGATGGTATTGGCGTCCCCATCCCCGAACCCGACCCGAAAATATATATGTTTATATTTAAATAAATATATATATAATTATAATATTTATGTTTAACCCTAAGGCAACTTCTCTCTCCTAATTCTTCCTAATTTTCTATGGAATTTCATATTGATGTGATTTTGAATAGTTGAGTTGAACTTTATAGTTAATTTAGATGTGTTGAATGATAATGTAATATGAAACTTAATGTTAAAAGGCATGATAAATATTTTTTTATGCAAAAAAATTGGGGATTCGGGGCGGGTATGGGGGATATTCTCTCGACGGGGACGGGGACGGTGATTCCCCGAAACCTAATAAACGGGAATGGGTTCAGGGACGGGGGCGGGGATGGAGAGAGGGGATGGGGATGGTATTGTCATACCCGGCCCCTACCCGACCCGTTGCCATCCCTAGCCACGAGTTGGTGATATTCTACTCTTCAGCGACTAGTCAGCTTGTTTTTGTCAAGCTACTGAAAGCAGTTTGCCTGTTGCGTTTTTAACAAAGTATTTGGACATTCTAATTAACATTGGGTTTTCTAAGCAAACTACTGTATTCTTCCTAAGGCATTGGGTCATGTTCTCTCTCTCATGCTAGCCCATATTTTGGGGCCAAGAAATGGGCTCGAGTTTTGGTGCTCCCAAGTAGCCCAAAATTCTCATTCCTTGATCCCTTAACTGGGCCTAGTGAATGCTTGTACCCATCCACACCACAATCTTCTCAGCAAGCTCTGGGTAATTTTGTAGCTTGGGCTCACTTAAGCTTGTGGCATATTTTGGTGTTAGAATAATGGTTCTTCTTGCATGACATTTACGCTTGTGCTTGAGTTTTATTATTATGTCGTGATAGGCTATAATCAGGCCAAGTAACACCGAATGGATATGTGAACGTGATTTTGTAAAGTTGGTATGCTCTCAGCTCTTTTGTACGTGCTTGCTTGGCATGATACGTGGCCCGTAGCTTGTATTGGTGCGTCCTACAAATTCTCTTTTTGTCCCGATTGAGCTTCTTTTGCGTTCAATTATTTGTGTTGGGCCAAGAATTAATCTGGGCTTAGCCCCTTGGATTTTTGGGCCTCAACACACGTCAATCACAACTACAAATCAACATAGCAACCGGTACTACCCCAACGACTGGGTGCTGATGCCTTTGCTTGCAACTAGAAACAAAACAAAACCAAGATCCACATAGATCAAGGCAGCAAAAAGCCTAATCACAAACCAAAACTCCAATCCCAATCATACGAGGAAATGGAAAAGGAAAAGGAAAAGGAAAAGGAAGAAGGGTTGAGAGGGAAGAAAGATGAGGAAGAGGTGAGGGAAAAATAAGGGAGATGGAGAGTAAGGGAGGAGAGGCAGAGAACACCTCCTCCCCTTGGTGCGGCTGAAGAGTGTAAGGGGCTAGGGTTTTTTCGGGAGGTAATATTCTAATTCATGGAGAACTATCCCATTAGAAATTCATCTTTTTTACCCATTATATCCTCACACAATTTTAAAATTTTCAAGTTTGCCATCTAATTTAACCCAACAATGAGGACATTTTAGTAAATAGTACTATTCCTACCCCAATTCAATATGGTTTAGTAAACAACTTTTATTTTTATTTTTTGGTATGAAGTAAAAAACTTCAATAGGAATCTAGAATCTAACTTTCCTCAATACATATGGTTTAGTAAACAACTTCAATAGGAATCCAGAACTTAACTTTTCTCAATCCAAATGGTTTAGTAAACAATTTCAATAGGAATCCGGAATCTAAGGGCCTATTTGGTATTCAACTTGAATCCAAATTTTTAAACTCAAAAACAGAATTTGAGTCCAAAACAACGAAAACCTGTTTGGTAGCCTTATTTTAAAAACTCGAACTTAAGAACAACTATATAAAAAAACCCCAATTATTAAAAACAAAAAATATATGTTTTTTTTTTCTTCAGTTTTTTTTTCTAACAACCCACAAGTTCTCAATCAAATTTTCAATATTTGAAAACAGTTTTCAAGTTGCATACTAAACAAGTTTTTGAATTTTAAAATAGATTTAAGAACTCCTTGTTTTTAAGAAAAATCAAAGTTTTTGAATTCCCTATTTAAATAGGACACCAAATTAACCCTAAGTTACTATTCTAAGGAACATGTACTAACTGGGCGATGTGAAAAGAAGTTTGCACCGAAGAAAACCGCTAGTAGGTTAAGCTTTTAAATTTGGAATCCAACACTAGCCGGTTGGATGCATATATATATATATATTATTTATACAATCGATAGTGCCTAAACTAAAATCTATAGGGAGGGGTACTCGAACTTATGTACACTAGCAGGTTAGATGCATCAAATTGACGTACTTACTGCCATGGCCCACTTATGCCCGTTGGATCCCTATTTGATACTGAACTGTAAATAGAACTAGTAGTTTCTTTAAATAAATAAAAAAGAACTAGTAGTTTTGGACAAGGTAGGGTTGGGTTTCAAAATTTAGTAGGATCATAACAAACTTGCTGTTATGGCCCCGACCAATTTCTTACCCTCTTCCCCTTTCCTTTCATGAGACACAAAACAACCTAAAGTTCTTCTTCCCCCCGTTTTTTCTCCTCTCATTTTTTTCCTCTCCAAATATTGAAATCTTACTAATTTAACTTCACGTAAACAGAATGTATAACAATTTAATTTGTATTAAGAAAATACTGTTCAAATGGGAAAGACACTCATATGATCAACTAAAATTCTAGGTTTTTTTCCTTTAAAAAAACATTCTCGATTTTATTTGGAGGAAAGCTTAGTTCACGCTACAAACGTGTAGCGATAGTGATATTAACTTTTCTAAAAGCAAATTCTTAAACAAAAGATTTAGAGAACACCTGTTCCATTGGTCTTTCCATGCCCTAATTCAGATTTATAGAAGATTAAAGAAGTGTTTGAGAGAACATCTTGTAACATGAGTCAAATGAAAGATGGTGACATGATCTTTGTCGGAATTCAATTGCATATTTGCAAACTCTGGACTCTCTTGTATATGAAAGCTCAAAGTTTACTCTCATGTTAATGTAGTAAAGTTTTCAAATAGCACTATCACTATAGCAAATCGATAATATGATTAGCATCGAGAGAATATTATTTATCTCATATCAAGATTATCATAAACCGTTCACCATCGAAATAGTGGAACAATATTGACAATATTGATATAATGGGACTATTGTTGAGTATAGTGCTGGTTGAGAATTTCGTTATGGAATAATTTCAATCACTTAACTTACAAGTTTCTTGAAGCAGTTCACAATTGAACGATTTTTCCACATTTGACGGACTAGTAATTAAACAAATATGTAAGGAAATATAATGTGACGACAAATCACAAGTGACTCAATATTGCACATTATGGCAGCACTGGAATGCCATTAGAGTTTGATAATACCAATTGATTTTAGCCCTTTGATAAATTAATGCTAATGTCAATGTTAATCTTGGATTAGGAAGGTTCTCCCTCGTGATGGGATTCTATAAAATAAAACCTTGGTCAGCTCCTTTCTTATCAGTCATTTGTCTCATTACATTGTCCATGTTTTTCGTTGCATGATGCCTTTTAAGCAAAGCAAGGAAAGGATTCCAAAAAGTTAATATTTAATCCTTCTTGCGACTGACTTTTTTTGTCATGTTGGGCTCAAAATAATAGGATTTGAAAGTGATTTCCTTTTTCCCGCATATAAAAAGGCTGTGGAACGAGGATTCATTCTTGTCCAAATTCTTTCATCATCTACCACCACCCAAGTTTTTCTTTGAAAGTACAAACCTAACAATCTTAAATTTGTTTTTATAAATAAGTCTTAGGTCGATGGTATCTGGTTTTATTTATTTGTTAGAAAGTCTTATATGTTTGATTTTTAAAATTAGTTGCAAACAAAATGGTTTTGGACTTCTTTCCAAACGTACGGTTAATTCTAAGCTAGCTGTATCGAGTTTGACTATGCTTGCATGCTCCATCTCTAGTCATCGGTCTGCATATATATGATATGATAATAGTAAGACCTTTCTCCACCAAAGAAAATGGCCCCTAAGCTTGGTCTGGACAAACTAGTCTCAGTTATATACATTTCAGCACATAAGACCAACTATTTTTAAAAGAACAATAGAAATTGACAAAGATGAATCGAACATAGAACTTTGAGTGCATATATAAATATAATTAAAAATTAAGTACTTGAACTACAAGCCTTATTTATGACAAGTTGCTATCTATTGGCTATTGCATAACATCACTTATTTTCAAATGGGCATAGTTTTCATTTTATCACTCACATGTGATGCGAGTTTTGGTCGAACTTGGGAAATACGATTATGCTTGAGTTTCAGCTTACCAATCATTTCTATTTAGAGTCCGTTTGAAACTGTTTATGTAAGAATCACTTATGTTTATAAGCGCTTTTGCTAAAATTTGTCCTTGTGCTTATACTTTGGGTGTCTTGAGTGCCCGCAGAGGTGCAGCTTTGGGTGCCTTGAGCAGCTTGTAGGCTCTTTAGATTATTCTCTCTATTATAGATCAGATGAAATCACATATGGCTGCAGTTAAAAATGATATGTTGCTACACTCCAAAATAGATGGAACGCACACTGTCTTGATCAACTGCTCTAACTCACGTTTATAATATAAATCACAATCACAGATGCGATCATATGTGGTCGCAGTTAAAATCAAATGGTTATATGTGGTCGCACTCTCCAAAATATTCCTTCGACATGTAGTAAACACAAATTCCATATCTCCTTAATTATCTATAATTGTTTATGTTAATTAGGTATTTCTTGGAGTTATATACGTTAATCATAGATTCATAGTCATATTTCCATGCCTTTTCCCAGCTCAATTTTTTTACGTGCACTAGTGCATCTAAGGGCGGCTGCAACAAATTAAAGCTCGACTCTAATAACTTGCCTTTTCCAACCATTTTAGTTGCTGTGAATCTAAGGTCGGCTGCAACAAGGAGAATCTAATATTATATTACGCTCATATATCTTGCACCCTGATCTGTAACATTTTGGCATAATTGTAAGATTTAGTGTGAGAATGTGAAGGTAAAGAGTCTCATATTGGAAAGTTGAGAAACCTAATAAGGGCTTATAAGGAGTTGGGCTACTCCCTTTATTGCCAATTGGTTTTGGGGTGGAACCTCAACTTCCTTCATGGTATCAGAGAGAGTTAGCCCACGTGTGAAAGCCCAACGGCCACACATGCTCTACGTCACCTAAAATGTGTTGTGTATAGGGAAGGGACTGAATTTAGACGCAACAAAACATGTAGCATAAACGTCCAACAAATAGGCTCCCATTTGCCAAAAGTTCCCAAATTACTGAGGATCTTATTTGCCAAAGATACCAAATTCATGAGAATCTTATTTGTCAAATCTAACAAATTGCCTGATCAACATCGAAGATAAAATCAAAGTAATACTAATAGATTCGTTTAAACAATAAAAATAGAGGTGCTCCACTCCACTAGGTCATTTATATAATGAGGATTCAACATCTAATTAAGGGCAACAATATTATTATAAGGCCTCTAAATGTAAAGCAAAGCGCATGCGTAAGCCCCCTTTGGAACTAATACTATTATTAAAATGCTTAGGATAATAAAGTAATTCACACCGATTATTTTTTATTCTTCTCGAACATAATAAAGTAATAATAATACTATTTGTATCTTAATAGAGGTGTCAACAATATGATCGGTAAATGTGGTACAAATCACTTCTCTATGTAAAGCTGTTTTCTTTTTTATAATAAACTGAAATAAACATTTGAGTTTGGAACTCTTTTAACATTGAAAATAAAAGTATTCTTTAGACTCTAAAAGTTAGGTAATCTATTTGAAATTGTTTAACATTATAATGTAAGAGTCAGTCGTGATTGATACACATATTTGTTAAATAGTAAAACCAGTCGTATTTAACTAATTACAGTTTGCAGAATTGGAATACAATTTTACAACCAACACGATACAAAAGAGTATTTAATAACGTTAAGCATTGTCGTGTCTGTATTTATTTTTGGGGTTTCTAAAAGATTTTTTTTTTTTTTTGATGATAAGCGATAGAATATTATTGATGTGAAAAAGTAATACAAGAAGTTTGAACTCGTATCAAGGGCCAAAGAAATTCCTTGGTCACGAATTACAATCTTCGTACAATATATCAGAAATAAAATCAGGAGGTTCCTCGAACTAGTATAAAGAACCCCCAATATGCAAGGCAAAACGAGCTAAACGATGAGCCACACCATTAGCAGTACGACGAATATGGGTAAAACCTTCCCCAGTGATCTGTGTCAGCAAGCTCTTAGTATCCTCCACCACAGGTCCTAGAACGGACCTATCTATGGAATGATTTCGAAGTGCTGTAACGATCTGGAGAGCATCACTTTCAAAGACAACATTTTGATAACCCCTTTCCATCACCAATATTGTACCTGTTCTTGCCGCCAAGGCCTCAACTTGTGACGCAGAGAAAACATTAGTGAATTTAATTGCACAACCCGCCACAAATTTGCCCGTGGAGTCTCTCACAACCACACCAACGCCACCCTCCGTGGTCCCTGGCTGCCAAGCACCGTCCACATTTATTTTAAGACTGTTCTCATGTGGTGGTTGCCACATTTGTTTTATCTGACCTTGCCTACTTTGAGACCCCAAGCAATTATTAACCCGCAAAAAATCCTGTAGCCTCAGAGATGCATGCAAGCTGACATGTTCAGGCCGACTCTTCTTATTATTCCATAGCAATCCATTTCGTGCTTCCCAAATTGCCCAACCCACCATGAGAAAGGTTGCAAAGTCATGACAGCTTAGTTGCTCTGCACAGCGAAAGACCCAATCCTTTGGTGAATGAGCATCATTGGTCCACCTGCTCTGCAGCTATTGTTGCATATGTCACACCGTTATATGTATATATATCGAGGGATACTTGACTACTTGCTGCTCATCAATAGCTTGCAGAGGTTGCTTGCCTGTAAACCTTATCTTTCAAGTAAAGGTTCTCTCTCTCTCTCTAAACACTTCATGTAGCTCTAATCCTTGATTTTCTTATTTAATTATGGGTTTGTTTCTCCCAAATAATTGGTCACATATATTCAAAAAAGCAAGTTTTTCTAATGATTCTTTTTTTCTTCCTTCCTTTCTTTCTTTTCCAAGTATTATTAGTATTATTCCCTTTAGGCCATTAATTACTACTCTTGTTTTCATTATGCAAAGATCCATTTTGAGTGCCAAGAGATTAGAATGAATATACACAACATTGATATTAAGTTTTCTTAGGGCTCGTTTGAGAATCATTTCAATTTTAGTTTTTAATTTTCATTTTATGTGCTAGAGTATATGAGAAAATGAGAGTAAGAGTGATGATGAGATTGAGAGAGATAATGAGAAGGGAGGGCGGGAGGGAGAAGTAACAAAAGTGAAAACAATTTCAAGCAGATTTTAGTTTTAAGTTTTAGTTTTCACTTTTGTTACTCATCTCTCCCATCTTCCTCCCAACTTCCCTCTCAAGTTCATCTTTACTCTCATTCTCACTTTCATTCTCCCTCTTTTTCCCCCATACTCTAACACCAAAACTGAAAACTAAAATTTAAAATAGTTATCAAATGGGCCTTAGTTGTGAATTTTCTGTTCATTTTCCAACTTTGAGTGTTTACTACAATATTAAATTTAGGTGATGACCTGGAACTCAACCTTCTATAGTAAAAACCTTTATCAAACATCTTTGCCCTTTTAGACAACAAAAATGGGGAAGAAAGGGACAGACATGAATTTGTTATCCTTTGGAAAAAAGAAGAAGTAAAAGATCTTGTGATTCAACGAATACTTATTATAGTGGAGAAATATTTTCAAAAACATATGATTCTACGAACATATTTAGGGTCTGTTTGGGAGTGCTTTTGGAAAGGTTAAAAGTGATTTCTGACAATTAAAAAGTGTTTAACAGAAAAGTTTAGAAGCGATTATAGGTCATAAAAGCGCTTCTTAGATAAGCACATGCTATATATGTGCTTATTCAGAAAGTACTCCCAAGTACTTTCCAAAAAGCACTTGAATTTTTTTTCAAAATTCAAGATTTTAATAATAAAACACTTATGAACAGAAGTATTTCTTAAAGAAACAATCCAAAACAAGCCTTTTTATTTTATATCTTAGGGTACAAATGTAATGTAATTATATCATGTTATTAATTCGCGTATTATAAGAAAGAAAAGTTGGACACTTGGTCACTGCCAAGGGATAGGCACTACCTAATTTTTTTTATCGTTTCATATGCATTAATGTCGGTGCACAAATTTTAGGACTTATCTACGACAAAAGTTTAATTTCCGCTTATCTCCTCTTCAAAGTTAAAAGGAAAATGGAAAATTCCTAAAAGTTTATCTCTGATGTAAGCATGTAGCTAAGATCTGATCCTGTTCATCCGCCTCATTTATTTTGGGGGTGGAAATCAACTTTTGACTCTCCTCCTAAGATTATACATATACAGATACAGGTTGCAAAACATCACATTGATAGCGTTGAACTTAAGTTTTGGTGGGACCCACCAGTACCGCAACGCAACCTCCTCCCACCATTAAATACTCATTGTATTCAAAATATTCTCTTCCAACGTCCCAAACTTGGCTGATACATTTGCCCTCCACATTTTAAACTTTAACCTCTTTTTTATTCTTTCAGAGACAAGAAGCTCGAGCAGAGAAACCGACCACCTTTACGTTCATGGCTACCAAGTTCTTGGCTCTATGCATACGCAGTGAGAGCCGGGGCGATCTGTCGCCCCGGCCCCACTATCCGTCCATGCCCAAGTACCCGAAGGGTGTGGCGATAGAGGAGACCAGCTTGATGGCGGAGGTTGAGTCCAAGGCCGTGTTCTCCGTCATCGGCATGACGTGCTCAGCCTGTGCGGGATCGGTCGAGAAGGCCATCAAGAGGCTCCCAGGGATTCGGGAGGCCGTCGTCGACGTCTTGAACAACCGGACGCAAGTCATGTTCTATCCCAATTACGTTGACGTGAGTTACTTTACTACTCTTTCATTTTGTTTTTGTTTTTGTTTGATGATGTCACATATGGGAATTTAATTCAACTTTGCTTTGTGTTTTTTTTTTTTTTTTTGGGGGTGGGATCTAATTAGTGGTGTCCATGATTTACGTGATGTGTCTTTGGAATGGCCCGTCTTACATGTGATTTAGTTCACCTACCACACGGTTCTTGCGGTTTAGCTTTCCCAATTGTACACAATTTGCTTCTGCCCATGTTCACACACACAAATTCTCCTGTTCATTTTAGAACTGGGTTGATGCAAAGTTGCGGGTTTTTAAGTCAATCTCTGGAGAAAATTCAGTTGTTTTAACAAGATTTTCTACGTCCATGGATATGAGATCGAAATCGAGATGGAATTAATCCATCATTTTTCTAAATAAGAGCAGGGAAGATTCAAACACAGAATTAACTGTTCTTAACTACTTACGAGGGCCCTTGCGAAATTAATCCAATAAGGAGTTGGTACAAAACAGTTTGTAACTTGTTATGCTTATAATAATCTGTTAGCAATAAAGAGTTCATATATTGTGTTTATCATTTCTGCGTTTATGTTGTGCTTAGATTTAAGCTATTGAGGTGGTTTTCAAGTGTTCATTTAATTCTCTTTCTGATATAATTAAAACCTTAAAACGAATTGTTAGTTTGGTCAAGTGAGTACCAATAAACAAACATATAGTATTAGAGCATCTTGCTTTACTCTAACAACCTCTCAATTCACGGCCTCCACTGACAATGAGTCTTAATCATTGTCCTAATCTTTGAATTAGGATATTTGTAGAGTTTTCCAAAGCTCATGTTTCCTTAATATAAAAAAAGAAGACTTCCCTTCCGCACCAAGTAAAACCTGAAAAACAACTTATTAAAATATAAGCTGTGTCAAATACGTATATATGTTAACCAAATCAAATTGATAGCATACATGACTCCTCATCACAACAGTTTCACCAGCCGGCTCAAACATTTGAGCTGAGCAGACCATTTTAAGCTAATACAGAACTGATTTGCACCCTGAGTCAGAAACTGCTGTTGTGTCTTTGGCGCCTATGAGAAAGACTTTGTCTTATTACAAACGTTTTTCTCTCACGCTAAACTTCCATTATGTTCTTCTATTAACAAATAGAATGGCGGAGGATGTTGCGATTATGAGAAAACAGTTTTCTATATGTATCCATCAGTAATGGCTACAAAAGGATAAACTTGATTTACTTTAGTACAAACAGTAGCTTCTACGTGTTTTCATTTCTCATGCTATATTTGATCAAGTTTTTGAATAGAAGGTGATCTTGGAAATTATTTCAGCCAGTTATCACTTGTGTAGAGTCATTTTTTTACAAGATTTTAGCAGGGAAGTTGGATTATGTTTATGCAGAAGATTATGCATGGTACGTGGCCTTTTATTTATAGCTGTTGCCTCACATCTTATAGGAGGAGACGATTCGCGAGACGATTGAAGATGTTGGGTTTCAAGCCACACTGATTAATGATGAGGGAAATGAGACGTCCACTTTGGTATGCAGAATTCGGATAAAGGGAATGACTTGCACTTCTTGCTCCACCACTGTTGAATCAGCTTTGCAGGCAGTTCATGGTGTACAAAAAGCTCAAGTTGCATTAGCAACTGAAGAAGCAGATGTTCACTATGATCCTAAGATTGTGCGCTATAATCATTTGCTAACAACCATTGAAGACACCGGATTCGAAGGCATACTTCTTACTACAGGGGAAGACATGAGCAGGATAGAGCTTAAGGTTGATGGCGTATGGACTGATCATTCAATGAGAATACTTGAACAGTCTCTTCAAGCACTCCCTGGTGTGCAAGCTATAGAATTTGATTCTGAAATCAAGAAAATCTCTCTTTCTTACAAATCAGATATGACAGGGCCAAGAAATTTCATCAATGTGATTGAAACAACTGGTTCCAGTCGTTTCAAGGCAAATATTTTCCCTGGAGGTGGAGCAGGAAGAGATACTCATAGAAAGGAGGAAATTAAGCAGTATTATAGATTCTTCCTGTGGAGTTTGGTTTTTACTATTCCAGTGTTTTTAACCTCCATGGTCTTCATGTACATTCCTGGTATTAAGCATGGCCTAGAAACCAAAATCGTGAATATGCTCGAAATTGGGGCACTTTTGAGGTGGATCCTGTCCACTCCAGTGCAATTCATCATAGGCCGGAGGTTCTATACTGGGGCATACAAATCATTGCGCCATGGTTCGGCTAATATGGACGTGTTAATCGCCTTGGGAACAAATGCAGCCTATTTTTATTCAGTCTACTCTGTGCTGAGAGCTGCTACCTCTCCAAATTTTAAGGGTACTGATTTCTTTGAGACTAGTGCCATGCTTATTTCATTCATTCTCTTAGGGAAGTACCTAGAGGTGTTAGCTAAGGGGAAGACATCTGATGCCATTGCCAAACTGATGGACTTGGCACCAGAAACAGCAACTTTGTTAACACTAGATGGAGAAGGAAATGTCATAAATGAAGAAGAAATTGATAGTAGGTTGATACAAAAGAATGATGTCATTAAAATTATTCCTGGGGCAAAAGTAGCTTCGGATGGTTATGTGACTTGGGGGCAAAGCCATGTGAATGAGAGTATGATAACGGGAGAAGCAAGGCCGGTGGCAAAAAGAAAGGGTGATACAGTCATTGGAGGTACTTTGAATGAGAATGGTGTGTTGCATATCAGGGCAACAAGGGTTGGATCAGAAAGTTCTCTTTCCCAAATTGTGCTGCTTGTTGAGTCAGCTCAGATGGCCAAAGCTCCTGTGCAGAAGTTTGCCGACCGCATTTCCAAATACTTTGTGCCACTGGTAAGTGTTATAATATAATTGCTTACAGTTTCTTTATGGTTTTGCTTTGTTTGGTTTAATTGAAGGGATATTGGAGGGTCTTTTTAAGAAGTGGTTTTTAATTTGCAGGTGATCATGCTTTCATTCTTGACCTGGCTTTCGTGGTTTTTGGCTGGAAAATTCCATGGCTACCCAGAATCTTGGATACCGTCTTCCATGGATAGCTTCCAGCTTGCTCTCCAGTTTGGAATCTCTGTCATGGTTATAGCATGCCCTTGTGCTTTAGGCCTAGCTACTCCGACTGCAGTCATGGTTGGAACTGGAGTAGGTGCATCCCAAGGTGTATTGATCAAAGGAGGACAAGCATTAGAAAGTGCACATAAGGTTAGAAATCAAAATCCTTCTTGCAATTTGATACTATGAGATGCAAATATGGAAGTTTGCTGCATTGGGGCAACAAGAGTGTTTATTATGCATCTTCAGCCATTTTGATGTTGCATTTCCAATAAGATAGAGACTGAGAAGGGAGGTCTACACATAGCCTAGTTTCATTTTGTTCTTCAACAGTTTCAACAATTTTTCTCTCAGATAATCTTACCCTTTGGTGTTGTAGGTGAACTGCATTGTGTTCGACAAGACAGGGACTCTCACAATTGGGAAGCCAGTGGTTGTTAACACAAGACTCCTGAAAAATATGGTGCTTAGGGAATTCTATGAACTTGTTGCTGCGGCTGAGGTAGGCTTTAACATGTGAAACACCTATTTTTCATGTTTTAAAAAATTCATGAAGAATTCTTTATATGTTCATTATTATCAACATTCATTTAAAACATTGTTGTTCTGAATGATTCATACATATCAGGTGAACAGTGAGCACCCTTTGGCCAAGGCCATCGTTGAGTATGCCAAAAAGTTCAGAGAAGATGAAGAGAATCCTTCGTGGCCAGAAGCGCGCGACTTTGTCTCCATTACTGGCCATGGGGTGAAGGCCATTGTTCAAAACAAGGAAATAATTGTTGGGAACAAAAGCTTGATGGTGGATCACAACATTGCAATTCCAGTTGATGCAGAAGAGATACTTGCAGAAGCTGAAGGACTAGCTCAAACTGGGATTTTAATATCCATAGATGGAGAAGTGACTGGAGTTCTGGCCATATCTGATCCACTGAAACCCGGTGCTCAAGAAGTTATTTCCATACTCAAGGCTATGAAAGTGAGAAGCATAATGGTGACAGGTGACAATTGGGGAACTGCAAATTCTGTTGCCAAGGAAGTTGGAATTGAAACCGTTATAGCAGAAGCCAAACCCGAACAGAAAGCAGAGAAAGTGAAGGAATTGCAGGTACATTTAATTAAATTGTTACAACTTACAAGAGGAAGTTCTTGACTTGCTCCAACTATTTTGAGTTTTGCTCCACGACATCCTTTAGACATCTAACTCTACCATTTTCATGCTAACACCTTAACTAGTCATGGAGCCTAACTCTAAGTCCTGAGTTTGTTTATTTCATTTCAATTTTCTTGTCCACAGGCTTCAGGCGACACCGTGGCGATGGTGGGAGATGGCATCAATGACTCACCAGCACTTGTGGCAGCAGATGTAGGAATGGCAATTGGGGCAGGAACAGACATTGCAATTGAGGCAGCTGACATTGTTCTCATGAAGAGCAATTTGGAGGATGTGATAACCGCCATTGACCTTTCCAGGAAAACCTTCTCTCGTATTCGCTTGAACTACATCTGGGCTTTGGGTTATAATGTTCTTGGCATTCCAATAGCTGCAGGGGCCCTTTTTCCATCAACGGGATATCGTTTACCACCATGGATAGCTGGAGCTGCAATGGCAGCTTCTTCTGTCAGTGTTGTTTGCTGCTCTCTGCTACTGAAGAACTACAAGAGGCCCAAGGAGCTGGAAAGCCTGGAGGTTCGGGGAATAAGGATCGAATGATCGATAAGTAGCCTTTTGATTCTGTTGTGTGCATGCTTGTAGGGCTCAAGTTCTAGTAAATTGGGTAGTGTTGTGGCTGATGAAGCAAATATGTAATAAACTAGGTTGTTTGGATCACATTTTGTATATATTTGGATGTAAGAAGGGAATTGGCATGGGCTGTTCTGTTATCTTAATTGATGGATAATCAACTATCATAAACATATGTAACAAATTAAATCATCCATCATTAAGATAGTGAATCACTGGCAGTCCTTGAAACTTTTGAAGCAAATTTCACTGTGGAAACACAAACCAAATTTCTGTATAATACTGCTAATTAACAACAATTAGCAGAGATTAAGATATATCTTAATTTTTGCAAGTATATCTTAATTGTAGCTCATTTTGAAATTCTAGTTAGGGCCACCCAACCCATGAATATTATCTTTTCATACAAATTGAAGTTTCTTATTCAACATCATGCAACTCCCTCATCGTCCATTCGGATGCATGAAATAGAAAATCATGATTGTTTTTGTTGAAAGAAAAAAAAAACAGAAAAAAAAAAACAGAGGCACTACTAAAATATTTGGTTTTGAGCACAATTGTTATTTGTGCTCTTCAATGCAAAAAGGCACAATTATTCATGCTTTATACTAATGGTCACAATACCGCTACCTTAAAATAGTCGATTTTCTTTATAGGAGCTTCCATTATTCATAGGCCACGATTTTACTTTTTCGTATCTTAAACTCAGTACTTTTGGGCACGTATATGGCATATATCTAAAAACATCAATTGCTTTTTTTTATTTGACTTTTGTACATACACACAAACCATTCATCTGTGCCCAATGTATATACTTTTTTTGAAAAAAAAAATTAGGGTTGCCAACCGCCGCCATCTTTTACATCCCTCCATCATCCAAATCAGCCTCACTTTGCCTCTCTCTCTCTCTCTCTCTCTCTCTCTCTCTCTGTCTCTCTCTCTTTCTGCACCACTGCCACTTCCTCCTCTTTCTCGACCATTGCCACTTTCTCTCTCTTTCAAGTAAAGCAAAACACAATGAGCTCATTAAATTAAATTAAAATTTTCAACCAAATTCGCGCAAATAAATACATAATTAGATTTAAGAATTGGATATAAATGAAAATTATGCAAATACACAATTAGCTCACTGAAATTAATACTGTAAACATCTTCTTACTTACCATCTTTCAATACGGTCGAAGAAAAATCACTTTGTCTTACAATTGGAACAGTGAACAACTATAAACTTGTTAGGCTTGTTCTACAAATATCTGTCCACTCGTAGTGTTGCCTGTTCAATAGAACCAATATCTGTCCACTGTCAACTTTATGTATGAGCTTTGGTTCAAGAACATATTTTGAATTGCACACTACTGAAAATATACGCCAGACGTTTGCCAATTGCCAACTAGCTACAATGTGAATTTGAACTGCCTAAACAAGAATTCTTGAACAGCGAACAACCAGAGTTATTATTCACTACATCAAAAAATTTCAATTAATGAAAGATGTAAATTCATTGGAAAATCAAAAAAACGCATGTCGGATGAAATGGTTGTTGCCATCTGCTACAATAAAGAGACAAGCTCGCTCGCTAATAAGCCGTGATACTCATTAGAGCATTTCCACCAGTTGCCTCTTGCCATGGCAAGATTAGCCCTAGGGCAGACACTATGCATGTGAATAGTGGCTGCCCTAGCCCCCTCCAGCAAAATGTGTTTCCAGCAGTTGGGGCTTGCCATGGTAAATACTATTCATTTTTTTGTTTTTTTCACAACTTTTTTTACTTAAACAATTAATTTGGATAATATTTTCGGATAAGATTTTTTGGTTTCTACGTGTCAATACTATTCATATTGGATAATATTTTCGGATAAGATTTTATTTTATTAGTTGTATTGGTTGGTATTTATAGGAAAAAAAAAGTATGGGGATTTGGTGTTAAAAGTGAAGAGTATTGGTTGGTATTTATAGACATTGGCGAACCCAGAATTTTTGTAGTAGATGTGCAATATTGACTAAGTATGAAAAATGATTTTTTGGAATAATCATTTTCTCAAGATAATTTTTGGCGGCTTTTATTCCTTACAAATCAAATAAGAAAACTTGATTTTATGAAATTTTAATATGAAGTATATATTGACTTAATGAGCCATCATTTTTAGCTTAAATCGTATTTTGCACTAAAACCGATTTTTCATATTTTGATTTGATGGGAATTTGATTTTCTAGTATTTTTATTTGAATCCAAATAGGGGGTACTTCCTTATTTACATTGTAAACTTAAGTAAATGGAGTAATATAAAAATAAATTAAAGTAAAAGGACAAAGACATTTACTTAAATGTTGAAAATGGAAATAAGGTATAGAGAAAAAAAAAAAAAAAATCTGCCTTGCCCTCGGGCCAGCACTCGGGCCAGTCTTGCCCTCGGGCCAGTCTTGCCCTCGGGCCAGCCCAGTCTGCTGGGTCCCACCATTTGCCCGGACTGGATTTTGTTGCTGGAAACCATTTTTTTGCCCAAACCCCCCCCAGCCCGAGTCCAGCCTTAGCTGCTGAAAATGCTCTTAGGAGGCAATAAGTCTTCGCCTTCACGTGCATTGATAGAGTACTCCATGTTGTTTATTTTTCCAAAGGAACTAGTGAGGATATCCCGAGATGTTGCAAAACCTCTAAAATGTGTACGAATATTGGAAATATTCCCCAATCCTCCTGTACAAAACCGAAACATTTTTGCACGTACACAACCAAGTAAAAATAGTATACAAAAGGCAAAGCTATTAGACTTACAACTGATTGCTGCTAGTCTTGCCTTGATGATGCCTTTGTGTATTTATTAATCAAAATTTTCTCATATTCTAAGTTAGTTTCCTTGTGTCGATATTGCAGTATCTTATAGACTACCAGACCTTTGTTGGCACTGCTCGATACTGGACCCAAACTTTTGCCAAGAAATCGTCTCTTTGGATTGAGGAAAATGTCAGGATTTAGGGTTATGTATATATGCCATCCCAAGAGGCTGGGAATTATACTCACATCAATGATTAATTGGATATTAGGTTTCCTTTGTTTAGTTCAGGTTTTTTCTTCTTTAATATTTTGCAGACGTTACTGTCCTTATTGACCAGTAGTGCTAAAATGTTGAACTTGGGTAAATTTTATTTTCTGCACCCCTGTTCTTCCACCAAATCCACCTCACGGCAAATGGCACGGCTAATATGTTTTTGTGTTCCGGCAAGGAAATGTGCTA
The DNA here is from genome assembly GCF_902201215.1 of Prunus dulcis. NCBI lineage: Eukaryota > Viridiplantae > Streptophyta > Magnoliopsida > Rosales > Rosaceae > Prunus > Prunus dulcis. The sequence goes on from NC_047654.1 coordinate 9,685,192, forward strand.
CTGTTAGGTCTCAAGTTTATCACCTGTTCATTGCTCTACATGTTTAGTTCAACTTCTAATCTGGTGTCTATTTGCACTCATATTCTCATCTAATCACCCTAGATGTTGTTGCCATCTTTATTATTTGGTTTTTGTTTATTTTTTTGGGAGAGAGTTATTTGGTAATTGACAAGGATAGTTCTCACTTGCTTACATCAAAACTATTATTATGATAAATGTCCCCAAATGCTTTTATTTTCTTTACATCTAGACAATTTAATCTTTAATAATGGGTTGATTCTAACGCCAATCTTTTCGTTTACTCATCAAAAGAAAATTTTATGAAATTAGGATTTTGAGTTGTATTATTTTAAGTTTCTTCATATTATTTAAAAAAAAATTAGAGACTTTTCTCTAAATTCATAGTTAATTACATTTTATCTGTTTAGGGTTAAATTGTTTTTCTATTTATTCTTTTATCGTATTTCAATGACGTGTCAGGATTGTTTTTACCACATTGAAATTCATTCACGGAATCTCCAATCATAGAAGTCGGATTACCTCATTCGATCACTTCCTTAGTATCTACAATCATGTTCCCTGTTTTTTAGTTGAAATTTAGCTAAAAATAATATAAACTTTTAGGAGCTCTCTATAGAAATTCACCTCCAACTTTATCCATACCTCCTAGTTTAGGGAGTCATAAATGCTTTTATTTTATTTTATTTAAATAATTATAGAAAACTCAAGGTTTCAGAATATGCCCAAATTTATCTAACAAGAAAATATTAAAATCCTAATAGATAACTTATTCTAAAATTAAAAATATATATTTTTCCTCGCCATATATAATCCATATATATTCACTTCAAACTTGCTTGAACAATCCAATCATTCCAACAATAAATTCTTCATAATTGATATTCAAGTAACTCACAATGTGTGATTGCCAATTTTGAACCAAGTTATTTTTTCTTAAAACTTGACCCATATTTTGTCTTACATCAAATTCATTGTGTGACTTATACATATAGCACTCAAATTATTGAGGTATCCATGATATTCCATTCATCCCTAAGACATAAGTGCTATGTGATGTTAGAAAGGATATCAATCCCGAATGAGTTTTGACGCGGATACACACTTCGCATAATGCAAGTCACGTGTACTCTTAAAGAACTCATCTAAGTGATTTCATAAAATAATTAGTTAAAATTTCCAACACTCATACTGCTCAAAGCTTAAACTTAGCATTGGAAAAAAAAAAAAGTTCACGTTGAAAGAAAACCAATTTGAAAAGCAAGGAAAACCATGACGACCCAAAAGATAAAAAGCATAGAAAACAAACAGAAAAGCTAAAATAAAGACAGAAACCAAATTTTGTTAGCACCCAACAATAAGCTTTTTGATAGTGCAGTTATTTTGGATTACTCAAGGCTTATAAATGCGAATTGCCCTGTTCCAATCACACTTTAAAAAAAAGAACTAAAAAAAAGAGAGAAGTAAGAGATATAAATTATAATAATTGAAGTGCATGATTGATGGATAAAATAGCATATAATCAAAATGCAAATACATGTAAAACCTAATAACAAAGCAGTGACAAATGAAGAAGCAAATCGATTTTAAGCACCTGTAAGCTTTTGACATGGACCAGGGATTTAATACTATTACTAGTTGCCCTACTGTCCTCTGTGCCCATGAATGAGATTGATCAGTGGCTATCATTGGTTTAAATAATGCATACAATCTTCTGTGAAAACTTACCTGAAAACTCTCAGTATCATAAGATCGTGATATATATATATATATATATATATATATATATTCAAAGAAGTATTACATTGCGTTAAATGTCAATGATGCCCTTCATTTTTCTGTAACGGGAGAATGGATATTTGAATTTTGACCTTCTTCCTTCGTTGAAAAGAGAAATGTCATTTAAATAAGACCTAGTTGATCAATAATAACACTTTTTTATTTTATCTTATAAAACTAGAAATTGTATTTTTTATATTTCTTCTAATCTTTTATTTTTTTTCCACAATAATTATCTTTTTTTAATACAAAAGGTATTGATTAACTTCGCTCGATACTCTTTTCTACTTAAGTTATAAACCTCTTGGCACGAGTATTAATAGTATTCACGTCAAATGTAATACAAAGCCTTAGAAAATTAAATGTGATGCTAGCATGTTAACACATATCGTTTAACTAATAAATTTTTGATAAGGTGCTGATAATTGTCGATGCCAATTTGTGATTAGCTTACTTGGAAGAGCTTCCATGTGATGTGACGAAACTTGTTAAATAAGCATGGCCAGCCGTCTCTTTAATATCATCACAAGCTAATGTCAACTAATTTTTTTTGTCGATTTGCTGGCGTCAAAGTTTAAATTCTAAGAAACATTTTTCTTATTAACTCAATAAACATACTAGATGAGAAAATAAGTATTTCACACAGATACTATTAAGATGTTATGGGAATTTAAACCTGAGACCACTAGTCCACAAGTCAATACCCTTTTTCATCAGGGTAGACCCCGTTGACGAAAACTAGAACTCTAAAACCATCATATATAGGTCATGCCATAGGTAGATGATATCAAATTTTATAAGAATATACAAACTATTTTTATCATATATACTAATTATATGGGATCCAATGCAATCAATAATGTCATCAATATTTGCAACAGCATATTATTCGAAGACCCAAAGTGCTTACATATAATTTGACAAGAGAAAAAGAACAAAGTGCTTCTATATCGAACTTCTAAATGGAACATTTCTGAAGATTCTCCATTACAAGATCTCAAGTGCTTATATATATATTACATTATCGTCTACTAAAGCATGTATCTATCAAAAAATTACATGTCCTTTTTTCTTTTTTTTTAAATTAAATTTTTTCTCTTCTTCTTCTTCTTCTTCTTCCTCCCAATAAGTCAAATTCTCCCTCTTATTACAGCAAATTATTTTGGTGTTATACAGCACGCGCACGCATGAGATTAAAAAATAGTAATAGTACATCGAGAAAGCAAAGGATGAATCAGATAAAATTGACATGGTTTGTGAGGATGAAGTGAGAAGGAAAAGGATGAATCAGACACAACTCATCGACTGTACTTCCATATACATCGTCTTTTTCTATCTTTCTTCTCACATGTCGTATCACGAGAGATATAAATGGAAAAGGTATGAAAATGGTGCATGGAAGTTATCTTCGTCGTGGATTCGGAATGATAGTTAAGTACTTATCTGACAAAAGAACAAGCGATTTTGATAGCCCAAGTTCCGTGTTTGAATTCCCTGTAACCCATATTGCTTCTATAAATTAAAAAAGAAATAATGAACTATTGAGCTAATAATAATAGGTTTTATATAACGTAACGTAGGATCATTAGTAAGGTGGACTTTATTTGAATATTGCAAGGTGGCTAGTTTAGAAAGATAGTCAGAAGATATATATATATATATATATATGTCGTCCTTTATCGTGCTAAACTATGATTCCGAATTGATTAGAATTTTAATCATAAGTTTACAATATGAGTATAATATGTTTATCTTCTCAATCTTAAAGAGTCAAACTTTTTTTCATATATTAATTACTGGATATAACTATGAACTGAAATACAAGCTTGCCTTGATGACGGGGTAACTATACCTATTTAGACTTTAAAAGCAATGTCAAGTGAAAAGAATTTGTAGCTTAAATGATTAATAGTATTTATCTTTGCACTTAGAAAGATTTAAAATTCGATTTTTCTTCTTCCAACATCACTCATATAAAAAAGAAAGAGAAAAAAAAAAAAAAAAAAAAAAAACAGCAATGCCAAGCTAAAAAAACAGCATCGCTCATAGAGGATGGGTGATAAATTCCGTTACAGAAGAAGCAACATAAAAGGTAGTCTAAAGACTCTAAACCCAAATCATTGGTAGGACCCCATCGCCCACTAAACCTAATTTATTTTTATTTTTTTTCACTTTTCCTCTCCATATACGCAAGTCCCACATATTAATTCCACTAACCAAAAGAATTTAAAATTCCATATCCTACTTTACCAGAGTGCACAATCCATGCCCCCTCTTCCCCCCTTCCCCAGTTATAAATACCTCGACAACTTCCCAGAAAAGAAAAGCATAATAACCAAACACAACTAAAAGGCTTAAAGGGCTTCAAATTCATGGCTGCTGCAGGCAAGTTTGCTGCAATTGGTTGCTTTTGCAATGACCGTTGGGGTGACATGTCACCTCAGCCACACTATCCTTCGATGCCTAAGTACCCGAAGGGCACGTCTCCGGAGGCAGCGACGAATGTGAAGGGGTCTGAGGTGAAGGCCTTGTTCTCTGTGGTTGGCATGACATGTTCCGCCTGCGCCGGGTCGATTGAGAAGGCCGTCAAGCGGCTTCCTGGCATACGAGAGGCTGCCGTGGATGTACTGAACAATACAGCCCATGTTCTCTACTATCCAAGCTTCGTAACTGTAAGTTGTTGTCTTGGAAATTCCTTTTCAATTCTTCTTTCTTTTCCTTATGTTCTCTTATCAGCATGTCCGAGTGTAAACGATTGATTAAGTTCTTAACTTAAAACAACATAAATATTTGTTTTACTTCTCGAAAAGTACATGTTAAGTTTTCGTTTGATTTTCTTTCCTGCTCTTTTAATCAACTGAAAGGCCAGTTGCTACGTTTTAATCAACATAAAGCCAAATTAATTATTGGATAAGTAATCTTCAAAGACGAGAAATTATTGGATACTATTTGAAACAATAATGAACCCAAACTTTGTCCCCAGAGACTAAGTTTTGGGTACATTATTATTATTATTATTATTATTGGATACTATTGGAGTTCACATCAAGCAGTGAACAATTAATGTGGTGATAAACTTTAAAATCCTCTTTATTTAAATAGAACAAAAATAATACTTAAACATTACACCTTGGCATGGCAACCAGCAAAAGCCCCCAGCCAGCCCGGAGCGAGTTGTGACCCTTCGTTCCAAAATCAATCATGTATTTTTGGTTACATTGGAGGAAAGTGAAGGGATTTGATCTGGATGCCATGGACGGGAGGGGGAATCCACCATCAAAAGCTACTTTTATTTACTTTTCCCTTTATTCCCTTTTCTGACCAGAATTATCTTGATTTGAAAGCAATGAATAATTTGATAAATAATTAACCTGGCTTTATATATATATAAGAAGGACTAACCTCTCGATCAATAGTACTTTTTTATTTTTTATTTTATCATTATTTATAGATAAATCTTGTTGAGAATTATCTTGATTTGAAAGCAATGAATAATTTGATAAATAATTAACCTGGCTTTGTATATATTAAGAAGGACTAACCTCTCGATCAATAGTACTTTTTTATTTTTTATTTTATCATTATTTATAGATAAATCTTGTTGAATATTCCAATATGGATTCTTTTTATTTTATTTTAATTATTTTCATTTTAATAGACTATTGGTTTATGTATTTGTCCCTTTAAATTAAAATAGTTGTGTTTTGCATTTTTTTTTTCCTTCAGAAAGGACAATTTTTGGATTATTTGAACATTTTAACCAATAGCTTTTCTTATTTTATTGTTACCTTTATACAATTTTGTTGGACATGAACTCTAATTATAAGTGTCTTATTTGTTGATAATATAACATTAAAATCTAATCTGACGTTTTGCATTTTATTAGAACATCATCTAGTATAAGTTAATTATGATCAACAAAGTTTATTCGTTAATATATAAGGCCTTGACTTGCAAACCAATGATCTCCAAATTCGAGCTCCCATACTACCTTGATAGTGTGTATGTGTGAGAAACCTCCTCCCATTATAGTTTAGATTATCGGTTGTATTCTAAAGTCTAATCTAGAGGTTATAATATATGTCATGTGTATAGCAAAATAGACTGTTGATGTTGATGTGTTATGTACAACTAATAATAATCAATCTTCGCATTAGGGCATCCTAAACCCATTTTAGTTTGTATAAGGTAATTTTCTTTAAATTAGAGTGTGCATGGTCTGGTTTCCTTCATTTTAACCCTCGAAATGTAATGTAATAATTCAAATAGGTTTAGTTTAAACCTAAAACTAATAGCATATCCGAATTAAACAAATCTATCTAGTGACCGGTTTGGTTTAATCATTTCCCTTGGTAAGCAACTAAGCAAATATGTTATACTTTTTTACATTTATCAACATGTACTACAAGAAAAATGATCTTTCTCATAGAAAAATCTTGCCCGGCGAAATTAACTCTATGCTGGGTTTTTTTTTGGGTGCTAGTGAACTTCATACAATAAATTGAATAAAATTTGAGAAATTTTTAGAGAGAGAGAGAGAGAGAGAGAGAGAGAGATTACACATCAACATTATGTGATAGAGGTAAGACGTAGGTACAGATATTATCTTTTGTTAGGTTCTTGGTTCTCTCTCAATTGCAATAAGGACTTTAAAACTTGCAGTTTACTACTCAATAAATTTGGTGCAGATGATCACACATTCACCAACATTCATATAATAATGATAAAAACAATTACTACAATTCATATAGGAGGAGAAAATATGTGAGACTATTGAAGATGTTGGATTTGAAGCCAAATTGATCAAAGAGGAGACAAGTGACAAATCTAGACAAGTATGCAGAATAAGCATAAGTGGAATGACTTGCACCTCTTGCTCCTCCACTATTGAATCAGCCCTGCAAGCAATTCATGGTGTACAAAGAGCTCAAGTGGCCTTAGCAACTGAAGAAGCACAAGTTCATTATGATCCAAAGATTGTAAGCTACAATCAGCTATTGGAAACAGTAGAAAACACCGGTTTTGAAGCCACACTTATTAGTCTAGGGGAAGACATAAGCAAGATTGAGCTCAAAGTTGATGGCATAAAGACTGAGCAGAGCATTAGAGCAATAGCAAAATCCCTTGAAGCACTTCCTGGAGTTCAAAACTTAGAGACATTTCCTGAACTCAACAAAATTTCAATTTCTTATAAAGCAGATATTGTAGGACCAAGAACTTTCATTGAAGTCATCGAGTCATCAGGCTCGGCGCATTTTAAAGCAATGATATACCCTGAAGAAGGAAGAGACACTCACAGAAAGGAGGAAATCAAGCAGTATTATAAATTCTTTTTGTGGAGCTTGTTTTTTACAATTCCTGTGTTTTTAACCTCCATGGTATTGATGTATGTCCCTGGAGTTAAAAAGGTGCTTGATGTTAAAATTGTGAATAAGTTGAATGTTGGTCAGATTCTAAGGTGGGAGCTGTCCACTCCAGTGCAGTTCATCATAGGCAGGAGGTTCTACATTGGATCATACAAAGCGTTGCGCCATGGTTCTGCTAATATGGATGTTTTGATCGCCTTGGGAACCAATGCAGCCTACTTCTATTCAGTGTACATAGTTTTAAGAGCTGCAAACTCTAAAGATTTCAAGGGTACAGATTTCTTTGAAACTAGCTCAATGCTTATTACATTTATCTTGCTAGGCAAGTATCTAGAGGTTTTGGCTAAAGGAAAGACATCTGAGGCCATTGCCAAGCTTATGGACTTGGCACCTGAGACAGCAACATTGCTGACTTTGGATGAGGAAGGAAATGTGGTAAATGAACAAGAAATTGATAGTAGGTTGATACAAAAGAATGATGTGATTAAAATCATTCCTGGTGCCAAAGTTGCTTGTGATGGTTCTGTTATGTGGGGGCAGAGTCATGTGAATGAAAGCATGATAACAGGAGAAGCACGGCCGGTGGCGAAAAAGAAGGGTGATGCAGTCATTGGAGGCACTGTTAATGAGAATGGAGTGTTACATGTTAAGGCAACAAGGGTTGGATCAGAGAGTGCTCTTTCGCAGATTGTTCGACTTGTTGAGTCTGCACAAATGGCCAAGGCTCCTGTACAGAAGTTTGCTGATCGCATTTCCAAATACTTTGTGCCAATGGTAACCAATTTGACATGAATGTCAGTCATATCATACTTCTCAAATAATTTTTAAAAGTGTTTCAATTTGTATTATATTTGTGCATGTCTTTGTTAACAAATGGCTTAAGTTTTGCAGGTTATCGTACTTTCATTCTCGACTTGGCTTGCCTGGTTTTTGGCAGGGAAGTTCCATAGCTACCCACATTCTTGGATCCCATCTTCGATCGATAGTTTTGAGCTTGCTCTTCAGTTTGGGATCTCGGTCATGGTCATAGCTTGCCCTTGTGCTTTAGGCCTAGCAACTCCTACTGCTGTTATGGTTGGTACCGGAGTTGGTGCATCTCAAGGTATACTGATCAAAGGGGGGCAAGCATTAGAGAGTGCGCATAAGGTTGGCAAGGGATATTCATCTTGCACTTTTCTACTATGGAGAAAATGCAAATATTTTTTCAATTCTAATTAGTTAGTCATTAAATTAGAGAATGCAGCCAGTAAGTCATAAATCTAATTCATTTATCTTTCAAGACTGCACATTAGCCTCTTAGCTTTAGGTTCTCATGGATCTGTAATATGAATATTATAGGTGAACTGCATAGTCTTTGACAAGACAGGGACTCTCACAGTTGGGAAGCCAGTGGTTGTTAACACAAAACTCTTGAACAATATGCTACCTCATGAATTCTATGAACTTGTTGCTGCAACTGAGGTAGACATTTCACCATCAGTTTTTAATGTTTAAGAAGACCTAAGTTATGAACAGAAGAAAAGCCTATGCTATTTAAAGTTGCTTTAAGATTTTATGTTCATTCATAGTTAATTTTGTGTAAATATATAAGGTGAACAGTGAGCACCCACTAGCCAAAGCTATTGTTGAGCATGCCAAGAAATTCCGAGAAGGTGAAGAGAATCCATCCTGGCCGGAAGCACGAAACTTTGCATCCATTACTGGCCAAGGAGTAAAGGCAGTTGTTCGGGAGAAGGAAATACTCATAGGGAACAAGAGCTTAATGTTGGATTCTAACATTTCCATAGCAGTGGAGGCTGAAGAAACACTTGCAGAAGCTGAAGCTTTGGCTCAAACTGGGATACTTATAGCTATAGACAGGGAAATGGCAGGAATTGTAGCCATATCTGATCCACTGAAACCCGGTGCTCGGGAAGTGGTTTCCATACTCAAGTCTATGGGAGTTAGAAGTATCATGGTTACAGGTGATAATTGGGGTACAGCGAATTCCATTGCCAAGGAAACTGAAATTGAAACTGTGATTGCAGAAGCCAGACCTGAACAAAAAGCTCAGAAAGTGAAGGATTTGCAGGTATGTCATGTATTTTCAATCTTCGATTATACTACTGCATTTAGTTTTAAAGCTAAATGCAGCACCTCTTATAATTATATCATTGTTTGAACTGAACTTTCAAATCTTGATTTTCTTGAGATAAAAAGTTCTTAGTCATTCTAATACAATAAGATTCATCTTTTTTATTCAAAGGCTTCAGGCTACATTGTGGCAATGGTAGGAGATGGAATCAACGACTCACCGGCACTTGTGGCAGCAGATGTAGGAATGGCAATTGGTGCTGGCACAGATATTGCTATTGAGGCAGCTGACATTGTGCTTATGAAGAGCAACTTGGAAGATGTGATAACAGCCATTGACCTTTCCCGGAAAACCTTTTCTCGTATTCGGTTGAACTACATATGGGCATTGGGTTACAATGTGCTCGGAATCCCAATAGCGGCAGGCACCCTGTTTCCATCCACCAGGTTTAGATTACCACCATGGATTGCAGGAGCTGCAATGGCAGCCTCCTCTGTTAGTGTTGTTTGCTGCTCTCTGTTGTTGAAGAACTACAAGAGACCCAAGAAGTTGGATGTCCTTGAGATACAAGAAGTACGGATCGAACGATAATAGCGGTTTCAAATCAGTTGTGCATATTCATGGAGTTGGGTTTGTCTAGAAAGTTGGAAAAGCTAGTTGATTGATGAAGAAAAGGTGTACATAGAGTGACGATTGTTTACTTCCCATGTATATTATGTTGATCTGAAGATGAATGAAATTTTGCTTGCAGAGAAAGATTCATGAATGCAGGCCTTAATCTTTGATGAACTGTTACTGCATTAACATCAACTCATAAATAACATACCCTATAGTGAGGAAGATGCTACTTTTGCCACATCAATTGCTAGCAAGAGAGGTGAAGAGGAAGAGAGTGGTGCAGCTCAAAATCCGCTCGAGTTGAAATTTAAGAAAGTAATATGTCCCATGTATTAACTAGATAGTGAAGTAAAACATTGTAAATGTCAAATATAAATTGACATTTCCAGTTGCAGCCAGGCTCAATGTTCCACATGAAAAGTCAATTATTCTCACAGCATTTTTTAAAATCACATATATGGATTCTCACATCACATCTTTGAAGGCAATTTCGACCTATCGCTGGAATCAGTCTTATTGCTTGCCCTCTTCAACCGCTGCTCCTGGAATCTTGTTTTGGCTCTGAAGAGGACATCATGTACTTCGTAGAAGTGAGGTCTTGTTGCATTTTTAGTATTTTCAATCCACTGTAGAACTTTCGTGTGCGGATCAAGTATACGACTGCGATCCTTCTCCTCCAAAAGCTAAACACAATAAGTTATATTATGAGATTACATGTTGTCTTCCACAAATAAAGGTTTTTATTTTCTAATTTACAATCTTTTATTACAACAAAAGACTGGAGCAAGAGATCACATACCACAAGCAATGTAAAACTCCAGAAGAAAATTATAGAGGGATTAATCCAGGGAAACATATAGTTTCTAGCTGATCTAACATACAATCACAAGATGAATAAATGGAGTGGAGTTTTTTCAAACTTGTAAATGGAGTGGAGTGAAATTTATGAAGTTGGTATGGCACTGATTATCTTATTTCGGATAACCAGTTTACCTAAGTTAAATCACATTCTTCCTGTGATGTCAGAAAACATCAAGCACCAAGATAAAAACTGAAATAGACAACAGTATAGTTAGCACACTTAGAATACATCAAGACGCACTATAACCACTCCACAAATACTTAACCCACCAAGAGACCTGTTTACCGCTCTTCAAATAAACCATCATGAAAAGAAACCCAAAAAAAAAAGAAGGAAAGAAATGACATCGAGGAAAAGTTTTCAATTTGCCAAACCTTAACCTGCTGGTCTATCCAAGAATAGAGCTTCATATCTCTTTTTATTTTGTCGTAAATAGAGCTTCATATCTCAGCATGTCATCTTTTACTTATTCCATGAGTAGAGTTTTGTTTACTTGACAAGTTGAAGAAAGTCCTCTCCGACCCCCACCCCTCCAATTTTTTTGAATGAAACTGATAACCCATAGAAAAGTAACATTATTAAACATTGAATGACACATCTCTACCTCAAGTTGCATGATTTCACAAACCAAGCTGAGATCTGCTATGGATGGTCGGAAGCCACCCAGCAAGAATTTTCCATTTCCCTTGAGCCAAATGGACTCTATTGTTGACAAAGAGGACGATAAAAGTGTCTCAGCTTCAGCAGCTGCTTGTGGATTTGATGGAAGTCCAAACACAGGTGCTAGTACAGTATGAAGAACAAATGTCGCTGAAACAGAAGCATCAAAAAAGAATAAATAAGGGAAGAGAAAAACACATGAAGTACTTTACAGTTCCAATGTGTCTCTTGCGATAAGAGTAACATCACAACAAAGAATAACCAGAAATCATATTGTGTCAAAGGTATAATGCTCACTACAGCAAACAGATGTATGCATATGAAAATTCAATAGCCATTGCAATAATGGAATATGCAGCAGTGTGACCCCATATCTATGGCTGCAACAGAAAGGATGCATGTGATATAATACAAAAGGATTTAATAACTACAAATTATGTTTAATGAGATTTGAATTGGCAGAAGGCATATGCACCTGCAAATTGAAAAATACAGACTAAACTGGGTAACTTAATGAGGTATAGGTACTTACTGCTACAAAAGTAACCAGTAACCAAAGGCAGATATTACGAGACTAATTTTTCCCACTTATTGTGCAGATCCATTAAAAAATGAGAACCGAATGCCACTGGCAGTGACTAGAGAATTGAGCCATTTCTTCCCTTCTGGGGCCTGAATCTAGCCAGTTATTTATCACTAGTCATTCCTACAAACTTCTTTTGAATTTATTGTACATAGGTTCTTCAAGGTATAATTTGTCTAGAAAGTATTTTATGAAATCATAAATAAGATTTATTCCAGCTCAATGCAAGGAAGAACAAAAGCATGACCAAATGCAACCAAAGACTAAAACATTTGGAGCATCATTTGGGAGACAAGTATTGAGACCTGAGCCACGGCGTAAGTTAGAGTGATGCCAATCCAACACTGAGTTGATTTTAGCTCTCGCGAAAAGATCAGAAGGATACCTGAACGCATGAAAAGAAAAAGTTAGTTTTAAAATTGAAGATAAAAAATGAGAAGCTATTTGAGAATATTAACAATTTAAAATTGAAGCTGCATTAAAGCAGATACCATGATAACCAAATTTACATGGAAAATAATATATAATATGTGTATGTAGGTCCTTATTATCATGACCAACAAAGTTTTGGGCACACACGTCTTAGTTGATGACGTTGCTGTTTTCCTTCTCATGTAGTCCATTAACTTCATCTGTTCTTCTAACATATCAAGTAACTGAAGAAATCATAATTGCCAAGCTTGCATTGCTTACTTTTGTGGAAATAGTTACAAGTCTGTTCTACATAGAAGAAAGAATAACCAAAAATTTGAATTTTTTCATTTGTAATTCCTTTTCTTTGGATATTCAGAGACAATCTGAATGTTCAGTCATGAGGCCAACTTGTTTGTTCAAAATCTGAATGTTCAGTCATGCGGCCAACTTGTTTGTTCAAACTACCCAACCAAACCCATGTCATTGTTTGTTCAAGTTGGGTATTCAATACAATCCCTAAGCCTTTATGTCAAAAGAAATAACTGCGCAAAGAAGCAACAGGACTTACCAAGAATCTGCAATTCCAGGAAATGCACAAGCAAGATAGGTAAGAATTGCATGACTGCCAAAAGAAATTAATTAATTAATTACTTAATTAATTAAATAGAAAAAACTTATGATAGTTATTAGAGTATCGAAACACAGAATATAACTAAATTACCTTTCAAACAGATTAAATCTCCCATCAGAAATAGCAGGAACTTGTCCCATAGGGTTTATTTCTACAAGTCATATCCAAAAACAAAAAACCAACAGTCATTGAGGAGATATCATCCCGCTCATCCAACATAAATGCCTTCTCTGTTTTTTATTTCTTTTTCTTTTCAGTTTCAGTAGAGTAGATGACTAGATACTTTACCACCATGCTAGGACACCAGTCATCATAAAAAATTTACTACATATTGTTTCTAAACTCACTAATTAAACCCGATTAATTAACGACTCTTCTCATGTGATTTTTTTTATAGGGTTCTTCTGAAGTGATTCAATTGTGCTGATTAGCAAATCATGTATTTCCTACAACTCACTTGTTTTTCCCTTTTTCATCAAAGTGGCAATGGGAAACTACAAAGTAGCCTTCCCATGCCTTATACCCTCTTGCATGGTTATCATCCAATATGAATAATTCAGTTCCACACAATTGAGTCTCAGAATTTGCAACTATCCACCAACATATGACATAACCCAATTACCCAAATATGTTTTCTAACCAATTTATTATTAGTAAATGAACTTTGGAAAAACTAACCACCAATTATAAAACCCAATTCAATAGAAACTACATTAAATAAAAAAAAATAAAAAAAAAGGCATACTTTTGAATTCAGGAGATTTGTGTTGACGTTTGGCTATGTCTATTTTCACCTCCTCGAACTCTATTCCATTTGCCCTGTTATAAAAACAAACAAACAAACAAAAACAGACATTCCAACAAATTAGATGAGAAAAAGACACAACTTTAAAACAACCCAGTTTCAAATTACAGAAAAAAAACTGACAAATTCATCAATATAATTACCAAACAAACAATTAGACAGGGAATTTTGACAAAGAAGAGAGAAAGGAAATTACTTGAGGAAGATTAAAATTGCACGTGACGGTTGTGACATTCGATCAACGTATACTTTCAGCTTCATTCTGTACTTTCTGTGCTGATTCTGGGTGAAATTCTATATCTCTCTCCTTTCTCTTCTTCACTCTTGCTGGTAAATATGGTGATGCTATCAGTATCAGTGACCGTGGAGCTTCTGACGTTTTGTGTCTGAGCTTATCTGGTTCTCCGTTCCAAAAAGTAGAAGAGCTCATTTGGTTTTTCGATTTATAGTTTGGGTTTCGGGTATTTCGGATTTAGTCCGGATAAAATGGGCTGGGACGGGCCTCTTTTGTGGTGGGCAGGATTAGAAAAGCCCAAGTTGACCCCACATACGCTGGTCCTCAAAACGACACCGTGCCAGATTCAAGAACATGAGCCTCGATGTGCGAAGAACTGACAGTATGGGCAGTTGACACGTGGACAGATCGAGATAATTCATTTTTATTTAAATTTTTTCATTTGATTTAATTTATTTAATTTTCTAAGCAGTGTGTGAAATAAATTTAAATGTAATTTAAAATGATGGAGCATGGTGGTGGTGGTGAGGCAGTGGTTGTGGAATATTAAATGGTATGCGCATTCTTCACGCCACGCAGAGAGAGGGCATATTCAATGCATGGAAGTCAGAGCTTTTACTAACTTAGCTGCTGGACTGACGCTCGTAGTGATTTTCTCTTTAGCTAAGCAATCGTTACACTGTCGGGTGGTGTTACAATTAATTCATTTTATTATAATAAGTGAATTAGTTAATGACATTATTCGACAAATAAACATTTACTTTTGAGTATTTTCCGAAGCTTAGGGTAATATATGAAAAATGAGAAACAACTACATTAGTTAAGAAATAAAATTTGTTAATAAATGTTGAGAGTAATGGAAGGAGGAGTATTAATTTCAATTTAGTAGAGATAAGCAATTTGCTTGTTTAATTGCTCGAGTGTAAGATGAATGGGCATTTGCGAATGAGAAAAGTAACCGTTTCGTAGCCAACACCAAGTGCTCATGTCAAGAAAATGAGATGGGTCGCATCTTATGCATTCCCTTTAGAAAAAAGAGAGAACCAAACTGAGCAAACCGAGAGAGTGATAAAAATAAGGACAAAGGAGAAGTGATATTTCAGAAAAGAGAGAGAAACTCAAAAAGTGAAAGCCAAGGAGCAACCATAGCTTCTTATCTCGCCACCATAAACACTGTTAAGCAATGCCACTTTGCTTTTAACTCTCTCTCTCTCTCTCTCTCTCTCTCTCTCTCTCTCTCTCCCCCAAGTCTCAAGTCTGTCAAACCATAAACTCAACAACCCAATTCTTTAGCTGCATTGTCATCCTCTTCCTTGTTCTGTCAGTCCTCTACCACCACAGCTTGTAAATGGCCAAAATCTGAAGCTGCTGCTTTTAGCTTCAAAGGAGGTAATTATATGTAAGCATTTTAGATTGGCAAGCTACTAGCTTTGTTAAATTCTGCCTTTTGCTCTTCTGCAGCTCTCTGCTTGCCTCTTCTTCTTTGTTATGAATTTTTCATTTGGTCTGTCAAAGTTTCATAAACTCTAATTGCCCATGAGTCACAGACTAAAATTTTGTTACTTGTAAGTTGTATGTATGCATGAAAAATTAAGTCATAGATTTGACCTGCATTTCAGTTTTCTGTCTTGTTTTTGTGATGAGAAGCTGAAGACTTGGACAACTTAGTGATGAATTTCTGTCATTCTTTGTTTTTTTTTGGGTTTTCTTTCTCATCTAGTGTAGAAATTTTTTGAGTTTTCCCTAGGGAAGGAAAATAGTTGAACCATGCACCTCACTTTCACAAGTATTTTATTTTCCAACTTATATTATAATGTTATATATTACTTCATTTTCTTGCACACCAAACAGATCTTGCAGCACCCAAATCCCAGTTATGGTTTTTTGTATTTTTGTGACTTTTAAATGGTGAATATTCAGTGAAAAGCTCATGTGTGTTAAGCGGCCTTTTAGGATCTCACGAGGTGTTGCTTTTTTATGTGCTCAACTTTATGTAATTTGTAGATTGGCTTGAATCTTGCACATGCTTATGCTAAAAAGTTGCTGACTTGTTTGCTTTCCCAATCTAACCCAAATGGTTTGTTTAGTTTTAAGTGTCACTTTTTGTATTTTTCAAGTTAGTAGATGTTTTTGGCCCATAAAGAATTTGGAGATTGGCTTGAATCTTTATAATTTAAATTTTCCACTAATAATTAAAAAAAATTTAGTCCAGTAAAATATGCAGAAGAAGTTAAAAGAAGATCTTCTAGACTGTATATTAGGGTGTTATTTTTTGGCCATAGATTCTGCTCTTGGACAAGGTGAGCATTTTAGTTCCAGAAATTTAATAGTTCACAGTCTTGTTCCATGGCTTTTTCTGTGGATCCTGTTCCATGGTTTTTCTTTCTTTTCTTTTTATAAAAAAATAATTAGTTGCAGTTGGTAATATTGAATGCTGATCAATCAATATGTGGGTGTTCAAAATATTCAGCTAATGGTTTCTTTTCTTTGACAAGCATTTTGATGCATGTCCAGCTTGACTAATGTGATCTCAGTAGTCAGTATGCTCTTGCTTAAATTTTCTCTATCAAGTTTCAGCTTAGTTGTTCATCTCTGTTACATTTCACTGCTTTCGATTACACATATACATCAGTATCTCACTTTAATTATTCCCTTCTCTGCAGGTACCTGTAGTTCTTTTCCATTTCTGCAATTACTATGAACAACCTTAAGCTCGGGGTAGACGTAGTTAGCGCTCACAACCTTTTGCCTAAAGATGGGCAAGGTTCGTCCAATGCCTTTGTGGAGCTTTACTTTGACGGTCAGAGGTTCCGTAGCACTCTTAAAGAAAAGGATCTCAACCCTGTTTGGAATGAGAGCTTCTACTTCAACATATCGGATCCTTCCAACCTCCACTATCTTACACTTGAGGCCTATGTCTACAATAATGTCAAAGCTACCTACTCCAGGTCCTTCCTTGGAAAGATAAGCCTCACAGGGAATTCATTTGTTCCTTATTCTGATGCTGTTGTCTTGCATTACCCTTTGGAAAAGCGTGGCATCTTTTCTCGTGTAAGAGGAGAGCTTGGCTTAAAGGTTTATGTTACTGATGACCCATCAATTAGGTCCTCCACCCCAATTCCTGCTGTTGAATCTCTAGCAAATTCGGATCATGAACAGGCTCAAGGAGATTCAAATCCTATTATGAACTCTTTTCGAAAGGAGAAGGTTGAGATGAGACACACCTTTCATCATCTTCCTCATCCAGGTCATGATCAACAACACCAGCATCATGCTTCTGCTGCACCAGATTCCCACTATGTACCCAAGTATGAAGCTGATCAAATGAAATCTGAACAACCACAGCCTGCAAGGCTCGTTCACATGCACTCTGCTTCATCATCACAGCCTGTTGATTTTGCATTAAAAGAGACAAGCCCTTACCTTGGAGGGGGAAGAGTTGTTGGTGGCCGTGTTATTCACGGAGACAAGACCGCAAGCACCTATGATCTAGTAGAACGCATGTATTTTCTCTATGTAAGGGTTGTTAAGGCTCGTGAGCTTCCTGCCATGGATGTTACTGGGAGTCTTGATCCATTTGTTGAGGTGAGAATTGGAAACTACAGAGGAATTACAAGGCACTTTGAGAAGCAACAAAATCCAGTATGGAATCAGGTTTTTGCGTTCTCAAAGGATCGAATGCAAGCATCTGTGTTAGAAGTTGTGATTAAGGACAAGGATCTAATTAAAGATGACTTTGTTGGGCTAGTAAGATTTGACATCAATGAGGTGCCACTTAGAGTTCCACCAGATAGTCCTCTGGCTCCAGAGTGGTACCGGCTTGAGGACAAGAAAGGGGAGAAGATTAAGAGTGAACTTATGCTTGCAGTCTGGATTGGCACCCAAGCAGACGAAGCCTTTTCTGATGCCTGGCATTCTGATGCAGCTACTCCTGCTGATAGCACACCAGCTGCCTCCACAGTGATACGTTCGAAGGTCTACCATGCACCAAGGTTGTGGTATGTGCGTGTCAATGTTATTGAGGCACAAGACCTTTTTGCAGCAGAGAAGAATCGTTTCCCAGATGCATATGTCAAGGTACAGCTTGGAAACCAGGTTTTGAAAACAAAGACACTCCAGGCTCGGAATCTAAACCCCCTTTGGAATGAAGACCTTTTGTTTGTTGCTTCAGAACCCTTTGAAGATCATCTTGTCATTTCAGTTGAGGATCGTGTTGGCCCTGGAAAAGATGAAATCATTGGGAGGGTCATATTACCACTTAACTCTGTAGATAGGCGTGCTGATGACCGTATGATCCATTCCCGATGGTTTAATCTAGAAAAGCCAGTTGTTGTGGATATAGATCAGTTGAAAAAGGAAAAGTTCTCAAGCCGCCTTCATCTCCGAGTTTGTCTTGATGGAGGATATCATGTTCTTGATGAGTCTACTCATTATAGTAGTGATTTACGCCCCACAGCAAAGCAGCTATGGAGGCCATCTATTGGGGTTTTAGAACTTGGAATCTTGAATGCGGTGGGGCTTCACCCCATGAAAACACGTGATGGAAGGGGCACATCAGATACATATTGTGTGGCAAAGTATGGTCATAAATGGGTCAGGACAAGGACCCTTGTTGACAACCTGAGTCCAAAATACAATGAACAGTACACTTGGGAAGTCTTTGATCCTGCTACAGTTCTTACTGTAGGAGTATTTGACAACAGCCAGCTTGGGGACAAGGATTCTCATGGTAAAGACCTGAAGATTGGGAAGGTTCGAATTCGTATCTCAACACTTGAAACAGGCCGTATATATACTCACTCATATCCCTTGTTGGTTCTTCACCCTACTGGTGTTAAGAAGATGGGGGAGTTGCATTTGGCAATTCGATTTTCATGCACGTCTTTTGTAAACATGCTTTACATATACTCAAAGCCACTACTGCCAAAGATGCACTATGTAAGGCCCTTCAATGTTATCCAGCTTGACATGTTACGTCACCAGGCTGTGAACATAGTTGCAGCAAGGTTAGGCCGAGCTGAGCCACCACTTAGGAAGGAAGTGGTGGAATACATGTCTGACATGGACTCGCATCTTTGGAGCATGAGACGGAGCAAAGCAAATTTCTTCAGGCTTATGACAGTTTTCTCAGGAGTATTTGCTGTTGGAAAATGGTTTACTGATATATGCATGTGGAAGAATCCTATAACCACAGTGCTTGTCCATGTTCTCTTCCTTATGCTTGTTTGCTTCCCAGAACTAATTCTGCCCACAGCTTTTCTTTACATGTTTCTGATAGGGATATGGAACTTCCGCTACAGGCCTAGATATCCTCCTCACATGAACACAAAGATCTCACAAGCCGAGCTAGTGCACCCTGATGAGCTTGATGAGGAATTTGACACATTTCCAACAAGCAGGAATCCGGAGCTGGTGAGAATGAGGTATGATCGCCTAAGGAGCGTAGCTGGTAGAATTCAGACCGTAGTTGGTGATATAGCTACCCAAGGGGAGCGGTTTCAGGCACTGTTGAGCTGGCGTGATCCGCGTGCTTCAGCCCTTTTCGTGACATTGTGCCTCATAGCTGCCTTGGTGATGTATGTGACACCATTCCAGGTAGTGGCAGCATTGGTAGGCTTCTTTATGATGAGGCATCCAAGATTTCGCCATAGACTACCATCCGCACCCATCAACTTCTTCCGCAGACTGCCTTCTAGAACCGACAGTATGTTGTAAATTAAGGCTCAATGTTTCTTGCTGCAGGGATCATTATTTACTGACTTTAAGAAGTGCCGAACCATGAACTTCATCTTTGTTGACATTGTTGTTGTTCTGCTTGCTGTTTCTTGCTTCCTGTCTAGGGCCACTAGTGAGATATGTGGGAACATGAATAAGTCAAGTTGTATCTGGCCTTTTCAGCCCTGCTTAAGTAATATAAACTTTTAAAGAAAATTCTTGCATTTTCTTTTATTTTCTTTTATTATGCAAGTAAAACTAGAATTGCTTCACGCGATCAAATTTACTGATCAAATTGTAAATCAAATCTTCTTCATCAACACAGTTTTTTTTTTAAATTTAATTTTTCCATGTTCAACTAGATATATCATAGCCATGGCATAAACATGTCGTGCAACTATTGCAATTTACAAGTCAAATGCAAAGCTTAATTTTTGTTTTTAATAAAAAGTCAAATACAAAACATCAAATATATATCAGGAAAACAAGTCAAATACAAAGCATCATTGGTTTAAGTTATAATTGGTCTATTTTTTTTATTTTTTTATATGTCTTGTGGAGGAGACTCAATGCGCATGTCAACAACCATTATAGAATGATCAAATCATATAATATGGTTGAAACACAGCCTAAGAATATTATTAGTATTAAGGTATAGAATCATCTTCAAACGTGCACCCAAATCAGATGCTTCCTTTGTCATACGTGCTTCCATGTTCAAATTAGGACATGATGAAACCTTCCCCTTGCTTGAACTTAAAATCAGAGGCAGACCCCTGCACAAACAGCAAGCACTTTTCCCACAATGGCCAGTATTTCCATGTCCAAAAGAAAATCCAAACTCACCAGAAAACCAGACCCAAAAGAAGTCTGCAACTGTGTCATTGTTCTGTTCAAGTTTCTCCATCGAATCCCGGCTGCTTTTCTCATTCTCTTTCTTATCTACCTCTGGTCTTCCTCCACCACCATTATCTCCGGCAACATTGTTCACATTTGTGTGTCGTCACGAAAGCTCAACGATCATTACTGCCTATCTGCTGGTAAAACCCAACCCAATTTTGAAATCCCAATTCCTATAATCAATAATAGCTCCATTTACCTCCAAACTCCAAACCAGCGTTCGAACCTCCCTCTTTCGCTATCGCCTAATTTGTACCAAGACAATGGTTCCATTAGTCCTGAATCCACTGTCAATGGTGAAATGGTGATGAAAGAGACTGTTGAAGTTGTCCATGATGAGGCTGATCCAGTACTTATGAGGAATGGAGAGAACAAAGACAGAGAAGAGGAGATTGCAAATGCAAAGAAGGAAGTCGAAGAACAGCTACGACTGCACAGATCATGGATATCGGAAAACAAGCAAGCAGAGTGTGAAGGGAGGGGTGTATATGTGTATGATCTGCCCTCAAAGTTTAATAAGGATTTGGTAGGTCAATGCACAGACATGGTTCCATGGATGGACTTCTGCAAGTACTTCAAAAATGAGGCCTTGGGAGAACCAATTCCTAAGCTTGGAAATGGTTGGTACCAGACACATCAGTATTCATTGGAGCCAATATTCCATCAAAGGGTTTTGCAGCATCCTTGCAGGATTTACAATGAGAATGAAGCCAAACTGTTTTATGTCCCATTTTATGGTGGCTTGGATATTCTAAGATGGCATTTTAAGAATGTTTCCAATGATGTGAAAGATGCTTTGAGTTTGGAGCTCATAACTTGGCTTGAGAAACAAAAACCATGGGCTAAGAATTCAGGTAAAGATCATGTAATAGTGTTGGGGAAGGTTTCATGGGATTTTAGGAGAAAGGACGGTTCATGGGGAACTAGACTGTTGGAGATTGACCAAATGGAAAACCCAATAAAGCTTTTGATTGAGAGGCAACCATGGCAGCCAAATGACATTGGCATTCCACATCCAACATACTTCCATCCACACTCAGATGATGATATCATGGCATGGCAATGGAAGATCATCAGTTCACATCGAAAAAGGTTAGTGAGCTTTGCTGGGGCAGCAAGGCCTGGTGCAGCTGAGAGCATAAGGTCCATATTGATCAAACAATGCAATTCATCAGCAGACAATGGAAACCAATGCCACTTTCTTGATTGTAGTTCAGGTGGATGTGACCAGCCAGAGTCAGTCATCGAGCTTTTCATGGAGTCTGAATTCTGCTTGCAGCCTCCAGGGGACAGCCCAACTAGAAAATCCCTATTTGATTCTCTAATTTCGGGTTGCATACCTGTGCTATTCGATCCGTTTACAGCTTACTACCAGTATCCATGGCATCTACCAGAGGATCATGAAAAATATTCTGTGTTTGTAGACCAAGAAGAGGTGAGGCAAGTGAAGGTGAATGTGGTGGAAATGCTGATGAAGATTTCTAAGAAGGAGAAGGATGATATGAGGAGGTATATTGTGTATGAATTGCTACCTGGTTTGGTATATGGAGATTCAACTGCCAAGCTTGAGAAGTTTCAGGATGCATTTTCCATTATAATGACTAGTCTGATGGAGAGAGTGACCAAAATGGATTCAACAGCATAACTGAGGATGACTTGTTCTTTTTTGTTCATTGATTAACTTTTTTGCCCTTTTGAATTCATATACAAAGCATAGCATTGTGCGGAGGGAAAAGAATATTTGAGGAATACAATACATACTGTTTTTTTTATATTTAACATTCTATTCTTCCAAAGTCGAATTGTTACCGTAAATATGATAATATAGTATTCTAGTACTTGTAACCCAAAAATATTATTTTTAGTAATATTTCTCTTTCTAATGTTGAAAGTGATTGCAAATTTGAATATCACTTCTGTTCGTTAATAAAATAAAGTATTCTTTTACTTACCTAGTAAGTTTAAACACGTCGAAACTACAAAATAACGACCTTGAAAAATCCAATTCAAAAAATACAAAACCAAAACTGTGACTTTCATGAAACCTCATTATCCCAGAAACAAAATCTAGAACCAAAAATTCAAAGACAAACCAAAATTTGCATCATAACAAAATTACAAAACAAACAGTCAAAATATTCTGTTCACACCCATTTAATAAAATTTCAAAAAAAATGGAAATATCCAGTTCACACTATTCACACTGTCCACCTACAGAAAATTTAGTCCATTGGCCCAACCATCACCATAGAAGTCCATGACGTCTTCTCTGATGCAAGAATCCTAGCCGTACATTTTCCTCCTTTCTATAAGATAGACACTTTGTCCTTGCACCTTTACGTGTGCGCTTAAGAAATCGCCTACGTGTACAGCTATCAATCATGCACGTGTACTTGTACAAATCCGTCACCTACAAATCCGAAACATAAATTGAAGCCCGTTCTCTGCTTTGTGTCTCAATGCTCTGTTCCTCTACTCGCTTTCTCTTACGAAGAAATCTCAGTGTAACAGCTTTATCTGCTTCACTGCTTTCGCCAAAGCAATTCTCGGCCAATTCCAAGCAGACCCTTTTGCGTTTTTCACAAGTTTCGTTGTCTTCTCCGTCAATCAAAGTAGCGTTTTCGAGCCCGGTTTGGTGTACTTTGCGATCGAACAGTACAATGGCTAGCCAGTCTGGGTCTGGAAGTAAATCTATCCATGATTTCACTGTCAAGGTTGGTTTTTGAGGAATTTTGATTCTGTTTACTTCAGTTTTAGACACG
The DNA here is from genome assembly GCF_902201215.1 of Prunus dulcis. NCBI lineage: Eukaryota > Viridiplantae > Streptophyta > Magnoliopsida > Rosales > Rosaceae > Prunus > Prunus dulcis. The sequence goes on from NC_047654.1 coordinate 9,708,614, forward strand.
AATTCAATATTGAAGGCAAGTCGGTTCTTTTGATTTTCATTTTACATTTGGATTTGGGGATCTTTGTTTGGTTAATAGCTTGGGTTGTTTCAATCTGTAATTTTGATGCAGAAATAGGGGATTTTACTTTGTTCACCTTATTCTTTCTTGGATTTGAATAAAGGACAAGATTGATGTCATTACCCCAAAGAAAACATAAATGATGCTTATAATTCTTAGGCTTGCCCTATATTTTTAGAGTCATAAAGAAGAGAACTTTATTTTCAAAAAAAATGGTGACCCATACGGATTATTGATGGGAAAGGCCCCTACTTTAATTCAGTTGCCCTTCATTTTCATGCCAGTATTTGTGTTTTTAGGTGTTGCTCTGTGATGATAATTGGGTTTTAATTATCTTTCTTAGTATTGAATATCTCAGTGGGTTTGGATTGTGCCTTTGGAGCCAACCCCTTCTCTCAATTGATGTGTCAACTAACTAGTAATGGGGTTTATTTGGAAATTGATATCTATGCAAATCTCTTCCATGTTTCATCGCTTCACTGAGAATTTGATGTGCATAATATGTCCTTTTACTTGCAGGATGCCAAGGGTAAAGATGTTGATCTTAGCATCTACAAAGGGAAGGTTCTGTTGATTGTCAACGTTGCATCACAATGGTACACCATAGCTTCTTTTCCTTCTGACTCTGTCCCTCTACATTAAACAAAAATAATGTCTTAGTAATTAACCTTCTTCATAATTAGAAGATAGCAGCCTTTTGTGCTCTCTTTGATTGCAACCTTATTTATACAGTTTGCTATTTGATTTTGATGCAGTGGCTTGACTAATTCAAACTACACAGAGCTGAGTCAGTTGTATGAGAAATACAAAAATCAAGGTTTGCCTTTTCACTCCGTTCCTTTCACTTGTTCCTGTTTTTGATTTCTCTCTTTCTCACCCATGCTTATACTTCATCCTAAGACCATTTTCCTAGAAACTCTTTATCTATTGAGGTGATTTTGCTTAGGCTGCTATGATCTTTTCTGGCCTTTTCTTTTGGTTGCTTTATAGTTTACTCTTGCTTCTGTGGCCTTGTAGGTTTGGAAATCTTGGCATTCCCATGCAATCAGTTTGGAGCTCAGGAGCCAGGATCAAATGATGAGATTGTAGAGTTTGCTTGCACTCGCTTTAAGGCTGAGTATCCCATCTTTGATAAGGTAGAAGTTGTTTCTGATTTCATTTCGATGCGAATGAACTGTGAAAGCTATTCCTTTCCTTGCATGGAGTTATGTTATTAACAAGAGCTGGAGATTGACATGTTTTCAATATGTGCTTCCAATTTTAGGTGGATGTGAATGGTGACAATGCTGCTCCCATTTACAAGTTCTTGAAGTCGAGCAAGGGTGGGCTCTTTGGTGACGGCATTAAGTGGAACTTCTCCAAATTCCTTGTTGACAAAGAAGGGAATGTTGTTGACCGTTATGCCCCTACAACTACTCCTCTTAGCATTGAGGTAGAAAATCAATCTTCATGCCACTACCTTAATTTCATTTCAAGTGAAGTGATTTGATTTTTCTAATTGACTAACAAAATTCTGGTTGGTCTTGCTTTTGTTTTGCAGAAGGATGTAAAGAAACTGTTGGGGGTTGCATGAGCAGCCAGCTCTTTATGAATAAATGAGAAGCTGTAATAAGAATAAAGCTGTCTGTAATAAAAATATGTATCTCTTTGTATTGTTGGACTTGTTTTAAGGTACTTTACTGATGTTTCAGTCAAGCAGTAATTTCAAATACAGACAGTACCTGTATGCAAATTTGTGTTCTGAATATAATGGTGTATTTTGGAAGAGAGAAGAAAGCATTTACATTTCAAATGATTTATTGGATATCAACGTTTAAAATCTCTCCAATTCAAGTTCATTTTAAATATTTGATATTGAGAGAAATTCAGATTGAGGAAGAGGTAGAAGAGGGTAGCTGGAATGAGAGGAAGAGGTTTGACATATTGTTGGGCTGAATATCAAAATCCCAATTTGACAAGTGAAACACTTTCAGTTCTTATTATATTCAAAACGAAAGCTTTCTGGAATATCAAGTGGAAAAGAAGCAAATGTAAACAGCCTCTTAGTACAGAAGGAACAAAAAGCAAAAGCAAAGTGCCTTCCCAAGGGGAACAAGGCTTGCATACAAATGGTCAATAGAAAAGTGCTTTTTCAATGTATATTTTATCAAAAAAAAATTATATATATGTATATTAATCGACAACGAGCAATAGAATAATAACTTTCGTTTTCACTAATATATAATAATACATGTTGACATAAGATTTTAGTAGTATAATGGTTTGGAGTAATTATTTCTCGAGGAAAGTTTATGAGTTCAAGTCCTAGTATTCGTATAATGTGTTTAAGTTTAATATGTTATCATCCATCTCAATAGGAAAAGTCTGAAAAAAAATATAAAAATATACATGTTGAAAGGGAGAGTGACAGAAATTTCATCACAAGGAAAACATCTACCAGAAGAAAGAACAAAAAAGCGTCATTGCTATTGTTCATGTCATACTAGTATTGGGCATTTTGCTGCTCAACAATTGAACAAGTCTAAGCCCAAGGCTGAAGAGTGCAGCCCAAAGTTCAAACAACGGGTCGAAGTGAAAATGAGGGGCATAAACGCCATTAGAGGTCAGTTGAACATGAAAGCCAATTTGATTGAGAGCTTGGGAAGTCAAAGAGGCATATAGGGTTTGTCCCTTGCTGAGCTAGTTCTTCTTCTACTTGAGAGTTTCATAGCAGACAGTTATAATAGGATGACAAGCCAGCCAACAGAGAACCCAAAAACAATTTATGACTTCACTGTCCAGGTAAGCCTGTCCATCTTCAACTAGTTTATGCTTTTTTGCTGCATCTTTTCAAGGCGGTTCTGTACATGTTCTTCAAATTGTAAATAGTTTATTAGTAGATGGGTAGTTTTGGAGTGATGCGATTGTGTTGAAAGTGTTCATTTTTCTAGCAATATTAATCCCATAAAAGAATTATGAATGCTCGGTAGTCGTTCTTGGCATGTTTGAGAATTTTCCTTGGTCTGGTTGGTTGCCAAGAAAAAGAGAAAGGGTGATGTTAATGGGATTATATGTGGAAACTCAGTTGATAAGTAAATGGTCTTTGTATCTTGATTTTGTTGCTAGTCTGATAGTTTTAAAATTTGTATATTAGTGCAGGATGCTAAGGGAAATGATGTGGATCTTAGTGTGTACAAGGGAAAGGTTCTACTGATTATCAACGTTGCTTCAAAATGGTATTTTCTCATATTCGTCGTTTCTCACATTCATTTTTTCTTTAAAAATAAAAACTAGTTATTCATTGATGTTTTTCACTGATTTGGCAGTGGACTGACCAACTCAAATTACACGGAGCTGAATCAACTATATCAGCAATATAAAGATCAAGGTTTGCATTTTGAACTAATATTGTCCTTTCATGCCTGCTATTTTGACAATCATTAGAGAAATAATTGCAATATGGTAACGAGGTTTAGGAAAATCATGCTTGAGCTGACATCTGACAAATTTGTGTTCTTACATGTCGATTCCGCTTCTTTCTTCCTTTACAACTTCCTCTCTAGCTAGAATACTTGTTTCATTTTTGTTTCTTATTTATTTAATTGACTGTTTTGCATATGCTACAGTCTAGTTTTATCAGAAAAACATGTAGCCCCTGAATGTCTAGTTCGAAAATCCTGTTTTCAACATAAATGTACTATAACTAGTTCAAAACTTTACTGAAATTTTACTTTTTTTCATCACTTTTGTCCCCTTTGTACAATATACTTTGCGCGTTGATGCAGGCTTGGAGGTAGTGGCATTTCCATGCAACCAGTTTGGTGACGAGGAACCTGGAAGTAATGAGGAGATTGAAGAGTTTGTCTGCACTCGTTTCAAATCAGAATTTCCAATATTTGACAAGGTAGATCTAGGAACAATAGATGATTGTTAGATCTGCTTTCCAACAGCTTACACAGACTACACTTTTAGGCCAGACAAAAGGTTTTTTGACCACATGCTCGTCCATAGGCTTTGTCTAATGACAGAGAAGTGCATTTCCATCTTTGTGCATGCCAACAAACTTAGTTTAGTCAGTAAGACTGGTTGAGGATCTTTGCATTTACAAGTCTTAGTTGCAATATTTCAAATGTGGATGTATTTAGGCTAGCCAGTAACTAATTTTACTGAATGAACACTTACTTCAAATCCTTTATAACTTTTGCAAGTTAGAAATTTGACATGTGTTGTTCCTATGGCCATTTCAACTCCGTCTGAGAGCTTGGATTCACTGTCTTTTTTCTTGTGTTAGATTGAAGTAAACGGCGATAATGCTGCTCCATTGTACAAGTTCTTGAAGTTAGGCAAATGGGGTTTCTTTGGAGATGATATTCAATGGAACTTTACCAAGTTTCTAGTTGACAGGGATGGGAAAGTTTCTGATCGCTATTACCCAACAACTTCCCCCCTTAGCCTTGAGGTAAATACCCAGTTGTCCAATTCTCGAATATTAATTCGGTAATGATGCCTCTGTTTATTGTGGTTGATAATCACTAGATTTGTCAAGTGATCATACTGTTTTCTTACAGCGTGACATAAAGAAGCTGTTAGGGGTCTCATAAATGCTGAGATGTGAAGGCTTCAAGAGGGTCATAGTGTAAGCAGTATGCATATGCTTGCCTTTTTGTGTATTAGGATGGATGGGAAAAAATGCCTTGCTTTTGTGTGTTGTTGTGGCTTCAAGACTGATTTAAGGACCTAAGGCTGTATCTGTGTATATTGTATTGTATTTGCACAAACTGAAACAAAACCGTTTGGTTTGTATAATTGAATGTTGTCGAAATTCTTACCCTCCCAATTCCACTAAACCTTTTATGTGCAGTAGAGCCTAATGGCGCATCAACCAGCCAGCATTCTTCAAAGACAAAGGCAGGCGAGCCATCATCCCCCACCATAAGGGGCATAGAGGATGCAAGAGACAAAATTAAGGGCATGGATTTTTTAGCTGAATGTACTATACAAATAAAATTAATTTTTTTCGGTTTGGTTTAATCGGTTTTCAATGGCCTAAAACCTTATCTAAGTAAGTTGGATTTATGAAGCCAGCGTGAAATCGGATCTAAAATCCAATTTAAAATGTTTGTATTGGATTGGATTTTTGAGAACCCCTACTCTCCCTTTTTTTCCTCAACCTAGGAGGCAATGGTATGCATCCATCAGTATTGTTTCAAAGAAAAAAGAAGACAATTTTGTAGAACTCCATGTGAGAATGCCACCTACGGAAAAAGAAGGAAACAGTCGAGCTATGAAGCATTATGTTTTATGAAAGTGACAATGGTTTGCATAATTTTTCTGGTACAATATGTTATGTGTGCGCCAAAAGCTTAAAAATAAACCTAAGATGTGTTAAACGGACCGTGTCAGGCTGACTAACTCATTTAGAGTCGACCTATTTAATAAAAGGATTGTGTCGGGCTCGTTCATTTATGAAAATCACTAATTTCGGCTCAGACCGAGCTCATGTCGGGCCACTAAACGAGCCGAGATTGGCCCACACAAAATTTGACTTATGTATTGCATTTTTGTTAAATAAATTTTTTTAACAATTATGTATATACTAACAAGATTTATTATTTGTTGAAAAAAGAGGCCAATAACTTTATTTAAAGTACATTTAAATAGATATTCACTAGATTATTGTTTGAATTTTAAAATTTGAAACTTCAAAAACAAAATCATTATTTTATACATAAAGAAAATATTAAATTTTAATATATATTATTAGAGAAAAGAAATAGACTTGAATTTAATATATAAATGTAATAATATTGTGTATATTTTTCTCTATAATAAATGGGATTTAAATGGGGCGGCTCGTTGAGTTTCGAGCCGGCACGGCCCATTGGGCCTAATTTCCTCGTTCGGTCCGTCCAAAGATACAGGCCGTGCAGTGCCAGGCCTTACTTAAACGGGTCGTGCTCGAGCTGCCCAATCCGTTTGATACCCGCTAATTAGCCATTAAGAAGTTTGGGCCAAGATTTTCTTGGATGAGATGAAGAGTTTGTTTGTTTGTTCGTAGATCAAGCCCAATGAAGCAAGCCCATCCTTGAGGGTAAAATCGTAATACGAAGAAACATAGGGGCAAAAACGTTATTAAACTGTACTTACACCTGCGGGTTGTGTTAGATTGGAGCGTCCAAAGTCAAAAGCATAATTCATACTTAAGTCTTGTCTCTGCCTTCTGCTTTTCCTCTATAATTGCGTTGCGTTGCTTTGCTGCTTTGGTCAGTCAGTTGTGGTAGCTTTGTTCTACTTGAGAGTTTCAGACCAGTGATTTTAGGATGGCAAGCCAGCCAACTGAGATCCCAAAAACATTTTATGACTTCACTGTTAAGGTAAGAAAATCTCTCTTCAATTAGTTTATAGGTTTCTGCTATATGTTTTCTAGGTGGCTCTGTAAATTTTGAAGACATCTGATTGTTTTGAATATGTTCTTCTTTCTCTGGGAATTGAATTTGAATGTTGGGTATTTATTTTTCTGCAAGTTTGAGAATTTTCCCCAGCTGGCTCTGGTTGGTTGCCAAGAGAAAAAAACGTAACTTAAAGGATGAAGGGGAAAATAAGGAACTTAGATTGAGTTGAGAAGTGTTCTTTGTATCTTGGTTTTGTAGTTGGTCTTATAGTTGTTAATTTGTGTAGGACGCTAAGGGAAATGATGCGGATCTTAGCGTCTACAAGGGAAAAGTTCTTCTGGTTATCAATGTTGCCTCCAAATGGTATTATTCCTCATACTTTGGTTTTTATTTTATTTTATGAGCAATCAAGAAAAACAAAACCTATTTATTCAATTTCGTTTTCAATGATTTGTGGCAGTGGCCTGACCAATTCAAATTACACAGAGCTGAATGAACTATATCAAAAGTATAAAGATCAAGGTTTGCATTTCTAACTAATATTGTTCTCTCTTTGGAACAAGCTTATCTGCTGCTTATTTCATTTTCATTTTCTTGTTAATGTATATACTCATTTTTTTCTCACATCAAACAGGCTAATTTTATGTGACAAAAAAGAATTCCCGAGTTTGTAATGGGGAAATCTTCTCCTCATCATAAATTTCATATAAGCAGTTTGAAAGTTCACAGAAATTACACTTTCCTGTTGTGCCTTTACTTTTTTTTCCCTTTGTATGATATACCGGGGGGGTCGATGCAGGCTTGGAGATTCTGGCATTTCCATGCAACCAGTTTGGTGCTCAGGAACCAGGAAGCAATGAGGAGATTGAAGATTTTGTCTGCACTCGTTTCAAATCAGAATTTCCCATATTTGACAAGGTCGATTCAGGGACAGTAGATTGTGTTGTATCTATGTTCATGCCATCAAACTTAATTTAGTCACTCAAAACTGGTGGAGGATTGAGGATCTGTGTGTTTACAAGTTTTAGTTTCGAGGATTTCATGTTTGATGGATTTAGAAATTTTACATGCGTTCTTCCCTATGGCCGTGTCAACTGCATAATGTGAGATGTTTGGAAATTTATCTTATTTTGTTCTTGTGTTAGATTGAAGTGAACGGTGATAATACTGCTCCAGTGTACAAGTTCTTGAAGGCAGGCAAATGGGGATTCTTTGGAGATGATATTCAGTGGAACTTTACCAAGTTTCTAGTTGACAAGGACGGGAAAGTTTCCGACCGCTATTATCCAACCACTCCCCCGCTTAGCATTGAGGTAAAAACCCTGATGTCTGCACTCTGGAATTTTGATTATGCGATGCTGCCTCTGTTGCTTATTGTAGTTGATCATCGATTCATCGGTAGATTTGTGAAGTTTGCTAACCTTTTGACATTATACGATTTTTGCAGCGTGACATAAAGAAGCTGTTGGGAGTCTCTTGAATGCTGAGATGAGATGTGAAGACTGCAACATATGCTTGCCTTTTGTGTATCAGGAGGGAGAAAAAGTTCAAGCTTGCTTTTGTACGTTTGTTATATTATTAGTGTGTGGCTTCAACACTTGTTAAGGGTGTTCCTTTGTTAAACTGATGTCTGGATTTCAAGACTTTTTAAGGTTGTACGTACATTTATATTTATGTGCGGTGCTAAAACATGAAGCAATTGCAGTCCCCGCCTGTTCCACAATGACCTCCTGTGATACAAAAATATCTTAGCTGTTTCAAATACCGGAAAACATGGTCTGTTTAGTGGGTCATTTGCTAGCACATATTGTGATGTGGTAGAATAATGTAGTCACGTGATGGGAGAGACATAATGCAAGGCTTACGAAATTTTCTCTTAAAAAGTTCCCGTAATAATTACGCATGATAGTTTTCTCAGAGTTTAAGATATGTTAATCTCATTCACATTTGAACCCCAAAAAAAAATTTGTAACATAAAAACTTGAACTTAACAACAAGATTTTCATCCTTTCCTTGAAAGTTACAATTTTATCACCATAAGATTTACTTTTTTTTTTTTTTTTTTTTCCTTAGTAAGCAATAAAATTACAATTAGCTCCTTTACCTTTGAACCACAACCACCCCACTCCAAAAAAAATTAAAAAAACCAATGGCATGCTAGTTGGATTGGTCCAAACGTTTAGTATGCTGGTCCTGCGTTCAAACCCCAATGGTACGTGTGTGTAGGTCCCTTTCCTCACTTTTGGCAAAACACAAAACAACAACAAAAGAAAAAGTAAAAAACATGATTGTATTTGATCTGGCAAAAAACTTTTGCATGCAAAACTGAACCACTTCTACCGTCCAACAACAAAAATGGCGGAACAACCATCGTCGTTGCACCTCCAGCGTCAGAAAAAGGGAACTACCCTACCCTCATTTCATCTCCATTTATTGCCCTAAAGTAACGAGAGTTGATTTCCTAGAAAGCATCACTCAATTGGAGTTCTTGCGATTGTTGCTCATTTTGTGTTTGATATCTTTCCAACAAGAGCCCCTTCGGTTGAGCTTGATTTCATTGATTATATTTCCTATGGGAAATGTGTTTTCTGGTTGCTTTAGCCAAATGCACAAAGGTAAGATCAAGCTTCTTCTTTTCTTGTTTCCCCTGATTTGTTATTGTACAAAACCAACCCAAGTGCTGGTTTTACATTTTGCTTCCAATGTAGGCCCCTCTCTCACATTTTCATTTTGGGTCAGAAAATTTCTGCATCATGCACCTGGATTTTCATTTTTCCCAATGTGATAGTTATGCATTTTCTGAGTTCTGTAGGGTTATGCACAAGAGGGAACAAGAAATAAAGTTTAGAGCAAGAAGTCTATATCATTTTTTGAAATTGTAGAAAGAACACATGTAACCTTCTTGAGTGGCAAATGCTACAGTCACCTAAAATAAGGAAGTTAAAGAAAAGGCATTGTTGCTTAATGCTTCTCTCTGCCACCCACTTTCCTCATAGTTGTGTCTTGTCTGTTCCATTTGCCATTTTTTTCACTTGTGCTAGCTCTTCTACTTCAGACTTGGGACCAGTTTATCGGATGCCAAGCCAAGCCAATGAGTTCCCAAGTACAAAAATTTACGAATTTACTGTCAAGGTAAGGCTCTCTTCAATTAGTTTATGCATTTCTGCTCTATTTTCTAGCTGGGTCTGAAGACTGTAAATGTTATTCAACATGTAATATAATTGGTAGGTGGCTAGTTTTGAAGATATGTGATAATGTTGTTGAATATGTTCTTCCTTTCTGGAATCAATAATCCATGAGTGAAGTTTGAATGTTGGTTACTCCCTTTTTGGAATGTTTGAGAATTTTCGGTAGTGTGATTGGTTGAGAATAAAAAACGCATAATTGAAAGAAAGGGAGAAGGAAATATTCAGACGATGATAATGGGAACATATGTGGCTGGTTCTTTGGTTCAGAATGAAAGGATGTTGTTTTTGTTGAATCTATGTTGGAACTTTGAAATTCAGTTTAGAAGTAGACTAGTAGTATCCTTTATATCGGGATTTTGTTGTTCGTCGGATGGTTGTAAATTCGTTTGTTAGTGCAGGATGCTAAGGGAAAGGATGTGGATCTTAGCGTGTACAGGGGAAAAGTTCTACTGATTGTCAATGTTGCTTCTGAATGGTATCCTCATATTTTTCGCTCCTCACATTTATTATTATTCTCTTCTTTTGAAATAAAAAAGAGAAACAAAAACCTATTTATTCATTGTTGTTTTTCACTGATTTCGAGCAGTGGATTGACCGACGAAAATTACCCTGAGCTAACTAAACTATATCAGCAGTATAAAGATCAAGGTTTGCATTTTGAGATAATATTGTTCTTTCATGCTTACCATTTTGAAAACCATTAGAAATGTAACAGTAGCATGGTGACCATGTCCCTAGGAAATTTATTCTTGACTGAACATCGATTTAAGTTGTTTTCTTACATGTGGATTACACTTTCTTCCCTTCTGACTACCTCTGTGTCTGGAACATGCTTATCTGCTTCTTGTTCATGTTTTTTTCTTTATAAAATTATACTGTTTTGCATACGCAGTTTTTTTTTTTTGGGAAAAATAAGAATTCCCTCTGTTTTCCATACGAAGATCTTTTTTTTAAACTTCAAAAGTTTGCTGAAGTTCTAATTTTCCCTTTATTCTTCCCCTTTGTATGATAAACAGGCTTGGAAATTCTGGCATTTCCGTGCAACCAGTTTGCTGCTCAAGAACCAGGAAGTAATCAACAAATTGAAGAGTTTGTCTGCACTCGTTTTAAATCAGGATTCCAAATTTTTGACAAGGTACTATATTATGTTGTATCTGCCTTCCAACAGCTCATACCTATGACTTTTAGGCAAGACAGCAGATTTTTCAGCTACATGCTCATATATTGTCTGTTTAAAACAATGCAGAAGTGCACTGCTAACTATCCTGAATCTTCCAAAAGGAAAAAAGATATAAATTTTTCCGTTTTCATGCATGAAATAATATTTAAATACTTGAAGGTTGCATATCAACAAACTTAATTGAGTCATTCAGATTCGTTGAGGATCTCTGTGTTCACAAGTTTTAGTTTCAAGAATTTCAAATATGATATGTTTAGGCTTGTCAAATCTACTACTTTAATAGTTGTAGTAAATTAGCGGTTATAAATTATACTTCCTATAGAACTTCTGCAAGTTAGAAATTTTAGATGTGTTCTCCCCTGTAGCCATTTGAACTAAATCGGAGGGCTTGGATGGTATTGTAATAAGGTGGGATGTTCGTAAATTCACCATTTTTGTTCTTTGGTTAGATTGAAGTAAACGGGGATAATGCTGCTCCATTGTACAAGTTCTTGAGGTTAGGCAAATGGGGATTCTTTGATGATGATATTCAGTGGAACTTTGCCAAGTTTCTTGTTGACAAGGAAGGGAAAGTTGTTAATCGTTATTACCCAACAACTTTACCCTTTAGCCTTGAGGTAAAAACCCAGATGTCTGATTCTTACAGATGATTATGTTATGCTGCCTTGGTTGTTTATTTCAGTTGATCATCAGTAAATTTTCTCAAGTAATAATAGCTTTCTGATATTATACTATCTTGGCAGCATGACATAAAGAAGCTGTTGGCGGAGTCTCATGAATGCTGAGATGTGAAGGCTTCAACAGACAACGACCTGTGATACAATCTCACTAGTTTATCTAGTTGTTTCAAATCTGGTAAAACGTAGTCTGTTAATAGGTTATTTGCGAAGATATATTGCAGATTCATGTCCCAGGTTCTCAATCACATATTTGACCATTTATCTTTCAGCTTTTGATTTTCCATGTTTCTTCTAGTTAACAGGTTAAAGCTTTTACATCCAAAATTTCCAAGTAAAACTGCCCATCGTAGACAGTTCGAGATGTTTTGTTTTTGGTACTGTTGGTTGGTGTGTCCTTGGACCGGTAGGCCGGTAGCTATTGCCACATTTAGAAGGAAGCTAGTCACGCCACCATCCCCGAGCAGACAGCTTTTGCACCCATTTGGAGAGGGTTGGTTTGCTCGCTTGGATTGCACATAGTAATTACAATTGGTTTTCTTTATCATCGAAGAGAACATTAAACGTTTTAACATCAACACAGGCTCCTGTGGTCGCCAAATCTTCCCTTGGAAGGTTATAGTTTCAACAAAATGGGAAACCTCCTAATTGTTCCGAATATGGTAGTGCTTGGAACCACAAATCAACGACATTACTAGTGCCTCACAAATTTGGTTCATAGCTACGTAGCAAAAGGCCAGTTGCTTAATAAACCTCATTCTTCCATACATATGCAGCATATAATTTTGCAAATTGTGATTCAGAATTGGTTACAACTACAAACGGACTTTGATTTGATAGAAAGTTCCAGCCAAAAGCCAAAAGAATTTCTTGCTACAGATGAGTATCTTAACCCTCCACACTACTTGAAACTTCCTCAATTATGTTACCGAAATAACCCCCAGAATTACGGCTTTGTTACAGATTATGTTAGCACAAACTTGTTTACCCACCAGTGGGTGAACAAGAGTAGTAAAGTTACAATTCTCACAGATTCGATTCATTTACAACAACACATATATACAAAATTGGCATGTGTTTGTTGCAGCATATCTTCACCCGCGAGTCAAGTCGATGCCGGTGTGCGGATTTCTCAAATCAACTTGCCGCGAACCTGGCCAAAGGCCTGCTCCGGAAGGATTATAATTTTGAGTAGGCGGGGTGTTAGATGGTAGGGCCAATTTCTCATTATGCTGAGGCTCAGAATTCTCGTCGCTATTGGGACCAGCCACTTGCTTGTTCTTGGTCTTGGAGCCACCATAGACAAAACTACACAGCACAACCTGCAACAAAAATGAATTAGACCTTTGTGCTGCCATCTTCAAAGTGCATATATCCACATTTCTAGACTATAATCAGAATCTGATAAAAAGACGCCTCTCAGATCATCCCATGCTAGACAAGTGTGTTTCAATCACACAATCTTCCAACAAAAGATAGCCATCTTCAAAGTGCGTATATGCACAGATACTGCATATCACAACCTATGTACACGTGCAAACTACCACTCTTGCAAAGATGTGCAGGAAATATGGCATTAGCACTACTAGGAATGTTTCTGAGCAGTAAAGAAATTACCTGCACTGGAGTTGCGGCAATAAGCATTGCCACAGCACCACCAATGACATGACCATCAGGACTAGAAAGGGAAACACTTATACCCCCTGTTCGATTGCGTGGTCCACCATCCTCAGCAACCAAGTACGACCCTGACAAGCATAATATCTGGAAACGACCCTGCACAGCCATATAAACAATTGAGTCAAAAAGAGTGAAGCTAATTCTACAAAAATTGGACTAGGAAAAGTCAGTGCATTTTAGTGAGCAAGGCCATTCATGATATCAGTATTGACTACTATGATAGCAACTTTAGGCGGCCAATCTATCATAAAGACTATTTAATAAAGCAACAACGCATTCCCAGAAAAGAAATATAAACATTTTGAGCTGTTTCAGAAAGGATAAAAGAAAGAGAATAAAAATATGTTGCAACTCTTGGAGAAAAGGACTGAAGTAGACATTTGAAGCTATTTAAACCTGGATAGTATCTGAACTAATTACTGTCAAACAAAGTTTGTTCAACCTTCCTCTGACAAATAAACCAACCTTAAATATACTCATGCAATCCTAATGGCATTAGTCACACCACTTTTTATTATATTAGGTTCGGTCACTTCGAAGGATTGGCTACAGATCTTAACTACAGACCTGCCTAACCCAAAGGTAGATGAAGTCTCACAATCACCATAAACATGTCATGTTCTAACATTCCAATTATCTGATCAACTCACAATGACTTGCAGCAGCTATAGCATCACCCGTTAAACCATCAAACAACCACCTTCATTTTTTGCAATAAAACCCCACCATAACTAGAAATCGAATCGAATCCATGACAGTAGCACTTCATTTTTTGGCAACTCTACTGATTTAAGCTAATCAAGAACTGTCCAACCAATAATTTGTTTTAGTCACTTGACCACGTTCTCCTTAAAACAAAACTTAAACTACCTGAATACCAGCACAGACAAACACCCATATATTCCCTACACTATTAGCAACCCAGCTATTGCCAGACCAAACTGCACTCAAACCTTACAACTTTCAACAATTATCAGCACCGCTGCCTTATTTTGAAACTTCACACTTTGGACAACATATCCATACGTTCTGCCTCAGCCACTTTCCCAGATCTTGCTTAAGATATTCTCTTAGCTCTAGTTCTAATTCGTAGAAACTAACACTACAATGGTATTCTCATATTACACTGCTCAAACACCTACAATTCCCGATACCATTTTTTAAAAATCCTAGCAACATCTAACCCAAGCATGCAAGTATTACCTTCCCTGACTCAGATTTAAATCCCATTCCCCGACTCAAGTCGCAGACATACAATTTTATATCCAAACTAAGAATCTCCTCCAAATCATAAATATCACACCATAGCTTTAAAACCCAAACCTTAAACTCTTTCTGTTCCCTACCATCTTCCATACGTAGATAGATTCCCTGCCTCCTAGCCCTTCATTTGTCTCCTTTTCATTCTATTCCTTTGATTATTTCTGATTCTACTGGTATCCCAAAGGCCTTACTAGCACTTTGTATGCCATTGCTCTTCTGGCCCATATTTTTTTATAAGTAGCTAATTACTGCACTAGTTTCTCATCAGCTATTTTTGAAACTAAACAAAGTGTTCAAGTTATTAAAGAACAACAAAATTTGAAATGTAACTATAACCAACTACAAACTTGCACATCTACCCTGGACAGCTCTTTGCAATCATAAAAGTTACAACATTATGTAAACTGAACTACAGTTGCAACTTATGGTATTTGCAAGAAATATTTTAAACAAAAAGAAGGAAATCAGCAGCTTTGTATCCTAAATTTGAAATGGAAATTCTCACTAACTTTAATAAGACCAACATAGAAGGAAAGCCATCTAAAACGGAAGTCATTTGTATGCACCAACACGAGCAAAAATAAACACAGAATTGAGTGCTTCAACCTCAAACGTGACACTGACACCAGTAGATGCAGGCTGACGTAGAGTTACTGAAGATGCTGTACCACTTCCTGACAAAATGCATAGCGCCCTTGGTCTCTGTTGTGAAAACAACAATAATTTTGCTGCAATGTCCTACAAAGGCAAAATAACAAAGTATATTAATCATCGAAAATTAAGTTCAAGCCATTCAAAATAAAGGCTTCCACCGAGACCCAGACTCAACTGACGTGTGATCATACTTTTAGAGTAGGATGATATGTGTGTGCCCCTTTGCAATTGTATGTATGTGTAGTTTGTGGAATCCTAGTGATATAGTCAGTCCATTGATATGTGCTTGCAACAATCCCCATATTTACAAACTCAGCATGTTGAAAAACTCTAATGACATCTATGAAGCTTTACAGTAGAAACGGGTCAAGCATTATGCAAAACTTTAATAGCAGCATTCTTATTACCATGTGTTCATGATCCAGAAAACTCCAGCACAATTGATGTAAAAATTATTTGGATCAAGCTTCTAGTTAGTTATCTGAAGCAAGCATAATAGGCCTGGTAAAGCATTATTTTTTTTCCGATTTTGGTATCAATCTGCTTTCCTTTCCTTATGCATGAGAAAGAAAATTTCTGTACTTATGCAGATCTAATGCAGCTTTAAAGCCATAATTAAGCAAACAATAAACACTGACAACCTCTATGTGTTAACAGAAGGCTGCCAAACCAATAAATTGGAGCAACTGATCACAGAGGACAAAATTCTTCTGCATCATATTTTAGGTATTCAGTCATTTGAACTTATATAGCATACCTCTCCAGCTCCAATGGTGATAACATGGGGTGCAAAAGCCAGTCCAGCTGAAGTATTCATCCAGTCCCCTATAATAACAGTTTAACATTTCCAAGAAATAGTAAAAATTCATAGATCTCAAAGTACATGCAAAAACAGATGGTGATAATTACTTAATTACAGATGACATACTTCAGCTGATTCAGATGGGAAAACCTCAACTGGAAAAATACAAACATCTGACCAATAACTATCATAATAATAAGTCACATATATAAAACAAATCAGACACTAGAAGCCATAACTTTTTCTTCTGCATGCACCTCATTTTCACAACTCCGGTGCATATTTTGTAGATTCTTTTGCTAGTTAAGTTGTGGTAGTTAGTTAGTGGGCACCTAAAGGACATTACTCATAATTAAAAAAGGAAGGAAGCTTAGGAACATTAGCAGAATTGGCATGAATTGAACACCATTTATAGAAATGAAGAGAAACACTACTAAAGGCTAACAATAATGAGACACTATATGCTAGCCAACTAAATTTATAAAAGTAATAAAATTAGAATCATAAAATAAAAGTCAAGGCATAAAAAAAAAAAAAAAAAGGTTGTAGAAGTTGCACAGAGATTTACCAAGAGTAGCTAACTGTTGTTTCCTACCACTCCCAGGTGGCCGCCCTCTACTACGTTTTGGAGTGGGGCTGGTTGAACCTGGTCTAGGATTAGGTGTTGCAGACATGGGAGACAATCCCAGAGAAACCGGCCCATCAGGACCATACTTCCTGGGCCTCCCTCTTTTCTTCTTTACAGGCTCACCTGAAGGCACTCCAGGAGTGACATTCATGCTAATGCCATGATGAGGAAAATTGGGTCTTGAAGGCTCTACTGAGAATGTTGATCCTACAGAGCTGACCCTCACATTAGACTGAGGTTGAAGGACAGTGTTTGACATGTGCCTGAACCCAGGTGGAGTATGCAGTCCACCACCAGCCTGTGATCCAGGCATAGACCCACCAACCCCTCCCCTATGGATGTAGTATTGAGCTGACCCACCAGACAATCCCATGGCTTCTCTCCCATCCATGCATTTACTGAGAGACTTGTCACTAGAAAGCTTAAGTTTTTGTCACCTAAAGATTGTGTCTTGAAACCCGTTGGTCAATTATGCTAAGGATTGTAAAAAAAAACCACCCCACCACTAGGAGATTTAACGGAAAATGGAAATTTCAAAACAAAGGCTTCACGGAGGTTTTTATTCAAATGGGAAAATTTTCATAGCATTTTTTTTCAAAACCAAAAGAAGAGGGGAAGAAATCCCCTTCAGCCCTAAATCTTCAAAATACAGGAACGCAGTGAGCTTGTAAAACAAGGATTTTACAAGGGTTTTATTTTAAGTTTCAGAAAAAATCTAAAAACCCAGCAAAGTTTTGATCTTCAACCGGAAAAACAAGAAAGTGCGTGATGCCAAAGCTTGAACAGAACCACCCTCACAAACCCATAACAGAGAATACCTAGGAAAAACCAAAATGTAGAAAAATCGGGGGCTCGGGTAGCTACAGAAAA
The DNA here is from genome assembly GCF_902201215.1 of Prunus dulcis. Lineage (NCBI taxonomy): Eukaryota > Viridiplantae > Streptophyta > Magnoliopsida > Rosales > Rosaceae > Prunus > Prunus dulcis. The sequence goes on from NC_047654.1 coordinate 9,725,987, forward strand.
GCAAGAAAAACGACCTGGCAGCTCTTGAAGCACTGCCTCAAACACAATAGTGAGAACAAAACCCTAGATTTGAAATCTAGGGTTTTGACAAGGAAAATGCAGGAGGTGGAAGGGAAAAAAGAGGGAGGAAAAGACAAAGAAAGGGAAGGGGGGTTGGGGAGGAAAATGAATTGAAAATTTGAGCTTTTGAATTAAAGGTGTGAGTGTATAAGTGTCTTGTGTGTGTGTATGTGAACTGTGAACTGTGAACTGTGAACTACTCAAAGACCTTTTTCGCTTTTTTCTTTATTCTAAAATGTAGTGAGTGAGTGAAGGGGTGGGGTGTGGTGGGGTGTAAGTATCTCTGACCATACGAAAGGAAAGACTAATGGTATTGGACGACAGTGTGGGGCCTACCAAAGTACCAACCTAGATGTCCTTATCAGATCGCCCTTTCGTAGGGCACATGGCCTCTGAGAAAAACTTAGTTGTAACGGAATAATACTACTTAACCAATAATGTTATGTTACATAAAAGTATTATTCTGCATGTCATAATATTATTGAACGAGAATAATAAAATAGTGTCATTTCCGTTTCATAAAAGTTTTTCTCCTCCAGAGCCAATGGCCCCACATCTCTCTCTCATTCACACTCTCTCTGTCCTCTTTCTCTCTCTCTTTAATGACCCCTTTGGCCTGGTTTGGGTTACAGATTGCTAATCTGATGTAAACAGAGCTAGGACCCAAAAGCTATTTTATTTGAACTTTTGTTCTTCTTCTGTTTTCTTTTTGGTGAGAGAGAGTTGGAATTTGGTCATGGGCCAGTCTAAAATGGACAAACTAATCTGAAAAGATTATTATTAATATCATTTTGAAGAAACAACAAGAATGTTGAATCAATTTTACTGTTTATGACTATATTAAATGAAGTTTTGAATCAATTTTACTGTTTATGACTATATTAAATGAAGTTTCTCTTGTCTGAATTTTGGAAAAAGATGGGATTTGAAGTTACGATAAAAACAATGGCTGGAGATAGGGGAAAAAGGGCATGTGTTGGTGGTGCGTGTATTCAAAGGTAGGAAACGATGTCGTTTTCTTCTAATATGATTGTCTTGGTGGGTGAAATGAGCTGCCTGCTCTCAGTCTTTTTTGTGCTCATTAACGACTTTGAGACAAATGGGCATTATTGAGTCACGTAGTTGAAAACAAATCAAATGAGTGATTAGCGTGGTCAATAAAGAGTTGATTGTTGAATTATTGGCCTACAATCAAAAAGAAAAGAAAAGGAGAAAATGTTTTCAAACTAGGACTAGAGTAGGAACAAAAACCTGGCCCACCTTTTGATTACACTTACCAACATGTTGAATTGTTCATATTGTATTTCCAATTATCTTATTACCAAAAATGTGTTTTCAATTCAGGGGATTGCGATTTAATTTCATTTATAAAGTTTCCACACTTTCTTTCTCTTCTACTTCTTTTGCTTCTTTTAGGGGTGGTCATGATTCGATTGGGTCCAACTCTACCTCTAAATCGCCAACCGAATCAGAGCCACCTTAACAGTTCGAGTCTTACATCAAAAATGGCAACAACCAGAACAACAACAATGTGCTTGAAGCCCAATATGGCTTAAGAGAAGGGCTTGAAACTCGGTAATGAGACAATGAATGCATGAGGGGAATATGTTGTCCCTTGAAATAAAGCATGTGTGTTCCCACAATTTGTTCCTCCAAAGTTAAAGAAGAAGATAAAAAAAAGTTAAGCACACAGGTGCAGATAAATTCATGTTCAATTCACAAAGAAACGATCCACACATCAAAGGCTGGTCTCCTACAAAGTCACAGAGATTTTAAATTGTGAGGTATGAGAAGAACCTAAAATGTAAAATACAAGATCTGGTACACCAATGTACACAATTCAGGTTCCTTCGTATTCATTAACAGAAAGTGTTGTACAATACAAAGTCCGGAAGGACAAAACTGGTGTTATCGCCCAAGACCGCCATTATCTTCACCAAATAATTCATTCACATGAAGTTTGATCAGAGCTTCAATAGTTCAGTTAAGACCTGAGTTTGCTTTCCTGTAAGACTGAAGATTTTAGGACCTCACAAATTCAATTTTTTTTAGTGCAGTCACAATAAAATCACTGTGTCATGAACAAGTAAGAAAGTTTACCAAAGTTCTGAGCGGTTACAGACTTCTGCTTCCTATTAACATAATCCAGGTACCCCTGACAAATGAGAAAACATAAATTAATGCCAGCGTCCCAGACTTAGAAAACTGATTGAGAATAGTTAATAATTTCTTAAATGTTCTTCAGTATTATCTACTGAAACAACCAAAAACACATCATTTTTATCATTTTTATCTAGCATGACCTAGAGCGTATTATTGAATGCTATGTAACAAAAAAAATATATACACCATTACCTGGAGTATACCAACAGCAGCAAACTTGTCAATAATTGTCTTGGACGTAACTGGATGCAAATTCAAAGGCCTTAAGAGTAATTCCACATTCTGTGTGCAGTAAAATAAAATTTAAGATTCAAGATCACTGACAAAATAATGGAAACATATGTGCAAGTCGTAACAATAGCCTACACACTAGCTTTGCCAGTTCTATTTGATGTATTCTAACTCTTGAGTGTAAACTGGCTTTCTCCTGGCACTCAAAGTAAAAGCAAGAACTTTAACATTTGAAACAGAAAAATTACAAAACTTAATGGATACCAAATAAACCTTAGACACATCCAAGTTAGTCGAAGGTCCATACTGATGAACTAATAACATCAGCATGTGATTACATCTTCTGCTACACATGTCAGAATCATCATATTACCAGACTCGATAATTTTCCAAGCCTATCTGCACTAACCTTTGATGTAAAGCCCTCATCCCAATACGTATATTTTAAGCCTTCAAGTTTTCTTGTCGCAGAGAGGTCATCAATGAAAAGCTTCACTTGGACAGCCTAAACAAAGATGAGCAAATCATTATCAGAAAGAAGATGAGAGTCCATATGGACAACTCAGGTTAAGATACACACATCAGGACTGCGTCTCTGTCTGTCGAAAGGGTATCCAACAATGAAGCCCTCCAGAGAAAGTTCAGAGATCTGCACATAAAACCAAAGCAATTATGACTCTGACTCGGAAATGAAGGATCAAAGTGTAGAAAACAGTTTACATCATTGAGGTACTATCATGTATGATTTGAAATGTATACAGGCTCGGTGCTATGCCACTTGTAATCTAAGGATAATTGAACACTTGGGTAGGGCCGGGAGAATCACAACTCTAAGAACCAATCATGAAAAAAGAAGAAATACATATCGACATTTTTTATGCTGCAATGATGCAGAGGAAAATTCCTAGATTTCGCTCTGAAAATAACTTCAATAATTTTGAAAATGCATTATAATATGATGATGTCTTCAGTCATATATGGCAAGACCCAGACAGAGGAAAGCAATGGAAGGCATTCGGCCAATTGGCCTTAGGAATGAGGAAGTAAGGGGGATAATGCCATGGCTGAAATATATAGGTGTCTTTGACAAAATCAAAAGCCTTTTAACACCCCGTATGAGCCGTATCATAACCAAGACCACATTGCCAGATGCAAAGTCAAATAAACAAATGGTCATGATTATTAGAAGCAGTTGCCACTGTGTTACTTCAATTGTCAAACCCGCACAACCAATATTCAATTTCAATCTGTGAATTAATATTGAATCCCCAGAAGAAGAAAAAAGAACCCAATAGTTGTTTTTTTTAAGCTTAACCCAATAATTGTTTTAGGCACCTTCAAAGAACATTGCTAAAATAAATATTAAAAAAAACAAAACTTTAGAAAATGAACAACAAACTCACCAAACTCTGAAAATCATCGGCCATCATATCAAGTGTTGATTTCTTCCGAAGCAGAACGCTGCGGAGCATCGAATATTAACACACTCAACTTTAGTTCCGAAGCATAATTTGAAGACTGAGCATGTAAAAGAAGAATTCAATTGATTACCTTAAAGGTGAAGCAATCTTGTTATGAATGTCTGAAACAGCTACGCCGACGTACTTGTCGCCGACGTCCAAACCAAGCAAACGCCCACGTTCGAGAGCATTGCCCCTAACCAAGTCTTGGAACAAGCTCAAAGGCTTTACGTACCTCATCTAATCGTATGCGGCTTCGTCAAAATATGATATTTCATTGAAGCATTTCGTCGAACAGTTGGTTGTCGACTGATTAAGTGGCAGCCTCCGCTCTCTGTGACAGTATGGGTCGGACCGGAACCGAAAGAGAGATTGGGCCATGAGGCTGGACTTATAATCAGTATCCTAGCCCAACCCATCAACAAAGTCGCAAATTTTTATCGACGCTCTAAAAAATATCATGTAATCATCCCTTACGGATTTACAATCAAATTTATATGCACTGCTAGAATCCTATCCAAAAATAGATAGACGAACATAATCTTATTGATCGATCGTTCATCAAATTGAGACATTTGAGTTATCCATGCATCGAAAAAATAGACGAATACAATGCTTTGAGACGTTTGAGTTATCAATGATCCAAAAAATAGACGAAAACAATGTTTTCAATAAATTGATTAAATAATGCATGATTTGGCAAATTTCATAATAGAGACGCCGAGTATATGTTTTGATTTTGATAGAAATATAGTATTTATACGAGAGGATATTGAAAAATCAAGTTGCCTTTCTTTATGGGAAAATTACTTAAAATCAAGTTTAGTTGTCTGCTTTTCTGCTTGCAAAATAATATATAATCGTTTTATGTTCTCTTTTTTTGTATGTTATGAAGTAAAAACAAGTTCAACTTACGCCAACATATCATCCTGTACCATTACCACATGCAACTCAAAGTTGCATTTTATAATTCAGAAGGAAAACAAGTTATAAGACGACTCCATGGCTGATCAAAAGCTCATTATTGCAGTAAAAAATTATCAGAATTCCAAACGCTGCAAAAGGATGGCAAAAGAAAATTTTACCAATCATTATAGCTTAAGAAATTAGGGCTACCATCTGTCCAAAATTAAAAATTAAAAATTAGGGCTATCTACTTGAGCTGAAGCAATAAGAATCAATTGAATAAATTAAATGATTGCTAACAATCAATTTTTCATGTTGTTATTGTTGCAAATGAGAAAATAGAGAGAGACTTTCAAGCTCGGCACGTCTTTTGGCCGCCCTTCTAAAAGGTTTCCGATTTCGCCACCATAAACGCTCTATCCCACCAGAACACCTAAAAAGATTGCTGGGATCTGTAATTGCACACATCTTTTGTTTTAGATCAGACTCTACTTTCTTTAGGTTCGTCCTGCACTTTGTGTGTGTGGGCGAGGGCGTTTTAGGCTCTACAAATTTGGCATCAGTACATCTGCCAAAGCATTTTGGGAAACCGAGTTACTGAAAAAAGGCACAGCAGTAATCAAAATAGGATGAAATATATTTTATAGGGACCAAACTGACCTCTCATGATCCACCCCCGATGCTGTAGAGAACACTTCAGTCTCTTGTGCTCGAGGCTCGCATGCAGGGCAAATGTAAACCTCTGGTGCGGAATGTAATTTAAGGCAATCAAAGTGATACCACTCATCACATTGGTCACATGCAATCATCGCCCGCTGATCATACGGCTTTCGACATATGCAATAAAGCATACTCCGAGTTTTCAATAACTGCACAAGTAAGCACAATTGTTTTTCTGGGGGGTCAGAGACCAAAGCACAAAAGGTTAACAAAAGGCCAAGGCACCCAACTAAGATAAGGACCGATTGTGTTACCTTAAGTTCCTTCTCCATACGAACAGGCAAGTTTTCACCCTCCAAAACAAGTTCAAAAACTTTACCCAGTGGTAGAGCCCCAGAATCTGCAGCTACCTGTGCACAGAAAAATGATGTCAAGTAATAGAAAGGGCATAGAGAGAGAGTGAGAGAGAGATCATATTATCAATGCTCTGAACCTTCTTAGCATTATCTGCCCACTGCAAGCCAATACACTTCACTTCTGTAAGTTTCTGCCTATAGTAATCTCCAGGTGGAATATTCAAGGCAGCTCCCTACACAAAGCAAACCATATGCAACATCTTGAGCACACTAAATCAAGAGATGCATAATCCATTAACACAAACTAAAGCATAAAATAGAGGTTATTCTTTCCCACTAAAGTGCCTTTCCTTGATAAAGGTTGCTCTTGCAGGAAAATCAAGAGTGAACTTGCACCAGAACATTTATGAGCTTTTTCTTTTTCTTCTTTAGTTTATTAAAGCAAATGAAACTCTCTAGCCATTTCTTGGTATTCAGTATTTGTACACAAGTATAGAAACACTCGATCTAATAACCAATAGTTGGAACATAAACATACCACCATTTAGATTAAAGAATTTATCAGAATGGACTGAGAAATTGTTGTGCAAAAAATCCATCTTGAGACCATAGAATGCACTTTAAATTCAACTAATACCAGCAGCACATACCTCTTTTAAATGCTGCTGAATCTGTTGGATTGTGGGCTTTTGTGAACCCTCCAGTGACTTATTGACTTTGACTTTCCATGAGTATCTTGATAACACCAACATAAGGTTGCAATCGCCTTCATGATCATGTACACCTTCCATTTCTCTGGCCTGTATAACAAAAACAATTTCAATGATGAAGACATGCCAACTTCTGCCTACATCGTGGTTATTCCCATCATGAGACTATACTAAGACTGGCTACTTTCGAATCCTTTAAAAGATATGTAGCTATACTTGTATTATAAAATATTGCAAAACCCATGAGGAAGAGGAGGTGATGGTCCATCATACTAAGAAAAGAATTCAATACTACAACAAAATGCTCCTTAAGATACCTTTAAAGCTGTGCTTAGTTTTCCAAAGATGACACTCAGATCTTTATCAGAATAAGCTAATGCAAAATCCACTATTTCTTTCAAGCGGGATTTGCATGCCAGAGCTTTCTTCATGACTTCTTTCAGTACCTCGTTTTCTTCAATACTGTAAATACAAATCATAATAAATCCCAAAACTTGAAGATCAATGCATTACTAAACAAGAGTTACTTCAAGAAGAGCAAGTATAGCACACTTAATTACCAAGCACAGAAATCTTCTTCACCGGATATATGTTCAATAATTTTTTGCAGTTCTGGACGCATCCCTCCAAATTTCTATACCATGTAAAAAGAATCTTATTAAAGATATTACCGATACAAGCTTCCTTACAAAAAAACACAAAACAACTTAATACATACCAGACTGCCTCCATTTTGAGAAGTTGTTCCACATTCCAGATATCGGCAACAAGGGCATACAAACTTTGCATGTTTTGCATCTACTATGGAAGTTCCTAGACACCGCCCATGGTAGCTGTTCATATGAAATATTTCAAGTTAAAACTTATAACAGAGAGGGGAAAGAATCTACAGGAATTGTGTTTCTTGCTTGAAATTCTTCACAGGAAAACAACAAAGTACTAATAATAAAGTACTAATAAAGATTGATGCGCAAAATTGAGATTGAGATATCAACCCACTGTGAAAACAATAAAGTACCAATAACAACATTCAAAGGTGAAGGACCTGCAAAACTTTGAAATAGCAATAAATACCTTACCAGTCCTTGCACGAAGAACAAGTAAGAAATTCCTGATCCAGAGAACCACTGGAGCAGCACGCATAATAACCACTCTCTTTCAAGCCATGGGGCTTATCATATATGTGCAAAGATATATCTAGAGTCTGACTCATCTGTGAATTAATAGAAAAGATTTCAAAGTATCTGAGATGGTGCTAGAAGGAAAACATTGCAATCAGATGTAACATATTTGAAAGAGTTTTAGTTTGAAACCTTTTCTAGAGCACCAAGCAATGAATCCTCATCTTCAATTAGACTCTTGACAATATCCATGCACTGTCGTTTCCAACTCTCAACCCTTCCAACTTCAGATATGATCAAATCTAGTTCTGTGCAACTGAAAGCAACAGAAACTCCAAGTTCCTGAATGTGATTGAATCATATTAGGCATTTGGCCAGGAAGTTATGCCAATTACATAATTGAGTGCAATTATCAATCAATAATACAAGAAGAAAAAGCAGCCAAAAGCTCTGCAAGGTTTGCCAAGCCCAAAGTGTTGTAGACTTCAACAATCATAAAAGTCATCATTTATAATCAATCATCAAATATGCTGAGAACATTAGACATACAAAGCACGACAGTTATTCACAGTTGTTGCATTTAAAAAAAAGCATAAATGCAGAACTGCAAGATGCAACTAGCTACCCAGTAACTAGTAAGAGTCTAATCTAAAGGTAAACACCCTATATAATAATCACCCACCAACTAATTCAAAATAACCTAAAAATTAAGAGTCATCTCGGCGCATGCAGTGCATGTGTAGGAGGGCTAATCATAAAGAGAACAATATCAAACTTAGTGATTTCTGAAGCACTAAAGAATGTACAAGCAAACGAATTGACATCATACCTTTAGCTGTAACATTAGTGACCAAGATCGTTCCCCCGGCCTTAAACTGAAAAGTTGATGCACTTGCTCAAGCCAACACCTACAATACAGTTAAATGACTTGCAATAAATCTTCATGGTGATGAAAGAGAAAGGTCTTTAAAATTAAAAAAATTATGTATTTTTAACCCCCACATTGAGAAACTTATAACCAAAAGTTTAGTTTTTTTCAACCCCCAGACTGTTACATGCTTATTGCTGAGTTCAATGGTTTATGTTTCCCCCATACTGATCAAATGGACTAAAAGTAAAAGCAAAGCACTTCACCTAAAGAGATCATAATATGATATGACCAGACAACACGCCCCTGACTCAAGCAGAACTCTGAAGTTCTAGAATATAAGTTTTGAGAACCAATTAATTCCAAATGTTCTCTTTCCCTCAACTTGATAATTAAACATCACAACATTGCTTAAGACATAAGATCAACAAATCAAATACATATTGAACCACTAAAAGCAAAACTGAACTAGTTATTTCTATCAGTCTTTAGTAGAACCAATAAAATGTTACCAAATAAATATGAAACAAGTTTCGAAAATAAGCAAACAATGAATTCGTCAAACAATTATATCAAACAAACTGCAGCCTCACTTGTGTTTCTGAATGGCACTTTCAACTTGACCAAACATCAAAGGGAAGGAAACACTAAGACTCTGCAACAGAAGATGATATAGTTTAGTAAGACTTGGACAAGTACGAAAGTATCCATGTATTGAGTTCAACTGAATATATAAGAATATAAATATGAAAAGACAACAAAAAGAACGAAGATAGCACCTGAGAATTAGAAAGAACTTCTTCAGCTTCACTTAACTTGCATCTTCCAAAATTGCATGATGCAGAAATAACCTTTGTAGCATGCTTAAGCCATTTGACCCCATCAACCAATGAGCACCACAGTGCACTGGAGGCATATGTACCGCATGAATTTTCTACACCATTCATCAAACCATCCACATCCTACAAGGAAAATGACAAGTCTCTGTAAACTTTGACATACAGAAGAAAGAAAAATAAATTTTGATTATACAATTAAAACACGGCACACCAGAGAATTTAAAAAAAAAAAAAAAAAACTTCAAACCTACTGCCTGCAGGTGGCACGCATGTCATTCCACCATAAGTACCAAGGTGGCATTAGAATCACGGATTTTTTTATTTTATTTTTTTGAAGTTGGTCAACACAATATGTATTTACTTTTGCTTAGCAACTTGTGTCTTGTAATTATATTCATTTTAATTGCCTTGGTACTAAAAGTATAGTTGATCGCTTGATTGTGTTGGTTGGGACTTGGAGAGTCATTCATTTAGGGGTCATTTGGTTATCTCCCGTTTTGAAGAAGAAAAACCATAAAGAGATGCGAGAAAAAAATAGAAAGATAGGAAACTGAATACAAAAACCTCAAGCTCAAAACCAATTACATTTTTAGATACTCTACATGGCAAAAATTTTGCGACCAAAAGGATTATGAATTTCAAGCACTTTGAAGATGGCTAGATGTTAGTAGTGAGCATGGAAGTGGGGAATAATAATGAGTCTGGTGAGAACTCTTCCAGCAGTCTTAAGTTGAGTTCGGTAAGAAATGTATGGGAAAAGTGGTTCTCCAAGCCACAACTAAAAGTTAAGCATCATATTAACTTAATTCAGGTAGGTAAGATATAGAGAACTCATGAAAAGTTGAGCACAGTCATGACATAAAACTTGGTTATTGCTGGATTTAAAAGTATCACCTCAAAAGAAGGAGCACCCAAGCAGAAAGAAAGTGCCTTCTTACACCATTGCAGCATAGAACACACATCCTTAAGTTTTGCAAGCTCGTCAAAGTCAAAAGCAAGTGATAAACCAGTGTTCTCCATGGATTCTATTCTTTTAACTAGACTTTCAATCTTGGAAATAAGACTATCTCTTATTCCATCACCACTGATCCTCATATCAAATAGGCAGCTTATATCTTGCAGTAGAGAGAAAGCATCATGCTTCCATTCCTCACAGTTCATTAGAACAGTCTCAAGCATCGTTTTTTCTTTCAAGGATACATTTATACACTTTGACTCTGAAACTAATTCCTGCAACATCAAAGCATATTGTCACCTGTGGGTCTATTGATCTTTAGCAAAGAAAACATACAGGAGATGTCGAGAACCTTCAAGGTGTCAACATTCAGCAAAGAACTTGACGCAGGTACCAAAGGAGAACAAGTCACCAAAAATGGCTCTGAGCTCCTCAACCAGGCCATAGCTTTTGATAGTGTATCCTTGACATCAAGAAGAGAAGGTAAATTCACATATATGTCTTCCGAACTCCTACAACATTCAAACTTGATAATTAGAAACAAAAAATGAACTTATCCACAAACCCCAAATGCTAAAAAAGGACATGTAGAGCATGTAAAGGACCTAATAACATCCTCAAAGTCAGATATATGGGCCTCATGTGCAAGAATATATTTTGCTCTTTCCTCCCATTGCAAGGCAGCATCCAGTACTTTCGACATATCAACGAATAACTTCTCTCCCTCTATATGTAACCTGAAATAGAAACACCAAGAACATAGGCATCATACAATCCACTGCATTTAGTCTCCAACTTGTAAAAGGCATCAAGGTAAAGAAGCATACACTGCTGCCTCCATTATCACTTCTTGAATGAAGTCCAGAGACAATTTAGTATCTCGCATCTGCATGTATTTCATGTAAATTATGTAATTTGAGTGTCTAATTTGAAGTTCAGGCACAAAAAACAAAAAAAAAAAGTGAAAAAGAAAATCAGGGGAGAAGGAGGGGGGAGCGAGGGAGATGAAAGACACTAATAGTAACTTACCCTCAGCGCCTTTTCCCTGCACCGAGCCTTCTTCAACTCACACTCTACTAAAGACAACTGATCAACTGATAAAAACAAACCTAATGTCAGAAATAATAGAATATTTCCTTATATCCCTACTGAAAAAAGTTAATATATGCCAGAACCTTTAATTCTCAAAGATGCTCCATCTTTTAGAATAAGCATTAGCTCATCAACTGCATTATTTTGATCCTCCCTTCCATGACTGCTCACAAGAACAGCATCAAAACGAGAAATCCAAGAAACTGCATCAGTGTGGTACTGACTCAGAAGCTTCAGCTCTGGTATGTTAACAGTAAAACCATCCAGCTCTTGAAGAAGCACCTCAACGTCCTGCAGAAACCTTATCTCCATAAGTACAAGTACTTGAATATCACACAAATGATTGGAGTAACCTATTAACCATATGGCTAACCTTAAGGCTAATATGATCCTTCAAAATTTCACCACATTGCACACGACATGATTCAGCCTTCTCTAATAGATCTGAAAGCTTTTCTACATCTGGGAGTTGAACTTGGAGCTCCGAACTCTGTTTATTAGAATCAAATTTATCATCCCAACCACCAAAGACATTACACAATCGCAATCTAAATTCTAAAATAATAAAAATAAAAAAATAACTTCAATTTTCAAATAAGTAATAAAAATGAAACATAATATATATAAATATAAAAAAACTGCATGTAATAGTCATCATTACCTCCAATTTCAACTTGTAAACAACATCAACGTCAATTGCAGCAGGACGTTTTTCTGAGATGCAATTTCTTATGCCTTCCATCAAGACCTGAGGCAATAATGAAGCCAGACTATAAATAGTTTTCCATATAACTGAGAAAATCTACTAAAAATACTTTATAGCGGCTATATTATTGTGAACTCATGATACGCAAAAGCGTATCAGGCAGGCTTTACTATAATTGGAGTCTGAATAAAGTAAACTACCTTTGCTGATGAAATTCTTTGTAGTAAGTTTTCACTTTCCTTCACATATATTGGAAACTCACAGGCTCTGGAGTACAGCAATTCCAACTCAGATATCTGGAGTGACGATTGTAAACAACAAACTCTTATCAATTATAAATAAGTAAATGAGATATCATAATATAATTGAATAGTGCTGTCAATGTACAGAAGATATCAGACTCTCTGCACAATTTCTTCACGTCCAGGTTTGACCAAAAAAGAAAACTGAATCTTTAAAATACTGTTAAATGAAATATTCAGAGAATAGAGCAAGCAATAGAAATACCTTTGGGCATGATGACATAGCAGACTCAATGTCCTGTATCAACCCCCTTGCCTGTTCAGCATAATTCTGTATAAAATAATCACAGCCCTGGTAAGAGTCTTAGTTGGCAGGCCAAGGATAAGCACATTATTACAATTACAACCACTCACAAAACTGTAACCTTCAAATTAAGATGACCAGGCTCGTAACAGGACACCGCATCAAAACTCAGCAACTCATTAATATATTCCAAATGAGCTCTCTCTATACCGTTGCCACAATGAGACGACCAAGTTTCAATTTTAGATAGACAATCTCTTACACCTTCAGCCCATTTCTGAGATCGAATCAAATTTTTTGCCATTTCCCGCACCTATATTCCAAAGTAAAAGGAGATAAGCATCATTCTGCTAGGTGAAACTTCAAAAGTAACAGAAGAAAAAATCAGTTAAACACTCACAGGATTCATCTCAGAACCAGCCCAAAGAAATTGTTCAGCCTCCTTTAATACAGAAACATACTCATCTCTCGAAAACGGACCCTGAGAAATCTTACACGAGCGCAAAAGCCATTTTTCTGCAAGTTGAGAAAAAGTAGAATGGCCCCCTTTGACCTACATGCATTACATGGTCTCAGAAGACTAAATTGCAGTCTAAAAAATCCACATACAAAAACATGGGCACCACATTTGTTGAATAAAAACAATCATACTGAGCTGGTTCAGGAAAAAACATGGATTAAAATTAAAAACCAAAAGGATATCATAAACTATTAGCAGAACATTATTGATTAGTGGAGATAAAGAAGTCAACCTTTTTTTTCAAAGCAGTCGGTTCATCAGGGCATGAGATTTGCCTTCTTAAAGTCCTACTTTCTGTTGTCTCCTCGAAACAATGTTTATCCATTGCAAGCACCAAGTCATGCAACTCTCCCAGTGTATGACGGTATAGAAGACGAAGTCTTCTGGATTTGCATTCACAAAGGTGTTCCCAATGCTGCATAAAAGGCAAGTATGTTCAGTCAATTGAGAAGAAAGCACATGAGTAGCACCAAGCTTGCAAAAAGGAAAGACCAAGTTTAAGAGAGACTTCCAACCATGTTCATAACTTGATTTTCATAATAATCATAATAATTTAGCAAGTACTAAGAGAGAATTCTTAAGAATGACAAGAAAACATGATCATAAACAGCAGGTTCTAGAGAGCAGATAATGGATATCAACTGTAAAACACATAATGAGGTACAGAAAACAGTTGGACCCAATACCCCCAGAAAATGAGGAAATCTAGTTACAAATATCATCAACATCTTTGTTTGGATGTTAAAAGATTAAAGAACCACAAGCATGTATAATATTATATTATACTTTATTTAAAGTTAATCAAAGTTCCAAAAAGAAAACCCTTTGCAATTGGTTTGGTAAAAAGGACAGTAGATGGAAAAGTGAGGGGATGAACTGCCCCTCTGAGCCCACCAAACTTCAGCAGTCCAATTATGGGCGCATAGGGGAAGGGAGAGGGGGGAAAAATTTTGGTTTTACCCTCTTGTCCTCAATCCACCTATTTAAACGAGGGTATATTGTAAAATTATATTTTTATTATTTCATTCCTTTCTGCTAAACAAGAGAAGGGAAATTATGTATCTCTGCTTTCCTTCCTTTATCCCTTCCTCATGATGAATCCTCTCCATCCTTCTTACCAAACACAGTGTTACTGAAAATTGAAGAGTAATCTTTGTTGATCTGTCATTTCATCATCCCAACCAACTTAAAACTATTGTACAGACATGCTCTTACCTTTATCCATTCTAACTTTTCTTAAAGTAAGATCCCATGCAAGGTTTATATGCAGGGATTATGAACACAACTTATGGCCACACTGTATTTGCATAAATTAATTCTAAACAGAGTCTGAGAATCGCATACCTCCAGACATACAGATGCGGATGGCCTACAACGACAAACGACAGCAGAAAGATAAAGATATTGTTTGCATATAATGCATGTAGGATCCTACAAAAACAGCAGGAAATATCATTATCATATGAAGATTACCAAATTTTCACCATGCTATGCCCAAAAACTAGGTCTGATTGCATTATGGGAAATACCTCTTCGGTACCAACATATTCAGGGCATTTCCTAGAGGACATAAGAGATGATTTGATGATCCCTTTTCTCCAAAGGCGCTCCCTCCAGGTTTTTTCCTTGCTGTAAACTCTTGTCAATTCTTTCTTCAAATAAGGTGTTACTCTGCTGTCACAGTCACTCTGCATAAACCAAAAACAAGATTAAGTGCATGAAATGTCCGAGTCACTTAGGTGACTGGAGCATTGATGTAGAACGAACTTAAAAGGGAGGCAGCAAGCAATTAATAGCAAATTTATACAATGATGACAAAAGGAAACTACTCTGCAGCATTTCTATGACTGAATGCCACATAAGAAAAGAATTTCAAGCGGAAAACAAAACCATTTGATAATAAAACATGAAAATGCTTTCTATCAAAGTACATTGAAAATGTAGGCTAAGGTATCCCATGGACTATCTAACAAACATTATTATGCCTTCAAAACACATTATTACAGTACCCAAGGGATACTCCAAAATATTATAGCTGCAAAGGACTGCAAACTTTTATGAGTTCTTTCTGAAGATTAACATCAACCTACACACTATAGCCTGTGATAGCATCAAATTTAAAATTTTAACATACAATGATATACAAATAGATCTAAAATAAAGGTTCTTGGTCACAAATTTCATCGGCAAGCAAACAGACCTTGCATTTGTCTTCTAATATTTATTGCTACGTTATATAATATAAAGTTAAAAACATGGAAAAGTATCTGTATTGACACAAATTTCATCGGCAAGCAAACAGACCTTGCATTTATCTTGTATTATTTATTGCTACGTTATATAATATATAGTTAAAAAGTTGTACAACTGAACATGGAAAAGTATATTTGTATTGACACAGATCTGAGAGTATCGTAAACTGAATCACACTGGCCCCAAAGGCCGTTGTTTCTAGAAAAAAGACAAAAAACATCAAGGAAATATTGGTAATATTAATCAAACAATGGATTTTGACACACTAGTTTCAGGCTTTGTTGTTTGCACGGGTATAGAGAAACATTGGATCTTCAAGTCCTTTTACTCTTAGCAAGTATCATTTGAATTCTACATGAACCTAAAAGCAAATTTTCTTGTGAGATAACTAATAACCTTGGCTACCACGCAAACAAGCTCCTCGTGAGACAGAACAGCAGTTTTGCGATAAAGCTGATACAGCCCTGCTCCAAACCCACCATGAGGTAGCCAGTCCGCAGGAGCAAAATTGACAGCTTCTGCACAATTCAAACCTGAAAAGGCCAAAGCCAAAGTGTTATTCCTGCATATTAAATTAACTGTACACTATGTCAACTGATCACTATCTGGCATACCGAGATTAAAACCTCCATGGTAAGATCTGGGGAAGGTGATGACAAAATTGCCAGGCTCCTAGCAGAGAGCAAGTACGAATATTACCATATCAGGATGGAAAACAATAAATCATCAACAGTTACTAAAAATACAATGAACAATTTAACATACATATCTATATAATTAAAGTTGAAAGGAGAACTGTAAATACTGTTTTGCACATACTTAAAGATTGCCAAAATTGGCAGGGATATTATATTTTGGTTCATACAACCTGAAGCCACAATGCCTAATTGTAACTTCTGTAGCAATGCAAAGAAATCAATAACCTTACAAGCTCTTAATTCAAAAGTCTATATAGGACCTCACCACTTTTCGTTGAAAAAAAAGGGGGAGGGCAAAAACAAAGGAAATCTCTAGCAATATTCTTTCTTAATAAGTAAAATATCTACCCACATGAAAACCATGAAGGTTTTCAATTGTTTCCCCCTTCATATCCTTCTGTGAGAAGAACTGAGATTAGCAATGTTTATTAAACTTCTGTAGTATTTTTTTGTTAATCAAGGAGAAAAGGTTTCATTAACTGAGGATATAGAATACAAAATGCTCAAACCTGTAATACACTATATACAGGAACTCCATTCTCTTGCAAAACAGATGGATTTAACATGGTGACGAGCTGAAAGAGCAAATCAGGTTGCGCATCAAAAAGATCAGGAAGACTGTTACGCATCACCTACAGAAAGCAAGTCAAAATATGTTCACGGTTCAGCATCAGAAAGAAACAACTATTTCGATGGCACATGAAGAACCAACGGAAACAATGGTGATACATTAATCATAAGAGAGCTGTGCAAGTAATGAAAGGTACCTTCTCAAATGCACTAGCTTCACTACCAGGGACACTGTACCAACATTTTGGCTCTCCCCTGAGAACAAAATAAAGGAACTAAATACAAATTTTGAATAAAGCTAAAGTTGAAATCATCCACCATCAGTTCAAGTAAAGGGGAAAATATCTTATTGCTAAAAGTGAAATGTCAATTTGAAAGATGCCATGCCAGAAACCTTTTTAATAAAAGCATCAATAGATTGTCATGAAGAATAGGAAAAAACTGATCCATCATGGAGAGACACCAAAAAGATTTCCTACCATTTTCTTTCAGATTTTTTTAAAGAAAAGTTGTGAGTTATGCAAAAGTCTTAACGTATTCAAACAGCTCAAAGCCACATAAGTCATAACCATATATAGAACTTCAACTGTGAAATACTAAATTTGCAAAACTAGTGAAACAATTAAATGTCTTTGCCAAGAGATACAAAATTATTTTTTACTCAATCAGTGAACTAACAATAAAAACGATGATAGTGTCATTATCACCCTAAGACAACCACAATGATACTAGGACATAGCCGAGGTTAGATGATTGTTTCATTATTCATATAATTGTAATAAATAAAAAATGTTATTTTGTCCGTCAGAAGTGCTTTAATGCAATAACAATTTCACCAAGGAATCTACACTAATGTTGATTGTATGCTACACTGGGAATAATTATAGCTAAAAAATTACTTCCAAAGGTGTACATAAAATGTAAGTGCTGCACATATGTTTCCCAAAAACGTCTCTTGTCCTCTCTGTGGTTATATCCTACAAGAGTTTTTTTTCTTCTCTTTTTTGTGTTCTGTGTGGGGAAGAAGGTCTACTCGTCTTCCCTTCTTTTTTTGTATTTTTTTTTTTTCTTCTTATTATAAGCTCTTGCATATCATGTGGTGACCCCACATAACTTGCTCTCAATCACACACACACAAACCACAAGCTGTTGACATCTCATCTTGCTCCACATAATGTGGACATCTTTACAACTCAAGGCCACTAATAAGCAATTTACTTGGATAATTTATTATGCATCTGAAGCCAAAATTGTCTCAAGTCAAATATAATAATTAAAGGAATGAGATACAAAGATATACATACCAGTGCAAATAATTCATCGAGTAAAAACAATGATCTTCAAAATGCCAACAAAAAGATGAGAACAGCATCCCAACATACAGCCAAGGCACCATAACACCAGCAATGTTATGATGAACAGTTCTAAGCACTGACCCTTTCAACTTGGGCAAGTTATTCAGATTCCATGGGCTACCACAGTATTCATCCCATATCTTGGCCTCAACTGACTCTGGTCTCTGATCATTTCCACGTGGAAAACCGCTCCCATAAATAGAAGTGTCCAAGTCGCTGCCATACATAACTTCAACCTCACCAATGGAACCCTCCACAATTTCCCAAAACTTTTTCTCTATTTGAACCCGTGATGCAGATCCTGACCCAAACCATTTCCTCTTCGATCGATTTGCCACACGCCTAAAAACTTCCAGCGAGAAACGCTTACCAGGCACAAAACCAAAACTATCTTTGTCAGAATTCAAGCAATCCAAACAATACCAATTCCCAGGTGGGACCTGTTTCAATGGTGGAGAGAGGCAATGAATGTGCCACCCCTTATTGCACCTGTCACACAAAAGCATCACTTCGCCGTGCAACCCACTTCTGCATTGTTCGCATATCTGATCATGCTCCTCATCCTCCTTCTCTACCTTACAGACCTTAACTTTCTCACCCTCATTATTGGTTCGCCTCCTTTTGGAGCTGGAACATTCAACATTTTGTTCACTCCTCTTCTCCTCATGCATACCCCTTTTACGACTCCTAACCACCTCTTTGTTCAGCTTATTATAATACTTTTCATAATCATGTAAATGGTCTCGATACAATTGACACAGTACATGCTTCGAACACTCCGAAATCTTTCTCGCTGGCCTCACAAAACGAGCAACCTCGCCCCACTTCTTCCCCTTCACAACCTTATCATACCCTCCATACCGCTTCACAGCATTAAACAACTTACACAAATCCAACTCCTCCCCTTCAAAAACCACCTTCTTCCTCAACTTCTTCCCACAATGGTCCTCCAAGAACCTATTGTACTCCAACTCAAAAGTCTTGGAATCACACGAAGCAGGCCGTACCTGCAACTGATGAATGGCTTGCGTTTTCGTGGGGAATGTGAATGAATCCAAATCCAAAGCAAATGGGGGTTTCCAGTTCTTGGGTGGAACTATCCTACAAATCCCATATAACTCAGCCTCTGGCCTGATCTTATATATATACTCCAAAGGGTCTCTAAATTCATCCTCAGTAGGATAATATACAGGTGCAGAAGGTATATTCAATGATCCAGATGCTGAAACACTCAAATTTGGACCTACCACTCCCTTCTCCACAGCCCTAGGTCTTCCTTTCCCCATTAACACCGCTCCACATACACACACAACCTATGCATACACCATACATATAACTACCTACATAAAATTAAATTAAACCTCGCAGTACTAAAAGTATCAAACAGGAAAGGTTTCTAGGGTTTTGCAGAGCGTACCTTTTGAAGATAAATAGACAGTAAAGAGTGGGAGAGAGAGAGAGGGTGTGGTTCTGAGCTTTCTCTCTCTTAATAGCAATTGCTGCGTTTCGTGGTCTTGGTCGTGAAAAGAATGCGAGGGGAAGTTTACGTATTAGGGCCTAAAAATGGTCAAATTTACGAAAATGGCAACGCCCTTTTTCAAGCATCGAAAATGGTTTTCTCGTTATTAGATTTTTGCTTTCTTCTTTAACTTGGCCGTATGTTTCGTCGTTATTGTGTTTGTCTCGTTTGGTCATTTTCGCCGTTTGCATCGAAGAGAGGATTCCTTTGGGAATCTTCACGCGCAACGGGATGGGACGGCTGAGAGTGTGGCAGGGGTTTAATTAACGGTCCCGATTTAGTCGTTTGTTTTGCCCTGCGTTGAAAGCGTGTTGGTCGCACGTGCGTGATGTATCTTTTTAATTTTAAGCAACCGTACGGCTGTATCTGGCCTCCTTTTGGGCACACGTGTAGAGATCTAGAGTAGATAGGCCATTCATATTTTGCTAAATTTCATTTTTGACTCAGTAGGTTTTCAAAATTTCAATTTTGGCCCTGTATGTTCAATTTTGGCAATTTTGTCGCTGTAACGAGAGAATGAGGGGTAAAATATGGAGAAAAAGGAAATAGAGGGAAGGGAGAGACTCAATGCGGGTTGGGGAAGACGAGAGAGGGACAGCGGTTTGGTGGGTTGGGCACTCGAATTTTTCTCTCTCTTCCTAGTTTTCTTAAGTTTTTTTTGTTTGTTTTTTGTTTTCTCTTTTAATGCTACTAGCCCATTGACACATGCGCGCACACACACGCAATTTTTATTTTTTTTTATAATTAAAAAAGATAAAAGAGACTTTGGAAAAGACTAGAGGAGAGAGAAATTTTTTAAAAGAAACCAAAATTGACAAAATTGCCCTTATTTATTTTTGGATTTCCTAAGGAATTCTTTACATTTGTATGTATTTGGTTGGAAAATTGAGAGGTTTTTCTGTCTTTTTCGAAAAAGCTTTGGCTTTTTCCAAAAGTGACATTTTTTGTGTGGCTAAAACCTAAATTTACTAAAGGGAATAATGGGTAATTGTGTTCTATAAAAATATGACCTATTATCTGATTTTGTTTTAAATTTTAAAAATTTTAATATGAAAAAATATGAATTTACTATATTATCCTCATTTAATTAATAATTTCAATTCTTAATGTTTGAATTAACCAATGAAATTTTTTGGTATTTTGAATATTTCACCATTCTCTGCCTTTTGCTTTATATATATAGATAGATGAAGAGATGTACAACTAGACGAAGAGAGTGGTGAGAGTTGGAAGAAATATCATTTCATCCTTTTACATATATTGCAACATTTTTTAACTAATGTACTCATTACCATGTTTTGTTATAAAGAAGCTCATTTACTATGCTTTTATTTTTGTATTATCCATTTGTGAGTATTTATATTCGGCCTTGTGACTTATCATCTTTGTGTTTAATTTATGAATACTATTATTACTAAAAAATAAAAGAAAAATATCGTTTACAATTTGAAAAAAGGCTACAAACCAAAACTCTTTGGGAAATAAGCTGATATAATCACTTTTTAAAAGTGGTATTCTGAAATAATCAGCTTACAAATTCTGTTCTCAAATAATCACTTGTGGACGTGAAATGACCAAACTGCCCTCCATATAAAAGCACATGTATCAACCCGTTATTGGCCTTTGATGAAAGGGAACTCAGCTCAACTCTCTCTCCTCTGTGTTGGAAGGTTGGCAAAAATTGGGGGAAGTCCAGGTTGCGAGACATGTTCCCACTGAGCAATCCAGTTCGCAACCCATCCATCGTCCTAACCCAGATGTCCTCAAACTTGGGACCCTAGTTTGGGCGCAGCGAAGCCGGAAGGCACGGCGTCCATTGTTGACCTCCCGATCGAGCTGACTGCTGCGATTCCACAGAGAAGGGAAAGTGGCGACTTCCGGTGTCGTTGTGAACGGATGTGAGTTGTGATATTGGTTTGGTAGTGTATGTGTATTATGAAATCGTTCAGCCCCTTTTCACCACAGAGGGCATAAAAGCTTAAATTTTCAGTTTGCACTTGTTGTGATATGTTGAAATTCATAGTTTGTGATATTATCTGCAGTGGGAGCTGTCTGGTGAAGTTGAATTTTGTTTAAAATTGACTGAATGCGTGTATAATGTAGTGCAATGTGTTTGATAATGGTGAAAATAACAGCACACAGAAAAATCATAGGTTAACTTTGTCTGCCCTACAAATTTGTAAATACGGCTAGTGTTAGGCTCAATTTAGATGCTAATGTGGGGAATTTATTGGCATTCTGGGTTTGTTTTGGTAAGAAGTATAGTTTGTGTGTTTTGGTTTTGAATTTGGTAATTGAGCTTGTACTACATTATACGCTTTCTATCACAACCTGATCCTTTTGTTGAAGGTGTTTACATTTGTGCAAAAGACTTGGAGGGTTAGAGGGTTCATATTTCTGCCATTGTATGTGTATGTTAGTTTGTTAATAACTTGGAACCCACAGATATCATCTTCTAAATCAGAGAAAAAACAAAAAGGAATAAAAGTTAATTGTTGAAGCAGCTACAATTAACTTTTGAAGATTTGAGGATTTAGAAGATGATATGTGTAGTGGAATGATTGTTGTGCATGTTTTTATTCATCTATTTTGTATTTTTTAGTGTTATGAATCGGTGTAGTAATTATTTATGTTTTTTGCAGAAATGGATACAGTTGGAATTTTGGTATGCTACAATGGAAATTGGGTTAAGAAGGATAACATTGAGAGTTATGAAGGTGGGGAGGCTAAAGGCATAATAGTGTCACGGAACGTAACGTTTTCCGAACTTGTTGAACGCATTTATAAGATCATGGATGCAGAGCCCACGAAATATAGTGTCACATTGAAGTATTCAGTTCCTGTATCCGCATCTGTCAGTAAGCAGATAAGGGTTGAAGACAATGATGATGTTCAATATTTTCTCAAGTACAACACAGATGTTATGGCCTCTAAAGTAACCCCTTTAGTAGCAAGCTTGAAAAACATCGAAGGGCATGGTATTGAAGGGTGCAATGGCATTGTAAGCGTGGAGAGTAGCAATGCTCCTGCTACCTTTGTTGTGGAACGAAGAAATGTGGCAATTTCGCACAATGAAACTGAAAATGGTGGGAATGGTTTTAATTGGAGTGATTGGGTTGAAGAAGTTCATTTTGAAAGCGGTGAAAACATAGTTGCTGATTTCAATCAACCTAGCAATGAAGAGGAACCATACTCTGCACCAATTGTGCATCCTCATGAGGACAGCGGTGCGGAACCCTCCACTGTGCAGTGTAGACAGGTGCAATCTGAACCTCCCCGGCAATCAAGTTCGAGTGAAATGCATACAATTCGGGTTGATTAGAAGCATGGTGAGAGTGTGGAATATATTGGTTATGGTGGAGGACTTTCGTGCATAAATTGGGAAGCAAATTTGAAGGTTGGCCGAGTTTATCCAAATAAGATTGCCCTTTTAAAAACCATCAGTTTAGCAGCAATTAGAGGCCACTTTCGGTTCAGAACAGTCCAATCTGGGAAGCGTCGGTTTTGTGTTCGTTGTTGGCAGGTGCCTTGCCCTTGGAAACTTCGGGCATATAAAGTTGGATTACATGAGTTTAAGGTTGTTAAATACGATCCACTTCATGAATGTGATCTGAGGTTTGTAAGTAGTCACCATCCTCAAGCTACGGCCGAATTGGTGTCTGACTGTGTTAAATGGAGATTTCAGGATTCGCGCAGCATTTATACTGCAGCTGATATAAAGACAGATGTGAAAAAAAAAATTTGGTGTCAGCATAAGCTACTCTACGGCTTGGAGAAGCCGAG